>NW_015622166.1:0-302635 GCF_000836295.1 Verruconis gallopava | reverse complement strand
GGCTGTTATATTGGAATGGTACCTCCACAGTGCCATATGACTGGCCCGTCCCATGCATTGCCATGGTCGTCCGTACGAAGACTTGAGCGGTAATGCCGTTGTGGCAGAACTCTGGCGGATAGAATGGCTACAGATCGGAGTCAAGGAGTTCCGTCCAAAGGCGTATTTCGTTCATGAGCCCACAGCAACAGCACCCAGACACAACACCGTCCGGTCAGAACTTTTTTCTTGACCGTCGCATGAGGTCGATTTACAAACGTCTCGCTTCAGAAGACTTGGCGCCGTGGAACCGGAGGAGTCCTGCGGAGATCGCCAGGTTGGCGCCCTTCGTGTCGAGCCAAAGCTTGCATACGCGAGGGAGTAATGACGGCCACGACCTTCTCGACCCCGCAAAAATGGTGCGTCCGCCGCGTTCGACGTTCGAACGGCGGTGGACGTCTTTCTGCATTGCCTGACCGTCCACACCACCTTGTCCACGGGCGAGGATCGGCATCCCCACCGGATTTCCCGACCTCAACAGCACCTGACCTGGCCTCTTTCACACCCTTCCACCCTTGGCAATGGTGCAGATCCTCCGCATCGTTGTTCAAGTCGCCTTGGTTCAAGCAAGCGCCAGCTACGTTGTCTAGAACTGTCGTATCAAGGGACCGCGACTACGCATCCGTTCAATCACACCTATTGAAACATGGCCAGCAGGTTTTGCGCGTCCACTATGCAAACGGTGGAATGCTCTATTTTGATGGGAACAGTAAAATTGAATTCCTCCTTTAGGCAAGTTTTGCCATTGCAAACGGTATTGGAAGATATAGACCACTTCCTCGTCTGTTGGAGGAAAAACCATTTCAGCGAAGGTCTGAGCCCGATGCAGCGAAGTGCTCTCTTACACCTGGGCCTGTTTTGGAAAAACCGCCCAACCGCTATGGCCACACAGACGAGAGCTGAATCTATAAGGATCGGTTCGGTCGATAATACTGGCTGCTAAGGTCCCCACTACTTGAATCAGTCTGCGATATTACAACCTCATCTCTCGCCGCTCAACGTCTCTGTTTCTGATTTATCCCGTCCGGATTGAATGCATCTTTCGGAAGAGGTATGGAAAGTGCTCTGACTGGTTTGTTCTGATTTTCGAGAGCATGCCTTTTTCGAGGACCTGCTCTTCTATATGACGGATTTGGCAGCTGGGATTCTTGATATAAGCCGTCAAATCCACTCTCGATCCAGTATCGTGCGCTTGATCACTAGTGAAATTACAATTCATTACACGAAAGGACGACGCAATCGCAGCCAGTCAAAAAACTGAATTTTCGCAAGCTAGACATACTTAAATACTAATTAATGCCGCTGATTTAGGGAGCTTTAATCAGGGAGATCGTTGTGTACTTAAAAGAACTTGGAATCTGCTTCTCAGTCTTCTAAAATGCCAACAGTCGTTCGCATATGCCTTTGCGCGAAAGCATGCTCAATGCGTGGCTGTGATGCAGGTCTGGTATTGCGAAAAAAGCACCTTCTTCCAAGCGACAATAGGCGAGCATGGGACTGTTTGGTTCTTCAGAAGACGGGATCGAATCGAATTGAGGCGCAATTTTTCTTCTGGTAACATGACCTTCTAAGTCCTTTCTAATTTGTTTCATGCCCTTATCTTCAATGGTCTGCAGGATTCAAGCTAACGAGGGTCTTCTGTTTGAGCACACGAGGTCCAATGGAAGCATGAGTGGCGGAGGCTGATGCCTCCAGCGCCTCCAGTCTGGCGCCTCCAAAAGCACGACTTCAGCACATCTATGCATCGTGATTCCGAAAAGTATTTTGCCTCGCATGACTTGAATCTCAATTCCCAGATGATTCCTAGCCTGGACTTTTTCTGATCCACTATCATCAGGCGTATTTTTCTTCTAGCACTGCCATCATGCAGCGACGTGGAACGCCTGATTCTCGATCACCGACCATTGCGCAGACACCTTCCCGTAATGTTCCAATTAGAAGCACGGAAAGTCATCCAAGACCGTCCATGGAGCATCTGCTGGACGGCCTGAGGATGAAGATGCTTGAAGATCGCGAGAAGCAAGATGAGTTATTCGATGCTGTGACGAGAATCTCGATCGAACTGGGCCGGATCAAGGAACGCCAAGATGATTATTGGGATCAAATTAAACAGGCTTTGGACTGCGATAGTCGGACCTCAGAGCAGGAGGCGAATAACAATAACAATAGCAATAGCACCAACAATGGCGTTGATGCCATCAGCGAAGCCGGAGACTCCGTGCTTGGACGTACACGGGAAAGGTCGAATATTACAATAGCCGAAGGCAGAGCGCTGGCTAGCGTCATAAGTGCTCCTAACGTGGAGAGTCATTCTAACAGAGATTCGGTTCATTACCACGTTGATAATATGATCGATGCAATGAACAGCATTGATACCGATGATGGCACTGCCCAGGAAGTGGTACGAACAAGGACGGCGACTGCATCGCACATACCCACTCCTGTTACCCCTGGTACGAATTTACTGGAACCAGGGACCAGGCGTACGAACGACAGCTCAGAAGTGCCTGGTCATGCGACGGGGCCTTCAGCTTCATCTATGCCGCCTGTAGTAGAAGCGACAAGTTCCACGCAAACGCGAGACTTTTCGATGAGGGCTCCAACCACACCAGCAAACAGAGGGAAGCGTAAGCGAGTGTGGGGGCCGACAATAAGTGCCGAACGGCCACCTCGTCGAGCAAGGGAGGCCGCCATCTTGCAAAACCATCATCTCCTCGAGTTCGCTCGTAAAAGTGCTCGAGCACAATCCCAGGCGCGTAGGGACGGAGAGGACGATCCATTTATTTGGTGTGGTGACTGCCGAAAACCGACGTGCGCTCGTTGCGAAGAAAGGAAGAGGCAGACAGCACATTCTATTCGGATGCGAGTACAGTGATATATCGTTATTGCGGTTATGTGAAAAGAAAAGAGTGCTCGTGAGAAGCTTGAATATTGTGCTTTCTGGCAGAAGAGGTCCTTCTCTGAATAAATATAATTGATGATTGTGAGCGGTTTCACTAGCGTCGAGTATTGCGACCATGAGTCATTTTACTGTCTCGCTCCAACAACATGCGCCGGATTTCTCTTGAATTGCCAGTTGTACATTGCATAACACGTCTCTTATTCTAATGGGCAATATAGAACGTTTTTTAAAAGAATTGCTGTTGCCTAACGCTTCAGTGTCCCACTGAGTAGGCATTATGTTCATTCCAAGCTCTTGCAGTTTAGTCACAATTGGAACGTAAGCATAGGAGTAGTGAACAGTATGAAGGATCAGGGATAATGATATTTGCTCTCTAGACAGAAATTCCGTCGGACAAGGATGTAGGGGGGAATACGTTGATCTAGTCTCAAGCAAAAAAGTCTGGTGTAAGTGAACAATGTCGTCCTATTCATGGAACTCATGAAGCGGACTCGTCCGAAGAAGCTGATCCTAAAAACCCTTTACTACTAGAGAAAAAAAAACACCTCAAGAAGTACACGAAACTCGCACGCACGATTTTTTACGGTCTGCATCTTGTTAAATTTTGTCATTCGGCATCTTGCTCCTCATCCTCATCGTCATTTGCAACAGAGTAGTTGCCAATGACATCCCAGCGGTCCCCCTTGGCGCTCTCGCTGACGTATTTGACAAATTTCATCACGCCAGTATCTCTGAGCACTAAGCTTAACGTGTTCCAGTTGGCAGGGTTTGTGAAAAGCACACCGTCATCTTCGTCTTCAGCACTGCTCTTGTAGATCGCCGGATCGGCTTTTGCTTTTCTTCTTTGACCAGCACCCGTTGCACTGCTGGGCACTTCGACACCGTCATTGGATGCTTCGTCATCACCCTCGTCGTCATCGTCACCTGCCATATACATTTCATAGCCACCCACGGGTTCGGGTGCCGGCCCGTCTTCCGCCAACTTCGCTTTACCGTTCGACGTGCCGTTCGATGTTGCCTTCTTTGATTCACCATCTTCTTCGTCATCATCGTCTTCGGTTGCACCCCAGCCTGGCGAAGGGGTTATTCCAAGGCAAATTTCAAGCTGTGGATTGGGGTCGTCATAAGACGTTGCAAGGGTGTAATCCTTCCCTTTCCGAAAGCGACGAGCCATGTGCTCAGCGCGTGTGAAAGTCAGACCAGTAATCAAAGACAGCCATCTTGTAAACAGCTGAGAGGGCAGTAGATGTTCGATCAGCTGATCTAGTGGTGTATCTGCTGGCGTCTCCTTCACTCCAGAAACCGGTTGTCGATAAACGTATCGGTGCTTGTGAGGTGGTCGAGCAATATTTACCTGATTCTGTGTGGGCGAAAGGAACGGTATCGAGCCTGATGGGTCCGAATCCTGACTTTCGATGTATTCCTTCAGCTTCTGGGCAAATTTGGGATGCAAAAAGTCCGCAAGCGTGGCGACAGAGTTTTCCTCGAAACTCTCTGCAATAGCTTCCACAGTGTCTGGTGTTAGATAATTTGGATTAATGAAGCGCAATAGCCACTCCATTTCTGCATCGGAGAAAGGAGCCTCGTCTTCTTCAACTTTAGCTGCTGGCTCAATCTCCTTCCATTGCGGTTTCGGCAAATCAAATTCAGCTGCCTCTTTGCTTTGCAACTGGCTCAACGAGCTTCGTTCTGCAAGCTTCTCCTCAAGCCCCTCTTCATAGCCTTCCTCGCCCTCCTGTGGGATGTGAAACCATCCGCTGATTGCCATCCGGATTCGGCCGCCATCGACCTCGCCGTTACCATCCTTCTTCACGTACACTTCTTCTACATCATGAAAGCTTTCACCAGGCTGGATCGCGAAGAAGCTTAGCTGGTTGAAGGCAGGAGGTATGCTCAGCGAAAATTCCGGACTTGGCACAATGACTTCGTTACCATCTTCGCTTGTCATCTTCTGAGTGGGATACAATCTTAATGCTCCACCCCATTCTGCTCTCCACGGAATGTCAGGGTCCGTCAAGTACAGAATGTAACTTATCCTTCTCGTTCCAATAACATCATCGTGACACAAAAGATGGCATGTCGGTGTATACACGTTGATCGCCATGTCCGTTTTACGGCCACTCACGGGTCCTGCACCAGCAATATGGGATATGTACTTGCGAAATGCGGGAGAGTATAACGCATCGCGAAGCTTGAGTAAGGACGGGAGACGCGCGAGCGACGAGTCATCGAGCCCATCAAGGTTGGCAAGGTCCCCCGATTGGTGAATCTTGTATATGTCTGTCTCTTTCGGTGTGAAATGAAGATGCTCTTGGATCTCAGATCGGACGTTGCGCAAAAGTTCGGGGTCTATTAAGCCTTGGATGACGCCATGCTTGTACCTAGAATGCTGATTAGACGAAAGATTCTCTAAGTCCTCGAAGTTTATGCTCACGGTTGGGAGTTTGCATATTGCTCCGCGAACTCGTCTCTCCTAGCAAAAATATCAGGTCCAAAACACAATTGCGCTTCCTGATCCGTTAATGCACGCTTTTTATTCGAGCCATTGATCACATGTGGCTCCTCGTTCTTTCGTTTTCCAGTCATCATGGGTCTTTGAGTTACGAATTTGCGGATGTTTGAACGAAAGTTCTGAAATTACGAGGGCGACGGGATACCCAATGCCGCAGAAAAATATTTGTGGGTCCGAACATCGTACGATGCGGACACAGGCCTAAGCAGGATGCCGCCTCGCCGCACAAGTTTAAAAAAAGAACGCTTCTTTGCATGCAATCTAGCCGCCATTGCCTCTATATCCTGCTAACACAATCTATAATGATTCCATATTGTGTCTCTTTCTTACCATTGTAGACGTTGTCAAGGCGGAGGGTTACCATCTTAAGATCAGCTTCTTCAAGCTCGATCTGCCAGTCTTGATTTATGGAGAGATTTTGGAAAATGCATGGTGGCATCAGCTACATCGACAGCACATTGTTGCAGAAACACTGAAGGAACCTAACCTAAGGCACTCTGTCTCGTGTCACGAGGGTTCAACAGTTCATGACTCTGGAGTGAGGGATGGAAGATGTACTATTGAGAGGGCAACAGTTGCTGCACTTAAGCCCAAACATTTTGAGACACTCAGATTATTCTGTACATGGACCTAAGAATGTTTGAACTCTGCCCTTCCGACCTGTGCATATAAGTCATAATGAACATCGCCATGGAAGTACCTTAGAGTCCCTGCAGATACCAAGACAGACATGTTGACGCAAAGTGGATGTCCCATGTATATCCTGGGCCTCTTTTGAATAGTTCGATGATAAGACTCCAGTCTGGCATATCATAAAACCTTCGACCTCGAGAATCCAGCTGTTGATGGCACTCTCAAGCTCCACTCGCTGTCCGTGCATTCTACATCTGGCTGTGCTCCATTTCTATGGGTCAATAATATACTTGATGCCTGCAATCTTTCTGATGCCACTGTTCACGTCGTGCCTTTGATGGTTTGAGGATACCGACGGGGAGACATCTGACGAACTATAGTTCCGTAGAGGTATGTTAAATCAGGTATACATGCGGCACTAAAGTTTGACGGTGAAACACGTAATTAGTCAGCTCATCTGCGTCCTTAATCACGTTGCTGTTGCAAGCAATATCGAGACTTCTTACCGAGAGCATGCCAAACGCTGCTCGATTCCTTGAAGTGGCTTGTTTCTCACCAGAGTCCGCCTTCATCGCAGCCGATGCAGGCGCACACCGGATCGAACTATGTGGAGGTCCTTTCTCGTCTGGAGGCCTCACTCCGTCGCTCACGGACCTGCAAGCGGTCAAAAAAGCCACTGAGATACCTGTCCATGTCATGATTCGGCCACGAGCAGGCCGCTTCGTTTACACGAGCGACGAGATTGGCACCATGATGCAATCCATAGCCGCAATGAAGGAATGGGCTGACGCTTTTGTGTTTGGCGTTCTAAGTGACGACGGTAAACTGGATGTTGAACAATGTAAACAACTCCTGTCCGCTGCTGGAGACACGCCATGCGTGTTCCACAGAGCGGTCGAATGCGTCAATGACTCTGGACAAGTATATGATCTGATCAAAGAGCTTGGCTTTAGTGGTGTTCTGACGGGAGGAAGATCGTCGGCGGCAGTTAACAGTGTAGCCGAACTAACTGAACTCACACAACGACACGAAACCAGCGGCTTACAAATTATACTAGGTGGGGGAATTAGAGCGTGTAATGTCAGGACTTTGCTGAAGCACACAAGTGCAAAGTGGTATCACACATCAGCATTGGTGAATGGACAGAGTATTGCAAGCTTCGACGAAATCTCACAGCTGCTGGGAATCATCGCGGATGGACGTAATTAACGAGGCATTTTTAAAGCCGCGATTCTTTATTACACAAAATTTGATTTTTCGCTTGCGCATGACCATCTTTGCGGCTACAGTGAAGCCCAGATCCTTCATAAACACCGATTCTCATGGCTCTCATCTCATTTAGATTGCCATACACGTACATTCAATGGTCAATATGAACTTACGGTGGATGATGTCAATTACTTGCACTCAGTCACCGCCAGGCGTCTTACTAGGTGAGATCTCTTCACTGTTATCTTCGTTGAATGTTTCGCCAACTTCGCTCCGTCGGCCCCAACTCTGTCCTGAACCTAACGCATCATGGCTGCTCTCGGGTCTTTGCAAGCTGCTTCGTCGATGTCTATTCATCACCACACCGGGAAACATTCTTGGTTCAGAGCCGTCCATGTTCACAATGCTATCCGTCCTGCCTAGTGCAGGAGAGCGCGATTGTGATTGTGGTATCGAGAACGTTTGCGGGCTCATAACAGGCGGCTGCGGCGGCACTTGTGCCGATGGTCCACTTTGTGGAGTAAAGACCATTGACTGTGACTTAGTCATGGCACCATGTGTTTGCTTCTGCTGAACAAGATTCGTCATATCATTAGTTGAAAAGGAGGGATTCAGGCGGGAATACTGAGCCGTATGTGCTGCATAACTTGGCGGGAGTTCAAAATTTGTTTGACTCGCTTCAGCCTGGTGTGATGATGGATCAGTCATCCGGGAAGCAGTAGGTGAACCAGGGTGGACTGTAGAGCTTTTTGAAACAACAGAAGCATTTTCAGGGAGGTTGTCGCTCACAAGTGCTGACTGCGCTGGTTTCGTATATCTTTCGATCCTACGATTGTGTTATCGTCGGCTCCTAGCATGTAGGAATTTCTACAACTTACATTGCTAATTCTTGTAATAAGGTCTCGTGCCTAAATGCTTCTCTAATATCAGGCACATTGACTTTGGCCATATCATTACCCGCGACCCCAGGTAGACGATAATCCTTGCCCAGCCAGTGTTGTTTGACGGAATGCTCGAACCCGCTTTGCACGACGGAATGTTTGGCGAGCTCGCACATGTCTACAGCGGTGAGCTTGTAGATTTGAGCCGCAACTGCGTATTCTTCTATGAGTGGCTCTTTCGTGAATGCGAACTGCAGCGGGTCGTCAGTCGACAATGAGACATTGAGACCACGTCTGAAATAGCTAAGGAACGGATTGCGTTCATATGCTAGGAAGAGCGCATTGTTGCTCAGCGGTGACATGGCAACGCCAATTTGCTCCAAGTAGAAGATATACTGCAGAAGTGGAACTTTGCGTAGTAGCAACCCATGACTGATGCTGTGACAGCACAGTACCGCGGCAGCAAGATGATCAGGATCGCCGGCTTCGCCACAATGCGGACGTAACAAGAAAGTGTTGAAACCTCTTTGCTTTCTCCAAACATTTAAGGACGCAATGTTGGCAAAGAGATAATAAATCCAATAACTGTAGGGCGGATTCTGCGTTGTGTTCCATTCCCTTGGAACAGGGAATTTACGGTACAATCGCCGCTCAACTTTGCTCTCATCGTCCACGCTGTCAAAACCAATGACTCTCTGGAGGAAAATATGCAGTTTTGGATCGACTGAAGGGTCTCTTGTGACCTTAAAGAGTGGTTCGAAGACGTTCCTAATGACTTGCTCGAAATTGTCCATCAGCTTTGTGGACTTGTACACATCGTAAAGTCGGGGTACTTGAATAAGCCAGCGCACGTTGGGGGAGAAGAGTTTGTTGTCAACAACCCATGCAGCGAGCTTGCGCCATTCATCTGGCTCACGTCCATAGATTGAAATTCGCCATTCCACCATTTGGTATTTGCTAGCCTCTAGATCCGCAATGACTTCCTTTGTGATCTCAGCCAGATACCGCCCATGTATGAAGTTATCCGTCTTGAGGAATATGGTTCGCAAACGTGATTCGCCGACAGGATTGTACTTAAGATTGAACTTGTCAAATCGGTGGAAACTATCGGTGTGCGCATGCATGTCGAGGGTATCAATGCTCAAATCATAAGCCGTGAGATTGATACTCTCGAATACTTCTTTCAAAGTCAAGTACTTTCCATCTCTATACAAAACCGTCTCATCCGGGGACTTCTTCATCTTGCTCTTGATGAATCGTAATAAGTGCTTCTGATTCATGCATGCGGAATGATGCACGTGAGTGTCGACTTTACGAACGTTGTAAAAGTCTCTGTGAGGCACCTTTTTGCTGTCTGCAATTTCTTGATACTCATTCAGTAGCACGTACAGGTTGAATTTCCCTTCGAGATATTGTAGCCTTCTGAAGGCGAAGCTTTTGCTAGGACCATCCGAAGAAACGTCCAGTATGACTTCCAGGTCCATGTAAAACTCACGCAGTGTGGGTATGGCCAGAATCGGAGTACCCTGAGCTGCTGCGGTTGATGTCTCGTACACCTGATACACGCCGCTGTCGTCAAGCTCGAAAGTCATCTCGCTTGCACCAGGCACTGGCATAAGGTCATCAATATTGAAGTCCTCTCCAATATCTGAACCCAGCTTTCTCGAAGTTCGCTGCTGCGCGGGACTCGACGTGCCCTCCTTGTCCAACACAGTGCTGTTCGACATGCTCGCTGAAGGCTTATCGTGATCCCATGCTGGAGTTGGATGTGGGGGATATATCACCCAACTGGGATCGTCTTTTGGATTGTCGTCCGGCCCTTGCAGCGACAAGCGTATATATTTATGTCGCAGGTCCAGAACCTTTTGTATGTTCGTGTAAATGGAACTCAGCTCTGCAGTAACGTGTGCATCTGACGCTGCGAAAACCCCAGCAGTGCTTGACCCATAAACACCTTCTGACGTTGGTTGGGGTGATTTATATTCATGCGAAGGCCCTGGATATTTTTTAGGCTCTCTTGCCAGATGCTCAGACCGGACGAAATGGTCGGGCCGGTTGTATTCTACGGCGCCTGTATCTCTCAATTGAGGAAATGATTCATTGTTCCGAGTGGAAGCTGTCACTGTCGGTTTCGATATGCCTGTCTGATTGACCTGATCTTTGCCTTGTCGCGATCGTTTGCTAGTGCTTCGGTACAGTCCGTCGTCTTGAAAATTTGACGGCACAGTTTTCGCTCGCAACAGCGGACTTTGTCCATCTTCGCTTTCAAGTTTGTGCCTCTGGAAAAATTGTTTCGCCTCTTGCAGACTCATTTGCTTCTCAGAAGTATAGTCGTAGAACGTCGTCCTCCTCTGCTTGTCCCTCGCAAGCTCACCAATAGATGCGCCATCGTCGACCGCGGACTCATCTTCTTTCGTGTTTCCATTGTCTGTGGGTGTATGTTCGCCACCTTTTCCATTCGCCTCGTCCGACGAATTGTCTAGATTGTAGTCGTGCTCGTCGTCGGAGTCATGCGTGAGCGTTCTAGTAGGGCCAATGATCGGTGAATTGGCCGGGGAGTGGACGGATCCTATTACCCGCAGTCAGTGCCTCGGATAGTAAGTCCAACAACTTGATTTGTGCTTACCGTCCATTGCTATCGTCTGCAAATTGGGTTTATCCGGTGGCGGTGAAATATTCGATGTCGATGTAACAAGGTAAGCAACCTCTTCGGACCTGATCGGTGTTGGCGCGTCTCGCGTCGAGCTGCCTCTAATGTAAGGTGACATCGAGCGCGAGGCTGGCAAGAAGGCTGAAGATACAAAAGATCTTGAACGCGAAATCTGTTCTCACTTCTTCACCACGAAATTAAATGCAATTTTCAAGTGTCTGAGGAGTAGGGGGTAATCCCGTTGTGTGCCTTTAAAGGCGGTGTGCGAACGCCCTCACTGCAGACGCGCCTAATGTCGTACACAGCTGAACAGTTTTCCAAAATTTAGGTCTCTACCAATTCTCTAGGCAATAAATAGGCCAAGCTAACTTGAACTCAGGCTGATTTTGTCATAATCAGTGACGGTTTTCTTCTTTTTTCATACTCTGAGGGGCTGAAAGAAACAGTGTCATAAAGTATGCGAACATGTATTTTGTGCGAATGATGGCAAGGGTGACCTAGATGAATCTTGTGACCATTGCGTTACTTAGATTCATGCTGCTGAAGATGTCCTAGAATCATTTTCAATCGTGCCACGGCCTGGGAGTCCATAGTCGCATTTCCAGCTTTTACCTGCTCCAGATGCTTCTTGGTCTCTTTCACAATGGGCAATATATCTCCCCAGACTTCATCGGTGTACCTATCGAGCACACTTGTCCAGCTGGAAAGCCATTGGATCTCTGACTCAGAACCTGGAGACAGATGCTCGCCGGTAAATGTCCCCGAAAGAATACCATGAATGTTTTGTTCGATCTCACGCTTCACTTCGTCCGATCTAGGAACAAGGGCCAATGGATGGTTTGAAGGTATTGCTTGGTAAACTGGCGGTGGTGGTAGATTCGACTTCAGGTCCGCGACTGCCTGCTGCGCTTCGGAAGACAGATTTTGTGCAAATAATTCGTCGACAGTCGGTTGCGACGTTTCTTCTGACGGCAGAAAGTCAAGGGCATCGTGGTCTACCGAAAGGTTGGGATCACTCAGTAGTGCTCGCACTTCAGCCCCATCATCATAGTGATTTTGGTAAGACGCGGAGCTGTGGCCATGCGGGACTCGAACGGGGTCAATCCAAGCACGGCGCCCTGACTTATCAAGGTCATCGAGATGTTGTGGGGGACATGTGTCAGCGCTGAGCGCAGATCCCTTGGAAGAAGCAAACTCTTCGAAATGTCGTAACGTATCGTCGGCCGAGCCAGGCGTCCTAAAGCTATTCTTTGGCTGTGAAGCACTTCTTGAAGCGCCGCCCGCGGACCCTTGGGACTGTGTTTTCACAGAATGATCGCTTTGAGAGCCATTCAAGTTGGTGAGCATCCCGGACGACTGAGGCTTGCCTCCCATAGCCGCGTTCGAAGACAGCGTGTGTGTAGTGTCGGAGCCTGGCTTCATCATATCTTCAAGGAGCCCTCTAGCAGACTCCACTACTCTGGATGCCAGTTTGGCCTGACCTTGCGCCTCTGTATTGTCTGCATTGCCCAGAAGCCTTGCTTTGCCTTTGCCCTTTCCGTTGTCCGGTCGCTGCTCCGCCATTGCTGCCTGGCGTGCACCGTCTATGACTAGATAGCTTCTGAAGCCTTGCGAGACTCCTGGCGCGAGCAGAAGAAAGATGAAGAGGAAGAATCATGATCAATTGGACGGCAGGTGAGATTCCGTTGCCTTGGAACTAGCGAGCATCGTCGGCCTCGTGTTTGGTGGCTTGTCCGCCTTGCAGGGTCCCACTCTCGGGCCTTTTCTAGCTGAGGGCACAGACAAAATCGTACTAGGACTACAGTGTAGCCATGATGGCTCTCAGCCACGAAGCCCTGCATTTGATTCAAAAGAAAAGAACCTGTTTGTTGCATGGCTTTCGACGCTGACGTGATGCTTTCTCGCAAAATGTTGACTGGCTTGCACTGAACCGTCGGCAGCTCAGTCAAACCGTCAGTCTTGAGAGCCGCATCATGGACGGAACAATGAGCTCAGTACGTCTTAACATGTCCATAGCCTGTGGTTCAAGACAGAATTCATATCAACATGCTCAAAGGCTAAACGCGATACGACTCCTCTGGGTAGGAGGCAATTTTGAGCTTCGAAAGCGGCTGGCCATGCTTGCAGCGACATAAGGGAAGCAAAACCTTAGCTTATAAGAAGACCAAATGTCCTCAATGCATGCAACACCGAGAGGCTACATGGCTTTTAGAGTTAAGTCAAATCAGTTTAATCATTGATGGTAGAAGCTACTGATCTCCCAAGCTGACAGCGACCGACTTGTGCCACGGTGGGCGGGTTTATCCTCAACGCCTAGAAAATCTGACTGGAGCCGCTGCTCTCCTCACCATTCTCATTATCTCCAATAGGCTCCGAGGTGCTTTGTTCTTCTTCGGGCCTTAGGTTTTGTTGGGAGGGCCGTGGAGACACTCTTGGGGTCCAGGGCTCATCTCGACTCTTGATTAACTCTAGACCGTAGCTTGTACTTGTATGTGTCTCGTTGCTGACAAAGGAATCCCGGGCATCATCATCCCCGGCGTTTGTCACGGTATCGACATTCGTAGCTACTGAAGGAGTTTCGGGATTGCTGACTGGGTTTCCGCTACTGATTGTGTCATCGACCTAAGGAGGTTAGCACGCCTAAAACATCCTTTTTGGCTCTGGGGAGGCAATCCACCGTTTCGTTGTCACTTTGTTCGAAAGTGTACATGGTTGTAAGGTCGGTTGCATCTTCTCTGCTGCTTTGGACGGAGCTGCATTCGTCCCGATTGGTACTACTTCCTGAACAATTGCTCATGTTTGTAAGAACTTGGAGGTGTTGTGGTAGGACGTCGTCATGTACATTGATTCGGATACCTCGGGAGCCAAATCGAGTCCTAGGTGACGGACGGACAGCGTCGATCAACTCTGGAAGAGTTCTCTCTGACTTTGTCCTGAGCGGTTCGAGAACTGCCTCCGCTAAATATGGATACGTTGACCTTTGGGCATCACATTTGGGGCTCAGTAGACGGAAACAACGCACCAGAAGCGCTAACCTCAAAACATCGCTAACTTAGAACTCCCAAACGTGGTGCGGCATCGCCGATGTCGTGGAAGCAAGCATGAAAGCTCTCCTTGCTTTTTGCGTACATCAACCGTCAGATCGTCTGCATCCACCCCCAACTGAGCTAGACTACGTTCACGAATGGAGTTCGAAAAGTTACTATTACATACAACCGCAACGTCATAGAGATGTGAAAGTCTCACGGCGCAGTTGTAAAACGATGAGGCTAAATATCTGTGGGGGACGATATCTCAGCGCTCACCTTTGGCCCTAACTATCACTCGTACTTCAGGAACTTACCGTGAAAATTAAAAAGTCGGAGTAGACACGGTTCTTTCGAACTCCCCACATCGATTTCAGCAACCTCGGACTTTTGCGAGCCACATCCTGGCACCTAAATGGGACTCAGCAACAAAGCGGAGAGGCTTGGCTACTTCTTTTTCATGACAGAATACTCCCTAACCACGTCTACCAGTCATGACAATCCAAGATTACGACTCCTTATTGTGACTGCAAGCAGGTACAGCATCTCCGCGCTACAGCGTGATTCAAACGGCTACACGCTTAGGACCCGCTCCCGCGGTACTGGTTCTGCCGTCAATGGCGTTACGAGGATTGGTCCACACCATTGTGCAACCAACTCGGCTTTTCTCTCCGACAGAGCGCTCGAGTGCTCACAGGATCTAAGAATTGACTTCACGCTCACAAAATATTTCATCGACTTTAGCGATCGCTGTCATATACAAAATATTCTTAGTATTCTAGAGCCTAGCTACTTTCCCATGGCCTTTATCTTCAACCATGGCTCGGCACCAAGATAATTTAGCCATGGAGATGATTTTCACTACTGTCTGAGAAGCTCTCTGCAGCTACAACACGCACGGCGTGCACCCCTTCATCTCTAAACTTTGTCCTGTGGCGGATTTCTACGCGCGAGATAAGATGTATCCTTGAACAACAACACTGCTTTTGTTGCTAAAGCAAACTAGTGTCGACCGGTCAGACAAAGACGGCGAGCCCTAGTTTGGCCCTTATCCTGAAATTGGAAGACTTTCTACGCATCATTGTGATGCGTTTGGTTAGCCAAGCGCTTCTTTCGACTCTGACAGTCTTCTTGTCATTAACGCTTGACTTAGCTACTTACCTTCCTTGCACCCTTGTAGATGGAATCTACCAAGCTAAAACCTGGACCGGAGAGCTTGATTCTGCAGTGGGGTCGAGTTCGCAATAATCGTAATCGTTGTTCAGCCCTCAATAATGCACTGACAACGGTATCACTTCGGCAAAATCCGAATTCACAGAAATGCCAAGAGAAAGGACTTAATAAGATGCAGCAGCCTTGATTATGTTGTTAGGTGATAGAAAGTGAACATGGCGCCGCTTGTCAAATGCCCTATTGCATGCGTCATAATCCAAGTGCGACCTGATGCTTTGGTGGGGCTTCTTTGCCACCCACCTACACCACAAACCGCTTTATTTTGGAAATTGCACTTTCTTCCAGTATTCAGGATTCCCCGAAGATAGTTTCTGACTGGTGAAAATGAGCGGGAAGAGCACACAAAAGAGATCCATGGTTGCTACCGTTCGCTACCTGAGTTGAAGTCGAACGAGGGCAGGAGATGCGGCTCAAAACGGCATTCTCTTACCACCTGTGGACCGGAGCACAATTTTTAAACTTACCACACGGTCGGGCTTAAAAACCATTCTACAAAAACAAAAAGAGTATAGATAAGCCTATCAGCGCAACAAACGGATTCTCTATGTTGCAAGCGATGCGGGTTAACGAGCTTTGTTGCAGCTCTTGCAGGCTCTTGCCACTTAGTGGCCAATCATTGATACAGGGAATCTTCAGCTCCCCAGTAATTCGGATCCGCCGGGACGAAGCCTATGGCTGTTGTCGCTGGATTCTTTCACCCCAATCCATCCCCATCTCGCGAAGCTCTTAGACGCAAACGTTTTGAATTTTATTTCTTACGTTTATTTTGCTACCTTAAAAAAGAATTATGATCGCCTTCTATGGGACAGGCCCTTTGGGGGGCAAGATAATCATTGGCATTTATAAGCATAGCTCGCTATTCAGAGCATGCCATTACGTCCTCGGGACAGGATGACACCATCAGCCTCACATGTAATTATCATCTGAATCGATCCCTTGACGGGACGACCGAGCATGCAAAGTTCCGGTCAGGTTAAACCCAAGTCAGTAGCGAAGTCACTTTCAGGAAATGGTGGTTCTAAAGAGAGGAATCTTAAGCTTGCCTTGACAAACGCCAGCATCATTCAACCTTGATGGCTCTGGGAACATCCGTAGCAACCAGAGGGGCACCCTGCTGGAGTCATGACTTCAATGAGGGTATAGGGCAAAGAACTTTAAGACTAAACATGTAATACAGCTATGTTTTTTACTGTAGAGTGCAAGCTTCATGATAAGTTACACTAACTTCCCCAAGCATAATCTGAAGTCGTCTAGAATAGTGTGTCTAAGTAGAGAGAACTTCTCCTTAATTATCAACAATCCTATTCCTGAGAAATGCAGTTGAAGTTTCAAACTGGAATGCCACTAGAAATCCTTAGAGTCACATGATAAAGGGCAAAATGGAGCAGAGCGCGGGGTGGATAGCAAGTCGCATCAAGCAAGCGATCCTCCTTTCTTCCATTGGCACTACTGGCTAGTAGCCCTTCTTAAAGTCTAAAATCGAGCATCCTTCACCACTGTCTAATATCAACGTATTGACTTGACTTCTGTCCTTTGTAAGAACCATAGTGGTTTTACGCCGGGTAACCCATGCTTCGATTTTAGCGGTATGACACTTAACGCAAGAATCTTCTCCAGATGCTCCGTAGAGAAGTTGAAACTGAAACATTTAATGGGCCGTGACAAATCGGAGGATTTGTCTAATGTATTCGAGCATAAAGTTTAAATACTCGACAATTTTTGGCGTGTCATGTAATAGTATGGCCGCAAAAGTAGGCTCGATTATTGAGTGAGAAACTACAAAAGAACATTTTGAGTAATGGCCTTACTAATGCAGATAAAGGAGTCTCGCGGCCTTAGGATGTAGGCGTAGCGTGCCTGTTCGTATATTTCGATCTCGTCTTGCGTGTATTGATTTGGACGAAGAGAGATACTCACAATCAGGACGACATGAAGGCAGCCGATACTCTGGGGTTCTAAAATTGAGATGAAAAGAAATTCAAGTTGTTGGTTTTAGAGTAGCGGAGCGTGAAGAGGAATTCCAGTGGCTTTTGCATCTATTGGCCCACCTGTTCGTACTTCAGAAAATGGAATTTCTGACACGGAGGGGACATGGTAGTAAGCGTGTATAACGAAACGAGTCAAAGCAGCATTTGCGTGCGCATCGCAATGTTGGCGTGTTTGACACATGATGTTGAAAGGAGCTCGAGGAAGCGGTCCAGACTGATGAGGAGAATATTCAAAACAGTAGAGCATTCCCTTTGAATGGTATTCGTCAAGCATAGCACGACAGATCTTTTGAAAAGGCCAGAGCTTGTTCAACCTTAAATAACTGTTGTAAAAAAAAAGCTCCCAATTTACATAGGCCCAACTTTGCTCGTCAATGAGGGAAGGGATGGAGTTTGATTGTATACCAACATTGTATAGTCAGTGAGGATAAAGATTTTAAGAACTTTTCATTGATCAAGGAGCTGTAACCTATGCACATACTGATATCAATCCGGTTATTAACCTAGCTAGACCGGGAATCCTGATATGCGGCCGCGATTTTAGACGTGATTGAAGAGATACTCATATATGTATGAAACTTGGTACAGCAGAATTCTGGCCCAGGATGCCTCTCACATGGTATTTTGTCCCAACCTATGCGAATGTTATGGCAGTCGTCCTTTTGATGCTGAGTAGAACCAGTGCAGTGTTGTTTTCTTTTGAAGAAGCCAGTTGCTTGAACAAATTTCCTTGATAGTGCTCAACCCCTTCGTATGATCAAGCTAACGTTCTATTTGCCGAGCTCGGGAAATCAAATCGAGGTTGAGATATCCAGAATTTGGAAGATAGGTTGCCCACTCAAATTTTAATTTTCAAGATGTCGCGCGTTACAATCGCTATGCTCAGGCCTGCTGATTCGAAATATGCCTCAGAGAATAAAGTTAAGCAAGACAAACACCTACATGAAGGACAATCCTTCATGCCAATTATGGCTCCGATTTATTCCCCCTCGATATTACGGTTCGCCGGGTATCAAAGACGAGCGAAGATGGTGTAAGCCCTCCAGCTTTTACACGCTTCCTTCAGGTTGCCGATTATGCCCCATTCTCTCAAGAGGCTGGGTATGCCATCAACATCTTGGCGATGCATCGCCAGCACAGAAAATGGATCTCGAAAATGTGCTGCGTACTCAGAAGTCTAGTCCAGTGCATCGCTGCAGTGTCATTCATGTGCGCCATCGCCGTGCACTCTGTGAAGGGCTTAGCACTAAGCGACGTCTTCAAAATCCATGTCTTCATCTTCCTCTTCTCCGTCCTCCGCCTTCACTTCTGGTGCCAATTCTTCTGTTTTCACAACTTCCGCAGGAATTTCCAGATCGTCACCGATGCCCTGATTCTCCGGGCGAAGCATGTAATAATTCGCCGCCTGTCCCGTTCTCACCAGAACAGCAATCTTACCCAGCACCTCTTTAAGCCAAGCCTCTGGCTGCGCAAACTTCTTCTTGAGCGCAGACATGGGCCAGAATTTGTACTCTTGGAAGGCGCCCTGTAGAGCATCGATGAGCTCGTACTCGGGCATACGCGTGGCCTTATTTTCCTGTGCACGTTTCTTCGCCAGAGCATTGTAGCCCGTGTTGATCCATGTCTCTTCGTTGGCCGAAGCTTGCATGCCCTGGTGTTGTAGCTGTCTCGCAACGGACTCATCATTTATGAATGCCGTGCGTGCCACCGCGTCCTTCGCTCGCTTTAGGCTTTCAATCTTCCGATATTCTGGTGTATCGCGTGGCGTGCATATCAGTTCTTTGTTAGCAGCGCCAAGGTACTCTGTGCGTTTTGGGATTGTACGTGGTCCCCGGGGCTTCTCGACCTTGACAGATGATTCGCGGGAGTTGACGGAGTGAAGAGCATCTTGACTATTTGAGATGCCGCGACCACCGCCAAGATATCGTGGCCGGAAACCGGGTAAGTTCTTTTCGCTGAAGACGAACGTGTTTTTCGGAGCAGAAACCTGACTTGTAAGATCGTATTGCTTTGGCACTAATGTGAGGTCCTTGTTCGCTATTTGCGAGTTAAGCTGCAGCCGTATCGTCTCTGTTGTTTTGCCCTTCGGGTCTGTATTTTCCCAGATCTTGATTTGACCGATCTCGATTTCCTGCTCCTCGTCCAGCGTTGATAGCATGTTCCACAGATCCTTAGGAACGCGCACTAGCCAACCAGTCGAAAGCGTCTTGGGGAATATGAGCTCTCCAGTGTCGTCCTCGTAGCCGCCGACCTCGTCAATGTCGGCCATGTCAAGGTCGTCCATGCTCGGCTCGTCCTTCACAAAGCCAGGCTCCATCTTCAATCCGTTCGCAGCCATTCTGCCGGCACACGTCACCACAAGTCCAAATAGTACCGAATTACAATTCTATAGCTATTTGAGGTAAGTGCGAAGGGCCGCTCTCAGGACAGATGTCTGATTGATGCGCCGTACGAGGCGAAGATGGAGCTCAGGTTATAGTAACGTCCTTGGAAGACGGAAGCAAAAGTGAGCAAAAGTGAGCAAAATCAAGCAGTCATTGTACTTATGTGCCTTGGGTCCGTGTCGGAGGAGAGCACACAGCAAGAGGATACTGTGGAAGTGAATGCAAATGGAAGAGCAAAGCAAAGGAGCACGTCCGCGATGCGGCTCAATAACAGTCGCCGCAGTCGCCAAGCTCCGCCTGATTCGGTGTCTCCCCGCAGCCCACCGGAAACCCTTCGAGCTCATAGCTTCTGCCTCGCTCGGCCCTCACTCTACAAAGTTGGTTTACACACCTACGAATTCATGCCATCATGGCGCCGCTTACACCTGACGAGGTCTCTTCGACTATACTAGATCTTGAAGATGCCTCTGCATCCAAAAAACCCGACTTGTATACCAACCTGCTGGACAAGATCTTAGCTAATTCGTCGTCGGACACGCTTGGTACTAATCTGACCATATTTGTGGAATCTCTTCTCAGCGAATCTCTGAGTGTTGTAACCGCTCGTCCATTGCTCGGCCAGTTCGTCACCTCGCTTTCGAAAATTGAAGACGCTTCGACCAAGATCGAAGTCGGTACGCGAGCCATTGAGTTGCTCTCTCCAAAGGTCGTCTCGTACGAAGAGCAGGACACGAATCTGAAATACCTCGTCGCCTCCGCTTACGAGTCCGAAGAAGAGTTCACACAGGCGGCTAAGACTTTGGAGAAAATCCCCGTGGATTCCTCACAGCGCACCGTTTCAGCAGACGACAAGGCCAAGCTATGGATTCGCATAGTGCGGTGTTATATCGAGGACGACGACACGACATCCGCTTTATCGTACCTCAATCGCATAAAGAACATTATTCATGGCGTAAAAGACACAGAAACTCGACTGTTGTTCAACCTGAACCAAGCCAAAATCCTCGACTCTCAACGTAACTTCCTCGACGCCTCGGCTGCGTATCACAGTATATCCCTTGAGACAGTGATAGACGAGTCTGAGCGCTTGCGTGCTCTCAGCGAGGCTATTAAATGCGCCGTCCTTGCGCCGGCAGGTCCTCTGCGTGGCCGATCGCTGGCGAGGCTGTACAAGGATGAGCGAGCGAGCCAGGTCGACGAGTTCAGTATTCTCGAGAAGATTTTTCTCAACAGACTACTGTCTCAGTCCGAGGTAGCATCCTTCGCGGCGACACTCCAACCGCACCAATTGGCAAAGACATCGGATGGTTCTACGGTTCTCGACAAAGCGGTGCTCGAGCACAATCTTCTCGCCGCCTCACGATTGTACAGCAACATAGGGATTGCACCCCTCGGCCTGCTCCTAGGCGTCTCGGCCGAGAAAGCAGAAGAGTATGCTGCACAGATGATTGAGCAGGGAAGACTGAGCGGGTACATCGATCAGATCGGCGGTTATATTTATTTCGAGGCCGAAGAAGGATCTGGAGAGAGGAAGGTTAAACATGAGTCTGCAGTCGTGGGGAGGGAGATGAGAAAATGGGATGCAAATGTGCAAGGTGTTGCAGAGGAAGTAGAGAAGGTTGTGGCCGTGATTCAGAGCCAGTATCCACAGTTCTACGCTGAACATATGGTGCATTGAGAGAAGAGCTAGTGTCATTGAAAGGCAGAATCGTGCCAAGAATGGATACGAAACAGCTCGATCCGGATAATTGTGAAGGTCGCAGATGGCAGCAACAAGCTCAATCGAAGCTCTTCCTAGCGATAAGCAACGTCAAGGACTGGAGACAAGAGATAACCTTCACAAATCAGAATGCCTTCAGAGCCCTTTCGTGGCACTCAGACGTCGGAATTCAGTGTTGGCAGGGGGGACCGTGATGAGAGATCGCATCACCAGAGGCGGATGCGCTAAGGGCTGGACAAGTACATGTTACAATTGAATGCCTAAAGTGGCATGAGTCTAGTATACTACATATGTTGTCCTCATACGAGTCTCCTGGCTTAATTTGTCGCTTGCATATACAACGCAGAACGTCACAACACAGTACTCAGACAGCAAATTAGGCAGAATCCTTCGCCAGCTTCTCTGCATCCCCTTCAACGGGCGGCTCGTTCACGGTAATCTCCATGATCCTCAGAACTGTGTACCGATGCTTGCTTTTGACGTGTTTCACATGCCGCTGTCTCCTCTTTGTCTTCTCCTTCACTCGCAGTGGTTCCATTTCCACGCCCATAACTCTGGCTCTGCAGGTGAAGAGCCGTTCATCGATGTATGCCATCTTACCCGCTTCCCGAGGAGCGCCGGCTTTCAAAGTGTAGTCCCTTGACCCAAGCAGGCTGGCGCGGTTTAGTCGCAAGATATCGCCTTGCGAAACGCCGTGCATTAGAAAAGGCAGACGGACCGTGTCGCCCTGAGTGACGAGGTAGGGTTTGCCGTGGATATGGGTTCGCAGGTAATACGGTGGCTGTGACTTCAGCAAAGGTAAAAGCTTGTATATCGACGGGTCGATTTGATCATCTTGAAGAAGGCTCTCTGGCTGTGGAGGCGCTGCGCGTGGCGCGTTAGATGCTGGGAGAGGCGCTTGCGGCCGGTCTCTTCTTTTTCTCTTCGGTATCGACGGTGTGGATGTTGGCTTTGCAGTCGTAGGAAGCTCACGCGTGGGAATCGGATGGGCACGCAGACGAAGGAGAGATTCTGGCACTGACTCTGAAGTAGCGGCATGCTGGACAGTGGTGATTCTTCTTAGCGATGATCTCGTTGCCCATCTTGTGTCGAGGAGCGAACGCCTGAAAATGCGAAATGGGAGAGCTGGAGATGCGGCCATTGTGGTTCGAATGTATGGACCCCGAGCTTTTCATCAATGAAGAGCATCCAACCTTGGTAGCTGACGGCGTCTAATTTGATATCGATGCCATTTGAGATCCCAAGGCGTAGAGACACTGATCTTACCGTCGTCGTCGGTCTCCCAGAATGTTCGAATGGGGAAAGCCCGCTTTATGCCTTGTCGCCCTGCGCTGTTGAGGCCACAATTTGGTGCTTATGTAACCAAGCTCCGCGCTTGCATCTCGCCTCTTCCATTGCGGCCCAAATCGAACAACTCTTCTACTACAACGACGTGCTTCTCATTTTTGCTTCGACACAAATTGCGTTTCCTCGAGAACGTTGCATTTGCGTCCAAAGCGCTCTGAGAAGGATCAAAATTTACTCTCGCGCAATTCAGCATTTCTTTTATCTGCCTATTGTCTATCAGTCCCCTATACGCACCGTTGATGGCGTCTTCTCCGCCCGCGTTTGGACGAGGTCGAGGTGCGAGTCATAGTTATGTCTACTCGCCGTACGGACGAGGCAGAGGCCAAGGTCGGGGCGCTGTTTCGCTTCCGCCAAAACCTCAGCAGCCAAAGACTGACGTGCCGCACCCTCGCTTTACTATTGACGGTGTGACTTTCGAGCTCGTAAAGAACGGTAGCAAACTCCACAGAATCACCCGTGAGTGGAGAGTGCACTGACTACAGGACTCTGAACTGATGGATGCAGCTCTCGACGACTCGCTTCCGACGCCGCTCAAACACGAAATTGCTGGCATCAAGTTCTACCGTACCAAGGGTGGCAACCTATTACGCCACAAGGAGTATTTGCAACTTGAAGAGAAGCAGTATGCTGATAGCCCATATGAAACTCGGGACGCTCACAGGATTTAGGCTTGCACGCAGGACGTTGTGCCCTAAATTCACCCGAACCGGTACCTGAACGATCACCTTCCCCTTCCCTTACCCGGCATGGTCGCCGCACCTGGCAGTTCTGGAGGAATCTTGCATGGAAAGCGAAGGCCCCAGCCATCAACACCACTTGAAACTGCTCAGACTGGCTCAATTGTGTTTCGGACTTTCCATATGTTCTCCGCCTTAAGCTGCACCAGCACCTGCGGCATCATGTGTTGCCGTGGAGAAATACTGACAACTAGCCCAGGACACTGTTCACGCGACTGTCGGTTCAACCACGATCCCTCCAAAGTAGCTGTGTGCAAGACATTCTTACACAAACGCAGCTGCCCTGCCGGTAGTTCTTGCCCCCTTTCTCATGATCTTACGCCCCATCGCACTCCTGTCTGCATGTTCTTTGCACGGGGAAACTGCACCAACGACAACTGTCAGTACGTCCACAGTATGCCTAAGGATGGAGCTATCGTCTGTGAGGCCTTTGCACGGCTGGGTTATTGCGAGGCTGGAGAGAACTGCCCGCATCTCCACGTCTTCGAGTGCCCGGACTATGCAAACACAGGTAAATGTGACAAGGAAGACTGCCATCTGCCACACGTGCAACGTGCAAGCCAGCTGCGAAGGCTCGCTGGAAGGGGCAGCAGCCATGGCCCTTCCTCTAATGAACACAGTGACAACGATGACTTGGGGCCAGAAGCAACGGCTACCTTTGTCGGTGCTGATGCTGAGGCCTCCACGGCTGGATTCACCCAGCAGGCCGATTATATTCGGATTTGATTGCTCCCTTACTTCTAATCGCTGTGCATAGCGTTGGCGTTTTTACTTTAGGCAGTCTCAAGAGATACCCAGGAATGGCTGTGGTGAGCCAGGCGGTACAGTCTGCATATGAGTGACCTCGCTCTCATCAGGAGGTTATTGTTTCAAGAATTAGGAAGCATACGTATAAAGAAAGAATCAAAAGAGATGAAGATTTTGAGCTTCGCTGCGCCTATACATTTCCTTTCTCGTACTGCTTTATTAGTGTTTTGCTGCAGGAACCGAAATGCAATTCGCGAAGTGCTAAAATTAGCCCCACAAGTCTCCGTCGCGTTTCTCTGACAGTATTCGTGGAGGCTGAGCCTCACTGAACCGCTGCTTGGCCTCACTGAATCGTCCCGACCGTAGCTGTTGCTCTGGGCTTTGTGACATATGTACAGATGAGTGGCTTTGTTCACGAACCTCGTGGTCCATTGCAACGTTTTCTCGTAGTCCTCTTAAACAAGTGATTGCGCTCGCTGTGCCCAACCCAGAGCGTCTGCACGATATCAGTCACGACTACACGACGATCCAATCTTACCGCGCACAAGACGAGAAGGTTAAAAGAGCTAAGGATGGCGCTGAAGGACTTGTTGAAGAGACACAAGGCCGAAGAGCAGGCCGAAGTGCAGGGAGAAGGTTCTGCGCAAGCCAAAGGAGTCGGCGTTGAAGAGCAGTCGCCCGGCAAACCAGACGTTCCTGAATTCACCTTCATGCGCACAACAACCTCTACGCAAGAAATCATAACGCCGCCCTCGTATCCTGGCGACAGTTCGAACCTGAAGCCGGTGTCATATCAGGGTCATACCCCGGCAAAGCGCATGAGCCGGTTCCGCAGACATTCGAATGCAGCTCAAGAGTCGAGCGAACCCAGATCCTCACTTGAAGGTAGTTTTACGAGCAAGCACGAGAAGCGACTTAGCGAGCGATTGCACCTCAGCCATCGATCGCGAAGCGCCAGTACGAGTTCAGTGAACCTTCCTGAAGGCCTCGAGGAGATCGAAGCTGTAGGCCAGGACGAGGAGAGGTGGGAGAAACGGGCCACCATTCTCGCGAAAAGCAACCCGAACCAAGAGGGCGGCGCCTCTTTGAACAGACCCACGTCGCCGCTTAGGACGCCCAGCAGAGAAGAGATCGCTCACGGAGACGACGACATACAAGAGGCGATTCGCCTCCATGAACAGGGCGATCTCACCAAGTCAACAGAGATGTTTGGCCGCCTGGCCGACCCCAATGGAGCAAATAACGCGCTTAGCCAAGTCCTATACGGGCTTGCTCTTCGCCATGGATGGGGCATTCCAAAGGACGAAGCCCGCGCCGTGACATATCTCTCCGCCGCGGCGTCCAACAGCGCCGACATTGAAGAACTGGCACTGCAAGCTGGGATGAAGAAGGGTGGCGCAGCGAAGGGCGAGCTTACTCTCGCGATCTTCGAGCTGGCGAACTGCTTCCGAAATGGGTGGGGAGTGAAGAAGGACGCCCTGGCTGCGAGACAGTATTACGAGACCGCTGCGAATATGGGCGATACGGACGCTATGAATGAGGTTGCTTGGTGCTACCTGGAAGGCTTTGGGTGCAAGAAAGACAAGGTACGTTGACTACTCTTCTTTTTTCTTTTCCTTTTTTTTTTTCTCTTTCCTTTTCACTCCTCTCGCCAATTCCCCGTATCAATTTTGCCATGACATCCGCGATCGCGAGTTGGGGGCCGTTGACATGAAGTGTTTCTTGGTTTTCAAGGCAACAGAACGCACGCGCTTGCGGCGGGTGATCAGATCGTGTAAGGCGATCGTGCACTGCCGCGAGTCTCCGATATTTCGAGCTCCTAAAACCTTACCCTGAAGGTTGGGCCTTCAGCTCATGGAGATTGCCTTATAGCTATGTGCAACTCGTTCACTCATACAATCTGCTGGGCGTGCAATCGCACGTGGAGGGCTTGGTTGCTCCCCTGAACATCGCTTCACCAGAAGGCTATGCACACCAACCCCAGATATCACATTTCGTATCTACTGTTAACGAACAACATGGAATTTAGCCTTGTACGAGACGTTGGGCATCAGGATATGAGGCTGACTAGTTTCAAATTACAGTTCCGGGCTGCACAGTACTTACGCCTTGCTGAAGAGAAGGGTAGTAAGACTGTGGGGAATCAATGGTACGTATTTAGCCCCTCCTATTCGCCCTATATCCCTAGACGTAGAGGATGCATCGTTTCCGGTGAAGAACCCGTCTTGCACAAGACAAGGCTCTCTCTGCTCCAAGCGGATCTCGAGGATCTGTTCCAATGCCTTGGTCTGAAGGCATAGTCTCGGACGACGATAGGACTCAAACTTTTTCATCACACGGCAGGATCGTTCGCAGGATGCCTATGGGAACTAGGCATGATCTGGACGTCAGAACGAGGCTTCTGGGATGATTGAATGACTTGTTCTCCGTTCCTGGTTGTCGCTTCGACACGATGTTTCATCACGTGCGAGTTGGGGAAAATGATAGGACCAGCGGCCTCCATTTTCGCAGCCCGCCCACGCAGCGTGCAGCAAGCGTGCATGCACGACGCACCGAACGAGCGAACTCAGCTCATCTTGAAAATTCTCACTGTGCTGCAATTTTAAGCCACTGTACCAGCTACCTGGATATTTCTCCAGCCACTGAGAAGCGGTGGTGTTGAACAGCTAAGAAGTTGGATGGGTAGGCCTTTACACGACTCTCGTCGAGCAGAGACTTCTTGACTGGGTACACGTGGCATGCATCTGCTGGGCAAGGTGCTTATCCCGCGACGGTCCGTCATGTGCCTACCTCTGGCGCGGAGCCTGGCATCGCTAGAACTAGGTGGCTCACCTCAGCGAGCACAGCGCGGATGGTGAGACCGTTTCGCCGTACTGGGAAAGGTGGAACATCGACGTTGGAGAGCATAGATCTGTTCTCCTGCCATCGACAATCAGTACTCAAGCTGTCGCTCCGAATACGGGATCAGAGTCACCCTCCGGGATTGGGGGTCAATCACTGTCCACTTTGGCTGGTGCTGGCGCTGCTCACTTCCAAGCTGAGCTGTCTTGACTCTCATCGGAACCTGTCGCTCACCTTGTGGCCCGCTGGATTAAGTTTTTGGCTTTGAAACTTACGCATGTACGGCCCTACGGGCCATTGCATCGCTTGAACAGCGGATACTGCGCCAGATCCCGTCCGTGGTTCACCTGTTCTGACGTCTATTTTCATTCTGGAGCCTGTGTCTGCTACGTCCATTTTCCTCTTCCGTTTCCTTTTGTCCCCCCCAGGAGGCAAATGCCTTTTTTATTTTTTATTTTTTTTTAAAAAAAATCTTTTTGCCGTCTCCCCAATGCTTAGATACATCATGCTAACGAATTCTCCGCGCGAAAACAGGATATGGAAAGACAAGTACGGGGGACCTAAAAAGACGTAGCCCCGGAAACGTCCCTTGAAACTCGGGAGCAGCTCAACCTGGGTATTGCTTAGTAGCAGCATTGTAGTAGGGTACATGTGGGCTTGGCAAGTCTTGAAAAACTCAGCCCATCCGGCTTGCGCGGTTTCGCGAAGTGATCAGACGAAGGCTATGAAAAGAATAACAACAATTGAGATGCGAGTCATGGTCCTCGATGCTGGATTCAAAAACGCAGTTTGGTTCTTTCCGAATATAGCTTTTTCTCCCTCTTCAAGCTGTTCAAAAAAAATTTTTTTTTGGAGGGGGTTGATCCCCGGCGTCGCGTTCCTTTGGTCGTGGTGTGACGACTCCCTTCTACTGTGCATAAATCGCTTTGCGCGAAATATCAAACCGTGCCACTCGCCATAGGACAATGCCTCGCGCAGGAAAATATCCCCAAGTCGTCGGTCCACTGGAAAGGACCGGGACGAGGCTCGAAGCAGGCTGTCCGTGGCAACGCGTCGACCTGGGAAAGCTGCTTGCTGGCGGCTACACTGGGGCCAAGGCTGGTGTTGAGATTCCCCCACGCCTTTCCTTACTTACTCGCTTGCCCTCTTTGCTCGTGCGGAGCATCGATTCCGGGACGGCGGCAGCGACACGAGCCTGGACAGCTCGATCTTGCCCAAAGACACCGTCTCCACGCGCGCTCATTCGTGTGTTTGTCCTGTGCGTCGTGTGGGTGGGGGGCCCCGTTTCCCCCCCCCCTCGTTGAAGGCAGCACGCCTACGTGGTGACCCTACGGCTGGGCCTCGTCCACGAACCTTTTTGCGCGTCCAGCGGTGCATTACGCTGCGAGTCCGTGAGGCACATCATGTCGACAGACAGGCAGGTACATGCGTCGGATGGTGGGATGAATGCGTCGTGGGGTCGTGCTGGACGCTGTGCGCGGAGAGGTTATGTGGAGTACGTCGCATGATGTTGGGGAGGGGGTGGGAACGACAGCAAAGCCGCCGTGGGATGGGGACGAAACAAAAAATGGGAAACTGACGCTTGATCGTTGTTGAGCGCGAAAGAGGCGTGTGTGTACACGAAGATGTTGCGGCAATTGATCCTGACGCCGTGCGGTTGAGCGGTGGATGATTTGTTTTGCATCGATGGATCTCTCCGAGCGTGATGGCCGCTGTCATGCGATATGGGAACCGTCTTACAATGGATGCCACGCAAAAAGTAGGGAATGATAGAATGAGCCAAAAGTTTGCCTCCCCTGTGACGGGGTAGACGACGTGCTGAATTGATGATTTGAGGTACATACATGCAAGTGCCTTGACATAGCTCTCAGACTGTAGTTCGCTTCGTGATTTGGCAAGGAAGAAAAACATGACCGCGTTTCTCTCACTACAAATCTGACAAAGGAGAAAATGTAGCTGTCGAGCCGTCTGGTTTGGTAGGCGAACCCCTCTCCAAGAAAGAAAATGTAACGTAGAGAGACGAAGGTGTCGTCGAGCAGCAGCGCTCTTCAACCGGGAAAAAGACAAGTTCTTCCTCGCGAGTTTGTGCAAAAAACAAAGAAGTAGTTCAAATGATGCCTGCCAATAGAACCAGCCAACCCAATGGAATAGTTTCGCGGTCGTGAGGACCGAGAGCTGCGTGAAGCGTGTGGGTATAGTTAGCCGCCCCCGTTTCCAACCATGCTATGAAAAGTGCCCCCGATCATGTCGCTCGCAATGCAAAGTAAACAAGCAGTCATTGTCCTCCAGGAGAGAGACACCAACAGAAAAAACAGAAAAAGCAAGAACCGTTCTTTCAAGATAAACAATGAACGCCATGCAAGAGCAATTTCGTAAGACCCAGGGGAAGGAAGAAAAAAAAAAACCAAAGCCAGGAGAGAAATGGAAACTCGCTCTCGTCAAAAGAATCGTCGCAGTCGCTGCGTCATCAGATGGTCGTGAGCTTTAGGGAAATTTATCGTCAGGACGTTTCCGCTTTCATGAGGTGGGGGGAAATGAAAAAAAAAAAAGAAATCAGTTGTCGCTTTCGTCAAAAATATACTCATCATCCGGAACAGAGCGGACAGAAAGAGATGCGTTTGAACGAAACATTTACTCCCCTCCGTCTCCATTTACGCTGGCTGTTTGGCTGGAGTGTTCTGCCATACGTTTGAATTGCTGAACGACGTCGTCTGGAATGCGCTCCCACAAGAGGCTTCGTGTGTAGACGCTGGCGGTTGCTTGGCCCTTGGCTTCTTCGCGCATCGCCTTTAGGGTATCGACAAGGTGTCTGCGGTGACTTGGTGGTTGGGAATCATCCTCAGGCGGCGTGTTGTAGGGTGGTTCGGCAAATTCAGAGCTCGTCAGGCTGTTGTACTGTTTGGCGCTTAATGAGAATGCTGCCTCAGCTTCTTGCCTCCTTGACGGCTGCGTCAAGCGGCTATGCATCTCGTCTAGTTTAGAGGTCGCCGAAGTGCTGGACATGGAGAAACTGGTCTGCCTGACACTTGCAGCGGACGACGCGGCAGGCTCTACGGCGCTGGAAGCTTGAAATGTCGAGACGCCATGGTCCTTCATGAGGTCGTCAAAGACGACCGCCGCGTCTGATCGAACCTCGTCCGGCATGCGTGGTATGGTGACCGGCATTGACGTTGTTGCCTTGCTTGCGACCCAAGCACCGCATAGCAACAGTAGCATGAGCAAACCGGATGGACCAGATTGAGCCTCCTTCTCTTCCTCGGGCTTCTTCTTGGGTGCAAGAACAAGCGTCGACGTCTCCATAGGCTTGAAGGGCCCCTCGTCCATGACAAAGTCGCCAAATGAGTCGTCCATTCCGTACATGTCGAGACCGTTGTCGGCAAGGCCGTGCATGTCTTGCACAATCGGGAAGTCATAGTCAGTCGAACTTTGACGAGTGGATTCGGACGAGTCTCGGTTCTCGATGATCTCTTCGAGCACTTGAATCTTCTTGCGCAGTGCGCCGGTATCTTTCGTGTGCTCGACAATGAGGTTCTCCTTGTCCCAGTTGGACTGCTGGAGGTGCTCCTTCAACTGGGCATTCTCGCGCAGCAGCTCGTTCTTCTCGCGAGTGGCCTGCTCAGCCTGCATCTGAAGCATCGACAGCCTTTCATTCATCTCGGCAATCTGGTCTCGGAGGGTCTTGTTGTCAACCTCGAGCTCTTCGGCACGTTGTTTCTTACGCTGCCGGGAATCAAGACTGCGATAGGTTAGCAGAGGGATCAATGGACCAAAATAGCGAACGATATTGGTGATGGAGGTTCCAGCCGACCAAAATCATCCGTTAGGACATACGCTGCTTGACGGTTCCTCAATAAACGCTTCTGTTGCTTGAGTTCCTTGATCTCGTCTTCGTCCTTGGCATTTTCAATGAGACGGTCGATGTTGGCGAGATTGCGCTCTTGGGGGATGTCGAAACGAGCATTCTTCTTCCGAATCCCGTCTCCGTGACGGTAGCTTGGTGGGTAGCGGGCGGGTGAATGGCCCCTTGGACGCTTGGAGAGGCGTGCGTCCATGTGGGCCTGCTCAGCCATGCTCATCCAATCCTTGACGGGAGGCGGAGAGGCTGACATCGGCACCGGCGTCTGAGAAGGGGGGAATATCGAAGCTGGCCTGACGTTGCTGGGCGGCATTGGACCGAAAGGTCCGCCGTGGGGGAATGCCTGGGCGGGCGCGGGCTCAAACTCTGCACTGTAGGACTCGTAGTTGGACGGGCCCATCGGACCCCGCGATTCTGGGCCGTGATCGAAGGTCGGCCATTGCGAGGTGTGCTGGGTGGGATAGGAAGCAGAATCCTGTCGCAGGAACGGATTGTTGCTGTGCTCCACGAAAGGATTTGTGCTTGAACCAAATGGGCGGTCTGGAATGGCGGGCGTTGCTGCAAAGTCGTCCCAGACTGTGCTTGGAGAAAAAACCGGCCCCGTTGCATTTCCAAAGGAGTCCCTCCGGTCCTCTGCGGGGGAGATGAGCGTGGAGTCCATGAATGATTCCTCAGCCGGATCGAACTCGTCTAGGAATGCGGGTTTTCGATCGACGGAGAGTTGAGAGGGAGGTCGTTGAAAATCGACCGAAGGCGCGAATGCCATGGTTTATGGGGCAGAGAGAAGTCAAGGTTTCTTGCGTGCGTGGAATATGGCGGTGAAAGCGTGCTAAATCGGGATATTCGCCCAAAACCTGCCGGGAGGCTGGGCAAAGCAAACGATAGCGGGCAACAGAGGCTATAGCAGCACGGTCTTAAGGCGTCGGTCGCTTGAAGATCACAGCGGCCGAGAGGGAAATAAAAGAAAAAAAAAAAGAGATAGCGAGGCAGAGATCCGGGTGAACTTGGGGTGAACAACGCTCAGGTGCGTGGTTCGGAAGAAGATGGCGAGGTCCAGACGGGCGAGGCGCCTGCGTGTTATCAGAAATAAGGTCGGATGTGGCCTGGACTTGATCAAGGAAAGACAAGAGAAACGGCCCGCGCAAAGTGCTGCCACTAGCGACCTACCCACGGCACTTGTTCTCTAGAGACATGCATGGGTGCTAGCAGAGTGGAGAATTGATTTCCTTCTATTCGGCGCCCCGAACAGGCATTGGGCTGCGATGCAGAGAGCAGAATCCAGCCGTCCGGCTCACGCTGTCCAATCGCTGCGGCCGGGTTCCAGAACGGCTGCGTCGCTCGTACGAATCCAAGATCGCGATAGTTTGACAGTCCGGGTCTCGCAAGCGACGGGGAGGTGACCAGCTGTGCAGACAAGAGCGTCGCTGAGCGGAGATTGAGAATCATCCGCCACGCCGTGTATACCAACGGCCGGCACGCACTCTCGCCCACTCGTACGATGAGGCCCGTTTGTCGTCCTGCCCCAGAGCTCTGAGACGGGCCGAGCTCAATGGCCGCCCGCCGCTTTATGCTTCGTGCTGGATGGTGCGCCCTTTGTGACAAACGAGCTGAGAAAGGCCGGCGCTGTTGATTGCAACAGCCAAGGGCAAGCCCTTTGTCGCCCACACACCCGGGCGCGTGCGAGAGCAGTGTGCCACGGGCAGAGCGGCCGGCCCTCTGCGTTGCCATGGCCCGTCCCGCTGCAAAACCAGCGTGATGAGAGCGCTTTGCTTGCAGATCCAGTTCAGTTTTTTTTCTGGTTCCGTCGGGGAAGTCTGGTGAGGTCACCGTTGCTGCTAGTATGACTGTTCCGTAAAGCCATCTGCAGACGCCACGACGTGGACAAACGGGCCTTTCGCAAAAGGCCAAAATCTCATTTCGCTCATTGTGGAGGCTGCAGCCGAAGTGTTGCGGGAGAAGGGGATCGTGATGCAACCACCAAGCAATACTGTGGCCTGCGTGGTGGGCACGTCCAACGATCATGCGACGCCTCAACCCGGCCGGATTGTCCTGCTGTTTGCAGACCTGACCTTTTCGCATCAGGCGCTTCACGATCCAACACACACACACACACACACACACACACACACGTGCTTGGAGAGCACGCGGCCCTGCTCACTACATGAACTGCGGTGTGCGGCCCAGTACGGACTGTGCGGACTGTGCGGACTGCACGGCAGAGAGCCACATGAGTCGAGCAAGTCATCGACGACACGATGAGACGACGAAGACGACAGCCCAGTTGCCCTACGGCCATTGATTTTCGCTCTCAATCACCGGGCACCCGATCGATTGGCTGAAAGCCACCCGTTGTCTTATCGACAAGCAACCGAGGCTCCCGGAGCGGGCACCATGCCCTATCCGCGATGGCTTCACTAACAGGACTGGCCCAGAGAGCGTCGGGATGCTTCGTAAGACAAGAGGCTCATCCGGGCGGTCATGCTCGTCGACACAGTCTCTGCTCAGGTTTCACCATTCACAGATGCTCTCCGTAGGGGTACGCTTACTAGGGGAAGAAGGCAAGGTGAGGAGGAGAAAAAAAAGAAAAGAAAGAGAGAAGAAATCGATTATTCAGACGATGAGAGGAACAACGCGGCGTCGGACGAATCAGAACGCTTACAAAGTGTGACTCCTCAGCCGGACGGCGCACACGGAGATCGGTCAAGCCAGCCAGAGCATCCAAACGGGCCCCTTGCTTGCTGGTGGAGTTTGGATCCAAAAATGAAATTGCCTTGGGCCGCAAGATATGAGGCGAGACCTCGAAACCCGACAATAATGGACGAAGAGACACAGAGAGAGCGAGTGAGAGGACAGAGAGCGTAAACCGCCCAGTGTTTGTCCCTGCGAGCGAACGGCCAAAAAGCACAGCCTCATGCAAGGACCTTTTGCGACGGGACCATCCTTGAAGCAGCGTCAGGCTGCGGTGACGGAAAACCGGTTTCGCTGGACTTTCTTTCTCTGTCATTTCTTCTGGATCCCTTCTGCGCGCGTGCCGTTGGGTGCATGGCATGGCCCCGAAAGGGCAGAGAGCATTGAAGCTTCATTTGGAGCCTTCCAAGGGCGTTCCCGGTCCCGCTTCCGTGCAGGGAAACGGTCGAGGCGCTTTCCGACGTCGTCGTCTGCGCCGCGGCATCGATAGATTCCTTTGCGCATCTTCATTTCCTCCCACACGGCCAAAGACGCTTGGATTGCCCAGCAAAGAAGACAAAAGGCACGTCATTGCCCCGTGCCCTCAGTTCATTGCCCATGCTCCAGCTCTTTGCTTTCCGTCGTTCGTCATGGTGATCGCTCTCTGTCTCCGTCTCTCGAAGCCTACAGGTCCAAAACAAAGGGATGGCTGGGCTGAGCACGGACATATAAAAACCAGCGTTATAGCCCAGCAACAGCATCATTATCAGGCTACTGCTATCGCCCTAAACGAGTCGTGCCCTTCAGAGAGAAAGAAAGGCAAAAAAAAAAAGGTTACAGTATTCCTCTCCTGTGGCCCCACACCCAGAACAGTCACTTTCCAGTCGCCCGGGACCGATTGTTTCTGGATCTGTTGGTTGCAAAAGGGAGATGACGCGACGTCTCATGTCACCGCCATTCTCGTCCCGCGCGTGAGTCCTCGTTCCCGTGAACTCGGGACGACGACCTTGTGTCTTCTGGGAAAAGACAAATCGATCAAAGGCAACCTCTTGCAAGCCCTTTTCGATCGTCCAGAAGTACGTCAGCTCGTCCCCTGATGTTCCCGCTGAGATCTGGGAGGAACCTTGCTACGACGGTCCCCAGTTCTCGCCTTGAGTTTACTTCCTTTTTTCCTTTGACTCTTTTCTTTTCCCCCCGTCCCTCTCGCCCTCTCCACCCCTTCCTCCCCTCTCCTTGTAAGCTAGGGCGGCGCTCGGCCAATGACTCGAAAATTCCAAAATCAGGCCCCGTACCTTCTTCATCCTCCCGCCCCTTTTCGGGGTTCTAAACTGTGCTGCCTAGCCGGACCCGTTCGTCACTCCGCCCAAGTCTTGTTATAGCCTCGCGTACTATACGTCTTGTTTACGTCCGGCTAAATTGCGATCTTCGCGACTCTCGGCGAACACGAGCGCCCCGTCCTGAGGGAGGTCGCGACGGACGTCCTTTTGCGACTGCAAATTGGGTGTAATGGATGGAGCAGGTCGGCGAGCGCGTCCATGCGACTTCATGCGCGCGCGCGCGGGGCGAAACGGAAGAGAAAAGGCGGCTTCGAGGGACGCCAAGATTGCATGATGCAACGGAAAAGAAGGCGGTGACGTTTGCTCTTGATGCCCGAGAAAACAGACCGTACGTCATGCTCACCGTCTCGAGCATTGGAAGACGTGACTACCAAAGCTGGGTGAACGTTGAATGCGCGAAACAAAGAAGCGTGATTTGTAGATTGGACAATTCTCCCTGTATGCTCGTAGATGCCGTCGAATGGCAGTTACATCGACAATGAACTTTGTTTTTACACGAACTTTGCACGCTACCAACGCCTCTAGCCTACAATCCGACCTAGCCAGTCCCCAAGCATGCAGACACAGATTCATCATGGAGAGGGCCGAAGGAAGAGAAAAGAAAACATCGCCTCGGATACCTGTCCAGCTTGTTTATACCTCTTCGTCCGATTCATCGCCCAAGAGTTCATCTGCATCGTTGTCCACAGCCGCGTAGTCGCCTCTGCCCCTCGCAAAGCTGCTCCGGCTTGTGTATGTCCTGCCTCCGTACCCGCCAAACATGCCTCTCACGCTTCTCCAGAGCGAGCCGACGAGCAGCGGCAAGGCGGCTAGCACGGCGACGAGTCCGGAGACTGCTGCCACAGGCCACTGTACCCAAGGGCTGTCGGTGAACGACCTGGACGGTGTCTCGCCCAGTCTGATGGCGCCAAACTTGCCTCCCCAATTCTTGTATACCCAGTAGCCAACGGCAGAGGCGGCCGCAAATGGTATCACGATGGCAAAGAAAATACCCACGCCAGATATACCACGCTTCTTGGCAAACTCTTCCTCCTTGCCGGGACAAGGGTGGCGTGAGCCGGTGTGCTCCATTTCCTTGCCGCCGTGACACGTCGAAATCGGGATTTTGCGGTACGGTGTAACGTCCCAGTACTCGAATGCGTTCTTGTCGTTCCTGCAAACCTCCATTGGATCCGGTGGCGACAGGCCTTCGACGAGACGGCATGATCCGTCCGGTTGGCGTTCGTAATTGTACGCGCACTCGAAGTCGTCACGCGTGCAGGAGCAGTTGCGCTCAATGTCGTGAAGCTTGTCGATGAGCGGGCCGTTGTAGCAGAGCCTGTCAGGTTTCTTGCGATAGTACTGTGCGACATGGCCAAACAGGCACTCTGGCTCTTCACGCTTTAGCGGGTGGGTGGGGTGCCAGAGGTAGTAATCGCTTTCTTCGGAGTCGAGATTGCTCTTGTCGAGCTTGCATTGTTCCGACGTCAGTCCTGTGAAGTCCAGGTTGACAGTGGTGAGTTTGCGATCCGCTTTGCCCCAGAGCAGGAAGTTCCTAGAATTGTCGCTTGGCACCGTGGTGATGCGCTCGACGAGCATCTTCGACTCGCTGAACTGGAAGGATTTCCATTCCTTGCCTTCGTCGAGAGTGTAAAAGATCGTCTTCGTAGGCGTATTCCGTTCGACTAGCACAATGATGGATCCCTGATCGCCGTATTCCCACATGTACGTGCCCTTCATTGCAACCTTCCAAGTGATACCTCCGTCCGTTGTAATGAAAGTGTCTCCCTCGTTGTAGGAGCCTAGACGGTCGCCCACGTTACCGACACCAATCATGACGCCAATAGCTGAAGGAGACGAATACGTGTCCCTAGGATCTTTGCGCTCTGTGTAGCCGTGCAGATGAAGAGAGCATAGATCATCGCCTTTGCCGTCGCAGTCCCATTTCTTGCCATCGAGATCCGTCGCCGGTTTGGGGAGGTACGCCCAATCCGCGCCGTCATTGTGCGTGATAAGTGTCTTCAGCTGCTTAGGCGCACCATGGTCAACAGCATCCGCGTTCGCAACTTGATTAACAATGGCTACGCCCTCGATGCCCTGCATTTTCTCGAAATCGACATAACCGTACAGGTTGCGGTTGACATGTCGAATACTTACGACGTAGGAAGTACCGTTGGAGTTGCTCTTGAGTATGGTGCCGTACTCTCGGTTCTCCTGTCCATTGACGGTGACGTGCAAGAAAATCGAGTTGGTCGAGCTGTCAAGAACTGTGTATGCCTGCTGATGTGCGACCTGGAAATTGGGAGGGAACTCTGCTGGCGCGAACGTCTTTCCATCGACACTCGCGTCGACCTTGAGCCATTTGTGGTCTTCCGTCTTGGCCGCTACGACGATGAATTCAGACATCGTCGCGAAATTGACAACGTCATCGAACACAACTTCCTTATGAGCGAAGAAGTCCGTGCTGGAGATAAGCTGTAGAGGGTTCTTCTTGTCTTCGGCTCGGTATTGCTCGCAGTAAATGAGGCTTTCGCTTTCTCTGCGTCCTTCCCGGTACATAAACTGGCACTTCTCTATGTAGTTAAGCAGCGTTGTCCAATCGTCGCCGCCTTTCTGCGAGACATGTGCCGTGGTGTGGCAGAGCGGATCGTTGCGGTCCTGACAGTTTTTGTCGCCTAGCCAGATCAGCCAGTCCGGATCGTCTTGATGGAAGCTGAGAACCTGACGTTCGGGGTCAGGAACATCTGGGGCTTCAAAAGCGTTGATGGCGAATCCGCGGTCCTTCGAATAGTACACAGTGCGAGAGCCTGTAATAAAGTATACGTGGTCGTTGTTATACTGATGCGGGTAGATCGCGAGGATCTCTTCGTCTCTAACGAGTTCCCAGGTTTTCCCGTGGTCGTGCGTGATCCATGCTTGATTCCGGTCTGTGAGCAGGACAACAGTCTCGTCATCGCGGTTCGACTGTATATCTCTTTCGAGATAAAAAGTCTGTCTAAAGTTGTCACCTCTGAACTCGTTGAAGGTGACTTCAATCTTGCCACTGGCCGGTGTGCCCAGTCCGTCACTACATGGATGCTCAACCAGGTCGTCCTTCTGCGGACCCTTAACTCGCTTGCAATCGTTGCCAGGAATCAGTCTGAACCCAGAGCTACCTTTGAATTTGTCGTCACGATTCTTACACGAGCCTTCTGGAATGACCATCTTACCCACCAGCTCGCAGTCGCCATCGGCAGTCCGCTGGTAGTTGAAATCGCACTCGAAGTCGGCATCTGTACAATCACATGGTTCGCTTTGGGGAAGATGCTCTTTGGTGAGTTCCTTGACAAAGCAGTTCGCGTCGCGCTTGCGGCGAGTGAAGTACTGTTTGTGGCCCATGATGCAGGAGGGATTGCCGTCATCGTCTACGCGTGCGTACCACTTTTCGAAATCGTCGTTGCCGCATTTGCGCTCGTGAAGGCCATCAAAATCGAGCGTGAAGGTATAGTAGTCATCGCCCTGCGTGGCCACTAGCAAAGCCTTCAAGCTCGTGGCATCCGGAATTGTTGTTAGCTCAAAAGGACGCACACCTTTGACTGGCAATTCGGCTGTTTTCCAGGTTCGCCCGTGGTCGAGAGAGTACGAAACTTCGTCAATCTCCTTCTCGGCCACAGCAACTAGCACCGATCCCTGATCCAAAAACTCATACTTCTGCGGTCCCTTGAGGTTGGTGGCAATCCAAGTTCGACCGGCATCATCAGACACGAACAGACTTCCAGAGTTGTAATCCTCCAGAAACTTGCCAGTATTGCCGATGCCCATGACAATACCCGGTGCAGCGCTTGAGAAAACACGCCCACTGTTGTGCTGCTCGGTGACCGAATGAATATGCAACTCTTCCTTGCCTACCATAAGCGGCTCCCACGTCCTCCCATCGTCGAAGCTAATCCGGCTCTTGATTTCCTTCTTGGCGAAACTAAGCGGCTCCTGGACTTCCTCCCAGTTGTTTACCACATTCACGAGCACAATGCCCTGAATGTTTTGTATCTTCTCGAAGTCAACAATACCCGTGGGGCTGCGGTTCGTGTGGTCGACATTCTTGGTAAAGTACGTGCCGTTCGAGTTGCTGGTAAACAGGCTGCCCATATAGCTGAAGCGCTGTGTCATCACGTCGACTTGGATGCTGTAGTTTGTGGACTCGAGGATCGTGTAAGCGTCCTCTTCGATGCGGTGGTCACCAAATTCGGCACGATGCCATCGTTCACCGTTCGTAGTCACGTAGAGACCAAGCTCGCGGGATCCAAAAGACTTGGCAGCAGCGACAATGTAGCCTCGCACAGCTGCCATGCTCACGAAGCCGCGGACCTCACGTCCACCAGCCATGACGGGTTCTTGTTCAGTCTTGAAGTAATCGTCCGACACAATGAGCTTGTAGTCCTTGGTCAGGGGTGAGAATTTGCCCTCGACGATGCATATGATCCTGCTCTTATCTGTGGCGTCGCTGCCTGTATCGAACAGCACGTTTGACTTTGCCCATATGCAATGTCGTCGCCGGCCGTGAACGAGAGACATTTCGTTGTCCACGAACCCGTTGGTGGTGTAGTACGTCTTGCCGACGCACGAGTCGCCGCCGAGCAGGCAATCTTCCTGGCCATGGAAGAGGATGCGCTTGCTGTCCGTCGCATGGAAGCTGAAGGGCTCCTTGCTCATATCTTGCGTGGCGGGCTCGCTCGTTTCAAACGCTCGCCAGGACTTTCCTCGATCGTACGTGATCCAGTGTTTGGTATACATTCCCATCGCAATGGCTACAGAGCTGTCATGCGGATCAGGCATGATGTAGCTTACCTGGCCATTCGGAATTTCGTCAACAGGCTCCCACTTCTCGCCTGCGTCATCGGAGCGATAGACGGTCTGGTGCTTCGGATCTAGCACCATGACGGTCTCCGAGTCGTCAAAGTAGAACAGGTTGATAGGCGGTGCCGGGAACTTCTTCTGCGATATCTCCGGTCCATCGCTTGCAGCCAGCACCCGAAGGGACAGGATGCCCAGCGTCGCCAGAGCACCCCCGATTAACCTCATCTTGCCGTGTAATCTTGTGAGGATGTGTGGATCATGCCATGAAGGAAGGCCGAGAGACTGTGCTGCTGACCGGCGCAATCAGGCCAAGCGTGGCGGCGGAGGAGCAACGAGTATCAGAGTCGGGCCAACTGCGACGCTTGGACGGTTAGCTGGGCGAGCTTAATTACGTCGGTCGATATTCGGGTGGCGGGTCTGGATTCGAGATCAGGGAAAGCGATGCTCAGGGCAAGCTCGAGCAGACTGTCAAGAGAAGCGAGATGAATGAGGTATTGGGGTTCTTGGGGAGCATGCGCTTTCTGGACACTTAACACGACGCCAATGGTAGGGGTGCGATCGCTGTGCATACGACACCAGGCTGCGAAACACCGTCAGTAGCACCCGGACGCTGGGGGAGCGACGCAAACCGGACTCAGCTGGTCTTCGCCACGGCGCTTAAAGCGGACTTCCGTCTCCGCACTGAACGGCCTGCCTCAAGAAGGAAAAGTAACGCCAAACGCACAACTCACCAGAACGAATTGGCTGGCTCCGCAGCCCTGTAGTCTTGAAGGGGGGAAAAAAATAGCAGACTGCCGAGTGTGTCGGGTTGCAGAAAATGGAGCACGTCTTTCCTTCTTCTCGCTCTTTGCCAATTCCCCATCTGTGCTCGAGAACTCTGCCCCCAATATCGCAGTTGACATGACGTATTGGTTACACCGCTACGGCAACAAACAGCATGCGTGGCGCAAGATACCCACTGTGGACCGCGTGGTGTATGAGCGGCAGCTTGGCCTCGTCGAGGCATCGTTTGATAATGACGGGGTGCACTATGGAGGAAGAGCAGACCTGACGCATAGTTTTGAGTTTGAGATCAGGACGAGCCTGGCTCCGAACAAGCTGCGCGAGAGAATTGTGCTAGCATGGTCGGCCTTGAGGCTGAGCCATCTGCTGATGCTGTCAAAAGCTAGGGATAGAACATCTTCTGCCTCGGGCGGGAGCGGAGATGGGGAAGAGCTTCAGCGATGTTTTGTTGTAGATTTGCCTACGGACGCAGCAGCTGCAATAGAAGAAGCACGCGCTTCTCTCACCTCTCTTCTCGAACAAGATGCGGCAATCGACCCAGTCGAATTCCGTACTCATGCCCTGAACTCAGCCCGTATCGTGGACCCGACCAGATCGCTCTCTCATCTCTTCATCCTGCCGTCGAGACGGGTGGACGCGGATCGGTATCGGCTCTCTTTCATGATTGTTCTAGCACACATGATCGCGGATGGCTTGTCCTTGCACAACTGGCTCGGCCACTTCAACGAGCTCCTCAATACGCGCCCCGCCGAATTGTACGAGCTGCTTGTCCAGAGCCTCCGAGAAGAAACGATCCGGTCCAGACTCCCGCCGGCGCAGGAGGATCTTTACCCGCCGATTCCCGGTAGCAAGGCTCGTCAGCGCTGGTTCTGGGCCATAATACGAATTCTACGACACGTCCGCAAGCCTCTGCCCGAAGGATTCGTCAATCCGCTCCGTCGCGCCAACAGAGTAACGCTTGCTCTTGAACCCAAGTTCTCGGACGTGCTGGACTATTCCGCTGAGAAGCTTCCGCCCCTGAATTCCGGCTGTTGCACTCCCGCTATGTCTCTGTCAGCGTCCCGACGGTTGGCTGGCCTATGTCGCTCTGCAGGGACTTCCATCGGTGCCGGTGTCTTCGCGCTTGTCGCGCTCGTTATGATGGACATTGAAGTACAGCGCAATCCAGACACCCCTCTGGAGAAGCGAAAGCCCTTCATCGCCTCCTTCCCCTTGAATCCACGCCCCTTCTTCGGATATGCAGGCAAACATGACTCATGTATGCTCGCTTTCAGCGACGGCATAGTTATTCCTTTCTTGCCCCCCGATCTGCCCCTGGAGGGACGTTTGAAGCTGTTGGCTAAAGCGGCGCATCGTCAGTTGAGAGCGTACCAAAAGCGGAAGGAGGGCTTGGGCAACAGCCACAGCCCAATGCGAATGCTGGCCACGAACTACATCACCGCCGTTGAGCGAGCTGAAGATAAATTGCCCGTCCAGTATAAGCGAGGCGTCAATCCGCAAGGCAACTACCCAGCGAACTCTGCGTGGTCCGCTGCAACGTGCGGCGTGTCTTCAGTAGGCTTAGTCAAGGAGTGCACGCCGGGTAGGTATAATCTCGATTTGCCTTTGGGGAGCCCTACCAGCGGGGAGAGGGATTTGATCGTTGATTTCAGGGAGCTGAGAGGAGGGGTTAGGGCGAGGGACAATGAGTTTTTGTGTGGGAATAGCAGCGATCAGGAAGGGAGGCTGTCCTATGCTGTGAGCTATGATGCCAGCGCCATGGATGAGCAATTGGTTGAGCTATGGAAGAGAAAGATGGAGTCGGTGTTGGAGCCTGATAGTAGTGAGAGCAGTAAACTGTGAAAGGCGGTTGTCGAGGAACAAGAATTAAAAGAGTCCAACGTAAATTTCTTTGGCATCCTCCGCAATGAAGTGAGATGAAGCTGGGCTCAACTGTTGTCCACCAGTGGTAAGGAATTACAGTGAAGCACAGCTGAAGTTACCGCTACTGTGTGTATGGACGACCTAGTAACCCTAGCAGTGCTCAATGCAAATTTTACATCCCGTCCCTTCATTTCCATTACATCCATGCATTTGCCGCAGGTTTCATAGTGAACCGACACTGTCGCTCAGTCAATTGCGTCTTCCGAAGCTATACATACTCCTTCGAGGGTTCCAAGTTCGCGGAATTCTCAACATCAACATAAAAGACGTCGCCAGACTATAAACGACCACTTTCAGCCGCCTCCACTGTCGTGAACCTAAGTCATGGAGGCCTTTTTCAGAGTCGTCTCTCCGAATCCAGCTGCTAATTTCGCATTTGCGAACCTTCTACTTCTAACTGTTTCAACGTTTGTTCCAGAACCTAACCACCTTGGCCGCTTGCTTCACCCTCAACGCTACTTCAACGGCAGAGATTGGCACCATCTGATTTACTATTTTCTATGGATGCCCTCAGCCTGCCTAGCGTCATCCATCGCTAATGCTTTGCTGCGTCCTGCGGACAAACGCTTCTGGATTGAGGTACTCAGGCATGTCAACCGACCGCTTGGGAAATCGGTAAGTCATAGCAAGAAGAAGCATACGAATGAAAGACTGAGAGCAGTGCTTGAGAATATGATGCAGCCGACCAACGTGTACTGCTTGTTGTTGCAACCAACAGACCGTGACAACCTGGTTTCCATTACCGAGCATGATGACAGAAAGCAGACAGTGAAGATGATCTTCTTGAGCGAGGGCCAGGCTTTGTTTTTCTTCCTGCTCACAACCACTCTGCATGAGAGCTCTTTAGGGCTCTTGTTCTTGCTGCCTCTCGTCGCCAAGGTCCTTGCCTATCTGACAGCGCCTTGTAGGCACGGCCAGTACCATACTGAATCCTCCACAGCAGAAAAGGAAGGGCTTTCCACGCGTCGATCAACGGTTCCGGGATTAGGCGTAGTGATTGTCCGCGGCCAGGAATTTTACGTTCGTCAGTTCGGGAGGATAGGAACATACGGGCAAGTAAAGTACGATTCGGTTACGCGAAGCACTGCGACCGTTGCACGAAACGCAGCACACAAGTCCTCTGTAGCCCTGCTATCTCTGGCTCAAGTACTTTCAGTCGCTGGGTTTATGTGGCTCGCAGACTGGGAGCGTGGAGACCTGGTACCATGGCTATGGTTCCTGCAACAGACCCTCGCGGTATTCGCATGGATGAGCACGCGCCTTAGCGGTCTGGCGGATAAAGGTCGCACGGAGGAGTTGCTTGGTAAGGCACTCTCGGAGCATGGTCACGTAATTCTTAGAGATGGGAAGAGCCACTTCGGCATCCAGGCGAGCCTTGAAACCCAGGTCGTGGATGGTAGGGAGCAGGTCGAGAAAGTCATCAAAATCTTTGAACAGGCTACTGAGTTGAGAAATGCGAATCCTGAGTTGTCGACAACGGAAAATGAAACTGTACGCAAGAATTCTGCTTCCGGGCCTAAGACGCTGGAGTCAAAGACTGGCAAGAACGAACATGCCACGCAGAACTCAAGCTGCAGCAACTTGGAGACAGGCAGTCCGAGCCACGCGTTAGAACCGATGGGCACCTACGTGATGCAACCAGATACAGACAGTCTCGACAAGCCATCCATGACTCAAGAGACAAACAAAGACGACGATAATGACGAAACGAATATCTACGAGCACAGCCCACAGACTCCACCGTCGAGGCTTGTGAAAGGTGATCCCGAGGAGCCGACAAAACCACTGAAAACGGAACCACAAACCATTGAGTCCGAGAAGAAGGAAAACGCTCCAGAAACCCCCGCGAAGGCATCAGGAGGAGTCAGCGAGGGTGATGGAACTAAGGAAAATAATTCTGAAGATAAGAGCGGCGAGGAAGAGGACGAAGAAGAGGACGAAGAAGACGCTCAAAAAACGCCAACACAGCCGCCTGCGAAGCAAGGCGTTCCTATTCTCGTCTTGGAAGATGCCTCTCCCGAAGCAACGCAAGTCCGCGCAGAGAGTGGGGGCGAACACATTGTTGATGCTTGACATTGTCGGGACGTGAGGAGCTAGGTCGCAAAGACAAACGAAAAGCGTATCTGCATTCCGACGTGTCGAGGCTCGTCTGTCTGTGCCTTGAGGAATAGGATAATCTGGCGAATTGTGAAGCTAAGATCGGACAGGTCCTGATCTGTCCTGCGTGGATCAGCCATGCCCTTAGGATCCATATGCAGAAAGCCTTTGTAGATGAGACTTGGGAATGGATGAGCTTATTTGCCGTTTCGCCGTCTCTGCAGTCGTATGTTGATCATGATAGAACCAGACTCTCGCATGCTCCCGTTGCAGCTACAAGAAGGAGCGATTGCCAGAGAGAACGATTCATAAGTTGCCAAAAGAGACGTCAGGCGCATCTCAAGCACAGCTTGTCGGTACTCAACGTCCCGCTTAACCAAAGCTGTCGGTGAGGTAAGGTAGTAGCTAGAAGGACAAAGCGGTGCAGCGGAAGCCAATCACGTGATCATAGCCAAGGGGCCATGGCGGCGTGGCCCGTGCCATGCGCCACCTGGACACCGTTTACGCGACGCAGCGCGCTAATCTTTCTTTGTTGCACACCGCTAACTGATCCTCCCCACAAAAACGCATTGGCTTCACCCCTCCAAATTCAGGTCCTACGCAGGAACCGACTGCAGCTCCTACCTCTCTGCTTCAGTACACCTTTCATACAGGCACACTTCCACGAGTCATCATGCGCGGCGAGATCCTCCATCTCCACATTGGCCAGGCAGGTTCGTATCCGCCGTCGTCGTCCACCGTGTTTACGCCCGGGTCGGAGCTGACAACACTGATCTAGGCACCCAGCTCGGCAACAGTATGTTGACATCCGCCCAACGACAAGCACGCCTCGTCGGCCGTGTCTCCGTGTACGCCGCGTCCACACGAGCACGGCCGAAGAGTCTGCCGAAAGTGACGTATTCCGGGACCATCCAGACTGATAAGTACTGTAGGCGCCTGGGAGCTCTATCTTCTCGAGCATGGGTATGTACTTTCCATGGGCGGACGTTGTGTACTTGTTGATGGCATGTGCCTCTACCAATCCTAAGAGGCACACGTCTGCAGCACGTCAGAGGCTTGCCATAAACTCGTCAGACACGAACACGCGCCGATGCTCTATTCAAATGATGATTGAGCACGACTAAGTAACCTGTCATTCGCAGCTTGAAACCGGACGGAAAGCGAGACCCAGATGCCGCTGACGTTTCTGAGGGCGGATCATTCGACACTTTCTTCACCGAGACCGGCAGCGGCAAATACGTTCCTCGATCCATCTTCGTTGATCTTGACCCTTCCGTACGTCTCGCATTTGGCTTCATCCGAATAGTGTCCAGTTGCAGCGAGACGAGTGCTGACTGCTACACAGCCTATTGATGAGATTCGAACTGGAGCATATCGATCGCTGTTCCATCCGGAGTTGCTGGTGAGCGGCAAGGAGGACGCCGCCAACAACTGTAAGGAAGCCTGAATGTTAAATCGGAGGGACATCGATTTTAACGGTGACCAGACGCTCGCGGCCACTATACCATTGGCAAGGAGCTTGTTGACGATGTCATTGACCGCATCCGTCGCGTTGCAGGTAGGAGCCTCAATGTGAGCCTATGCATTCTCTGATGATGGAAACAGACAACTGCTCTTCTCTCCAAGGATTCCTGATCTTCCACTCCTTCGGCGGTGGTACTGGCTCAGGCTTTGGCGCACTTCTCCTTGAGCGCCTCTCCACTGATTACGGCAAGAAGTCCAAGCTTGAGTTCTCCGTTTACCCAGCACCACGTGTTTCGACATCTGTCGTCGAGCCGTACAACGCCGTCTTGTCCACACACAGCACGATCGAGAACTCCGACTGCACCTTCCTTGTCGACAACGAGGCTGTATACGACATTTGTCGCCGCAATCTCGATATCCCACGACCAGACTATGAGCATCTTAACCGTCTCATTGCGCAAGTGGTCAGCTCCATTACCTCTAGCTTGCGTTTTGATGGAGCTCTCAACGTAGACCTCAACGAGTTCCAGACCAACTTGGTGCCTTACCCCCGTATTCATTACCCGTTGATTAGCTACGCTCCAGTTGTGTCTGCCAGCAAGAGCTCTCATGAAAGCTTCAAGGTCCACGATCTGACCTTCCAGTGTACGTTTGTTTAGCTCTGACAAGTTGTTCGCGCTAATGGTGTTCAGGCTTCGAGCCAAACAACCAGATGGTTGTGTGCGACCCACGAAACGGAAAGTACATGGCAGTTGCGCTACTCTACCGTGGCGACTGTGTCCCACGCGACTGCAACACGGCTGTCGCTGCGCTTAAGGCCAAGGCCTCATTCAACCTCGTTGAATGGTGCCCGACTGGCTTCAAGATTGGTATCAACTACCAGAAGCCAATGAGCGTTCCGGGAGGCGAACTGGCCGCAGTTGACCGTTCCGTGTCCATGCTGTCCAACACCACTGCCATCGCGGAGGCTTGGAGCCGCCTGGATCACAAGTTTGACCTCATGTACTCCAAGCGTGCCTTTGTTCACTGGTACGTTGGCGAGGGTATGGAGGAAGGTGAGTTCTCTGAGGCCCGTGAAGATCTCGCGGCCCTTGAGAAGGACTACGAAGAGGTTGCTAGCGACAGCCTCGACGAGGGTCTGGAGGAGGCCGAGTACTAAATGGAAGGCTCTGTCGCCATCGTCACACAAAGGCCCACGGGCTTTGGCTGGAACAGGGTCTAGGGCACAGGAAGAAGCGCTTCCGGAGATGGCACCGGAGGCCTTGTTTGGAAATTTTAACTAATCAAGTCTGGCTGAGCGTTCTTATCTTCTTCATCTCACAGCATTATTACGAATGAGGATTGAAGTTTAGCGATGATTTCTGATTGGTGTCGCGTAATTTTTTTTGTCGAAGAGACTGCCCTTACTACCCCCATCTCGTCATTCTAGGTAGGCTCGAAATGAAGAGAGGTCGTCAAGCATCCAATAGACAACGATTGGACTTGGAGACATTATCAGCACAAGCGATCAGTCGTCAGAGCACGACGGCGTCGCACAGCACTGGCCTGAACATTAGAAGCTTCGGCGATACCAGGCTCTGAAGGCTCCGAAAACGCGGCTGCTTTCGGCGATCCACCACATCGCTCGGAGACATGTTTCTCTCCGCGACTCGTATTTCTTTTCGGCGAGTATGCAGCTTGAGCTGAGGCCGAATGTTGCTGCCTGGGCATGACTCCAATGACGGCAAGCCCTGCACGTCTGACAGCATCCCGTTTATGCCGCGAGATCTGATAACAGGATCTACTTGCAGACAGCGAGCTAAGACGCTCCAATGTCGGCCGAGCAACGCGGCCGAGTCCTTGTGGCTGGACCAAGCGTTTTTGCCGAGCCGATGGAAGCTAAAGTAGCACGACCTCGATCGACGTCTAGTTAAGCAAAATGAAGGCGCGCGCACGCCGCCTTCGGCCTCGACCAACTTTCTTTGCGGATGAGCGCCCTCGCAGCAGGCTTCTGAACACGCATAGATCTCGACGCGGAACCGGATCCACAAAGAAGTGTCGGACGTGAGTGGATCACGCGCCAGAAGAGGGAAACGTCAGGGAGGGAGGGAGGGAGAGAGAGTGACATGTAGAGAGAAGCGCAAAAAGCGTCCAGGGAAAGCGACGGCTCTCCCGCCCGCTCGTCTGCAAGCAACCAGCTCCAACGCAGACGGTCCAGCGGTACAGCTCAGTTTATCCTCTCCGTACCTTGCTTGGGACCCAACCCAATCTCGTATCCGGCTGGTGTCCAAGTTCCTCGCGATCCATGCACGTTCCGTCCTTAGCGTCGTTCTACTTTTTTTTTGTGTGTTTTTCTCTTTCGGCCGCGATCTGCGCCTCCGAAGGGCCGAACGCAGAACAAAGAACACCACGGCTTTCGCCAGAGGTCGCGAGAGTGAAAAGGAGCCCGACGCGGCCTTTGCATGGCGAGATCTTCTCTGCATCGTTCCGCGCTCCCTCTTTGACGTGCTTACGGCGTGTGTCTAGCTTCCGGCGAGTAATCCTCCTACACGGTGCCGTGGGGCCTACAGCCTTGCCACGATCCGAATCGTAGACGTCAGGTGGCGCTCGCTAGCCGGGTGCTTATGAAATTACAGAAGCAGAGCCGACCCTCGAGCATTTCAGCGGGCTCGACGAGCGAAAAAAGGACGTGGAGAGCGTCGCAAGGACAGCGGTTCCAAGACACGACAGCATTCGAGGGCCTCCAACGTCGCGCCCTCCTAGCAACCGCGTCCTGCGAGCACAGAAGCTGGGCCTCCAGACAATGCAGTCGTCCACGGCGGTCGATGACCCGGCAGCGAACAATGCCAATGCTGCGCCTTCAACACCGTCCGGCATCCCCTCGGGCAAACCGAACGAGCTCGCGCCTGAGGAGACGCGCAGCAAAGGCAGGACGGCCTTGATCATGATCGCCTTGTGTGTATGTGCGCCCAATTCAAGGTTCGGCGATCGTCGCGAAGCTAACGCAAGTCGTGCTCCCAGATGGCCGTGTTTTTGGCAGCCATCGACATTGTAAGTTTGGCAGCCTCATTGAGTCCCCTTTTGAAACGGTTGTATCCTTTTTGATGTATATATATATATTTGTTGCAGCTCGCTGCGCGCCTCTGTGCTTCTGGTCTTCCCATCCCCAAAAATTCAAAAATTTAAAAAAAAGAAAAGAAGAGATTTATCTGACGCAATGTCGCACAACAGACTATTATCACGACGGCGCTGCCGACCATCGCGGAGCATTTCAAGTCCGCTGCTGGTTACACCTGGATCGGTTCCGGATACATGCTGGGTGCTGCAGCCTCGACACCAATATGGGGCAAGATCTCCGACATCTTTGGACGCAAGCCGATTCTGTTGATCGCAAACGTCGTTTTCTTGGCCGGCTCGTTGATTGCTGCCTTGTCCGTCAGCATTGGTATGCTCATCGTAGCCAGAGTTATTCAGGGTATCGGTGGAGGCGGATTGCTGGTGCTGGTCAGCATCTGCATCGGCGACTTGTTCTCCATGAGGTATGTGCTGCGCGCCTTTCAATTTGTCCTTCTTTTCTTTTCTTTTCTGCTTTCAACACGCATTTGACGTTAACCATGACGCAGAACGCGAGGACAGTATTACGGCCTTGTTGGTGCCACCTGGGCAGTCGCGAGCGCCACGGGACCTCTCATCGGCGGCGCGTTCACCGAGGGCGTGACCTGGAGATGGTGTTTCTACATCAACCTTCCTCTCGACGGCGTCGCGTTCTTGATCATCCTCTTCTTCCTGAATGATCTCTATGTGCCCAACACTCCGGTTATCGCTGGCCTCAAGGCAATCGACTGGATTGGTTCATTGCTCATGGTTGGAGGCACACTGATGTTCTTGCTCGGCCTCCAGTTTGGCGGCGAGTCCTTTCCTTGGGACTCTGCTACGGTCATCTGCCTCATCGTATTCGGAGTCTTTACCATGGCTATTTTCTTCGTCAATGAATGGAGGCTGGCCAAGTACCCGATTATTCCCCTCCACATCTTCCGCTTCCGCTCAAACCTTGCGTGTCTTGCGGTCTGCTTCTGCCACGGCTTCACCTTTATCGGAGGAGGATATTACCTACCTCTGTTCTTCCAAGCCTGCCTTGGCGCCACACCAATCCTCTCCGGCGTGTACACGCTTGCCACGGCCCTGTCACTGTCTCTGGCATCCGTGGCCACAGGTATCTTTATTAAAAGCACCGGAAAATACCTGTATCCTATCTTCTTTGGCGCCGGACTCATGACTCTCGGATACGGTCTCTTCATCGACTTCGACGCGCACTCGAGCTGGGCGAAAATCATACTCTACCAGATTGTGGCCGGTCTGGGTGTCGGACCGCTCTTCCAAGCTCCCCTCATCGCGCTGCAAAGTCTCGTTCCTAAGGGCGATATTGCGGCGGCGACGGCAACTTTCAACTTCATGCGCAACATTGGCACCGCCATGTCCGTCGTGATCGGTGGGGTAGTGTTCCAAAACACCATCAACTCACGCCAAGGCCAGCTCATATCAGCTCTAGGGCCTCAAATCGCAAAGCAACTCGGCGGATTCAACGCCGGCGCCAGCGTCGGACTCATCGACAGCCTCCCAGATCCCCAGAAAGCAGCCGCCCGAGACATTTTCGCAGAGTCTCTCCGAGACATGTGGATCTTGTACGTCTGCACCGCGGGTCTGGGCCTGCTGACCAGCTTCTTGATCACGAAGCAAGTTCTGAGTCGACAGCATGAAACAACGAAGACGGGCTTGGAGGCCGAGGAGGAGAAGAGAAGGGAAAGAGAGGATAGGCGAAAGAGCAGAAACAAGAAGACATTTCTTAATTCGGACACAGAGGGCGGCGAGAGTGATACGAAGCTTGCCGACATGCCCGCAGAGGAGAGCAAGCCCACAAACGCGTAGCGAAAAGCAAAGCGACCCCCTTTTGTGTGGAAAAACGCGGACGAGAAACACGCGTGTTGATGTTCTTGTGAAATAGTTTCCTGCATGGCGATTTTGAGCCGTTTTATGGTACGCTGCATGTTGGATGGGCATTGGATCTGCCTTGTCTTCTGATGACATATCTTCTGGCTATCTATTCGAATATTCATAGTGATGATGCTCCACTTCATCGTTGTACAAACCAGGAATCGCAGCTCTTACCCAACCTGTCTCTATTGCCGAACGCTTGATGAGTATCATCTCAGAGAAAGAAAATGAGAATCGTCCATCTACTTTTCGACGTCGAGTTACCGTGACAGCCGCGCAAATGGTCACGCCATCCTTTTGCACGATCCAAAAGTTGAAGTGCTGACGTCGCCTACCGAAACCAGAACAATTTTTTACTTCCATGGACGAGAGGCAAAGGAAAGAACCCCCCCAAAAAAAAAGAAAAGAAAAAAAAAAGAAACGGAAGGAAAGGGAAACAAAAAAAAGGAATTTCTGGTCACGGAGAGGCTTGAACTCTCGACTTTCGCATTATTAGTACGACACTCTGACCAACTGAGTTACGCCTGATTGCGGTTAGATGCTGAAGCATTTTGATGAGCGAGTGTGAGCGAGGAGGTTTGACTTACGACCCGGGTTGTGGGCGCTGAGCTGCGGCATTTGGCTCAAAAGGGGGAACTTGCAAGTGCCGAGTGGGGAAAAATTCGGCTCTTGTCAAAAACAAAACAAAAAAAAAAAAAAAAAAAAAAAATTTTACGTGGATCTAGGGTGGAGTTCAGCAAAACGTCGAGACGGTCTAAGCAGTTACGCGTGAGCGTGGATTGATGGCGAATTTTTCATGCTTTTCTTATTTTTTTTTTTTTTTTTTTTTAATTCTCTTTCCCTTTTGAATACAGAGGTCCTAAGCGTTTGCGTTGCCTGCGTGTACATGTCCAATTGTTCCTCCACGAGGAGCTATTGCTTAGAAAAGCTTAGTTGCCTAATTGTTCTTTCTTCTTCCAAGTATTGGTCCCTTTTATTTTTTTTTTTTCTTCTTTTGCTCCCTAGCATGCCGACGGTTTGTTCTCTGCCTTCCGTGGGTCCGATTCTCCGAGCTCCTGTAGGACGAAATGGTGTTGGCGCCAGGGGACTGGCTGGATGTTGAAGGTGCAGGCTGCCACGCCGTGTATGTGTACGCCGGTGACGAATGCGATGCTCAAACGATTTTGGTCTTGGGTGAATAGAAAATTCGCACATGTACCCCTCTGATATCCGCACGGCATCCAATTTCCTGCTCATAATGATGCTGCCGCCTCAATGGCCCCGGCCGCCCTGAACAGCCTTCGGTTTGCAATCGTGACCTCGACGTTCGGGTGCTTCCACTCCATGAACTTCGCCCAGCCTGTTCGAGGAATCGAATGATCAGTAATGGCATTCAGTCGTGTGTCCAAGCTGAGATAACGTACCCCAGTATGCAGCTTTCCTTCCAAAGTACTTTCCGAGGTACGGAACAATGACCATTGTGAGAAGCAATTCTATCTGCTGCAGGCTCTCTCTCCATTCACGCTCGGCATCCGAGTCCGCCTCGTCGTCATCGAGCGAGCTGTCCGTAGTCGTTGAAGGTAGCGAATCAATGTCGCCGTCGTCCTGCGGCGCATCGTCTATCACGTACGAGGATGCGTCTATGGCGGACATGATGCAGTGCTGTAGAGCAACGGGCCTTGCGGCAGGCACAACGGAATCAGATTGGACGTCCAGAGACACGTCGCGTGTGCGCGGACGATTCAACAAGATGCCGACTCGATCTCCGGTGTCGCTGGCGTCTTCAGCAGGCAGCGGGACCTCGTCCTCCACCACGACAGCTGTTGCTGGGAGTGAAAAACGCGCTAGTCCGCATTTGTACTTAGCGCGCCGATGGAGTCATATTCACACATTCGTCCCCCCGCGGGCGCAGAATACGTTCGGAGGGTGTGCGTGAGACATTTCTGCCATTCCACAACACGTTCCACCCACGACAACAAGAGCCAAGATCACCGCAATCATGGCTGACGTAGAAGACAAGCCGTCACGAAAATCGGTCTCGTTCGCGGACGCACACGCAGTCGTCGACGAGGATGGCAACGTCAAGGAAGGCAAGTCCAGTGGCGACGGCACCACGGCCGAATCCCACTCTGCGGGCACCGATCCTGCCGTCGAAGAGGTCACAGACATGTTCGCAAGCCTGGCGAAGAAGAAGAAGAAGCCCAAGAAGGACAAGGCAGGCGATGACGACGCCGATGCCGCCGCCGCCGCCGCACCGGCGGGCGAAGACGGCGAGCTGGACTTAAGCTCGCTCAAGAAGAAAAAGAAGAAGAAGAGCAAGGTTGACGAGCTGGAGAAGGAGCTTGCTGGAGACGATGAGGGCGCCTCCGCCGAGAAGTCCAAGAGCGAGCCGATGCCCGAAGGCGACCCGGTCGCTGGCACTGGTATCTACCAGCATAACAGCACGGCCGACATTCCCTACAACATGCTGCTCAGCCGATTCTTCACGTTCCTGTCGGAGAGGCATCCCGACCTCGTGGGCGGCGTGGCCAAGTCGTTCAAGATCCCGCCACCGCAGTGTCTGCGTGAAGGAAACAAGAAGACGCTGCTGGCCAATCTTCCCGACATCTGCAAGAGGCTCAAGCGATCCCCAGAACACATCACCGCCTTCTTGTTCGCCGAGTTGGGTACCAGCGGCTCCACGGACGCCAACGGCCGCCTGATCATCCGTGGTCGATTCCAGAGCAAGCAGATCGAGAACGTGCTGCGAAGATACATCATGGACTACGTCATTTGCAAGACGTGCAAGTCTGCAGACACGGAGCTGAGCCGCGGTGAAAACCGTAAGTCGTGCCTCTGCGTTTTATCACTGTGATTTGCATAGCATTGACGACCACGCTTCTACCTTCATCGTACGACTAAGCTAACGGGCTGCGTCTTAGGTCTTTCTTTCATCACTTGCAACAGCTGGTATGTATCCTACCTTCATCGCAGATTCGGTTTTTCTTTTTTTTCTTTTCGTCCTCCCTTCTTTTGGCGTTGCTAACCCATGTCAACAGTGCTTCCAGACGATCCGTTGCCGCCATCAAAAGTGGATTCTCAGCACAGTTAGTATATTCTTTCTGTCGTAGCCTGTTCGGGAGCTAATGTGAAACTAGAATTGGCAAGAGAAAGCGTCAAGTGGGTTGAATGCGATTCAACGAGGAGTTGGGCTGTGTTGGGTGCGAAGAGAAATGGGGCTGGGTCTTTGCATTTATGTTGTCATGAACACGATAGGCGTCGGTTCGATAAAATTCAATGGGCATTATCCACGCTGCATCAGGTCTCAAACTCTGCGCATGAGGGTGTCTTACGTCGTCCTGGCGGAGTCGAGGTTGAGCCGCCAGGCTGCAAGATGACGGTCATCAGCCACAAAGACAAAGTAGAAGATGTAAATACAGGGGATGGTCCGCTTCTTCAAATGGCCAACACCAAGATTCCATGTTTCCAGCAGCAGCCAGGTGCACGAGTTGCTTTCACGTGGGTGACGAAGCTAATGCAAGCGCCCAAAAATAACCGCCCAGGCAGCATCAGGGTTCCGCAAGGCTGGCGAATCATCACGCCAGAGACGCTGGACAAGGAACCGCGCACCGCAAAGTACAAGAGCAAGCACATTTCATCCACCATGGCGCGCACACTCGCCTCCGTGTCCTACTTCTCCTCTCCCTCTCTTGACTGCCACCGCTCTCTCCTTGCGCTTCTTGCCAAGGCTTCTCGTGTAAAATTCCCGCTTCGCGCCTAGGCCGAGCTGAGAGATTCCCGCCCTAAGTCTAACCCCCATCGCCGTGGGAGCTGTGCATAGCCCCGCCTGCGACGTGCTTACCACGTCTCGGTCCAAAGACTCGACACCAAAACGGGTTCGATTGCGCTCGTGAGAATCTGTCCTTTCAACCGTCGGGTGGACGTAGACTTTCAAAAGGAGCCATGTCTCAGTACTATCCTCGTGAGTGCTTCCACCCCCCGCCTTCCAGCGCGAGACCTGGGCCCCCCAGAAGAGTCCCCCCCCAGCGCCGCTTCGGCTTGACGCTTTGCGAACAAGTCGAGCGAGGAGTCGCGCGGGCTTTCAGGGTGGCCTCGATTGAGAAGATCGCTTTTTTTTTTCTTCGCTTTCGTTTCTCGCGGTTCGACTTGCGCTCATCTGCAGACATTGCTGACGTGCCTCACCAGCACCGCCAGAGAGCGGTTACCCCGCCCAGGCCCAGCAACATTATCCTCCTCCTCCAACGCAGCAACAGCACGCCTACGCGCCGCCTCCACAGTCTGGTACCCCACAGCAGAACTATCCTCCTCCACCTACGCAGCAGTATCCGCCTCCAGGCCAGGCGCCGGGACATGTTGGTTCGCCTCCGCCCGTGCATGGCTATAGCTCGCCGCCTCCTGCGCAACCAGTACCTCAGGCTGCTCCCCCGCAACAATCGCCGGGCCACCCACCCCAAGGTGGGCAAACGTCGTTCAGCTCCCATGCGAGCGCAGACGACGTCGGCACGTTCAACGGTGGCGCGTACAGAATATCGCACCGCGACGTACGACACCTTAACCATTCGCATCCTGAGGGAGTGGGCTGACAGATATGTGTGATGCAGACAAACTCCATCCTTACCATCCAGCTCGCCATGGGCTGCCCTATTCATGCCAAGCCTGGGGCTATGATCGCCATGTCCCCCACCATTACCATGAAGGGTGAGATCAAGTTTTCCGTGAAGAAGCTGATCGCAGGAGGCCACATGGCCATGTCAAGCTTCACCGGCCCAGGAGAACTGTTGCTTGCACCCCCCACGCTCGGCGATATCGCTGCCATCCAGCTCTCCGGTAAGGAAACATGGAGCGTGGGCAAGGACGCATTTTTAGCGTGTACGGAGCGAGTGACCAAGGATTACAAAGCCCAGAAGTTCAGTCAGGCCATGTTCAGCGGGGAAGGGCTCTTCACGTACAAGATCAGTGGTACGGGGATCCTTTGGGTCGACTCGTTGGGTGCAATTATCAGGAAAGACGTATGGAACCCCTACCTCTTTTTTTCCTTTTTTTTTCTTTTTTTTCCCCCTAGTTTGAGCGCCCAATCTTTGAACTAACGTGTTGCAATAGCTCCAAGCCAACGAAAAATATATCGTGGACAACGGGCATCTCGTTGCGTGGAACTGTGACTACAAGCTGGAACGTGTCGCGTCCGGGGGCATCATCAGCAACATAGCTGGCGGCGAAGGTCTTGTCTGCAAGTTCACGGGACCTGGCAGCATTTACATCCAAACGAGAAATGCGACTGCTTTCGCTGCTTTCATCACTGGAAATGCAGCGGCCGGTGCCTAGATGGACTGAAGCCGAAGAATGCTGATGGGAGCCATACGAATCATCCCTTGCGGTCTGAATCTGGGACCCGAAACTTTGTCCTTGTTCTGCTGATAGCGAGAGCGTCGAAAATCTCACTTCGTTTCCCTTTTGACTGTTTTGTTTGCGCTTGCACTTGATACGAATCCTTCAATGGAAAACAGCGGGTGCGGACTCAATGGTAAGTGAGCCCGTACTCTGAGAGGCGCTGGCGCCCAGGACAAGCATCTTACACATTTTTTTTATCGCTGTCGCACCTCCCAAAGAATGTTCCCGGCTCATTTCTGTCCATTTTTCATCCCTCGTTGTATACGACTCCAGAAGTAATAGCAATCTCCGCTTTGACGGTCAATCTGCGCTGTGATAGCCCTTGGTGCGCCTTTTTTCGCTCGGGGACGGACGACTTCGAGCTCGGTGAGATCGACAGCCTGCTTTGATGCCTGGTGGTATCCGACCGTTACACGTCTTCCCGTATATACCATCTCAGAACTCGTATATGGGTTGTGGAGTTGAATCTCTGTCCGACCCATTGGACTGCGCAGGTCTGCGAAGCACCACCTCCTCATGTAGAAAACTAGGGCGGAAATTTCGAAACATAAAATCTAGAGCTTTTGACAAAAAAAAAGAAAAAGAAAAATAAGACTTTTGGTACTTTTGGAGATTCTGTCATATTTGCTGACGGCGGTATTCCCAACCGTAATGGAAGTGAAAGCGTGCATCATTCGGACGTAATAGTATGGAATCTGTTTTCGCATGACGAATCCTGCTCTAAGGAATTACAGTTCTACGATGCACCGGCTGCCAAAGAGATCTACGATGGCGGCTCGCGTATCCGAGGAAAGACCATTTCGTCTGGCATTCCCCTTTGCCTCCTAACGGATCAACCTCATCATGAGTACGGACAGGGCTGATCTGGCTGAAGCAAAGATGGATATACTGAGCAAGGAGACATTCCGAGGCATACGTGTACGCCAGCGTAAATGACTAATGATGGGATTTATGCCTATTCCTCCTATGTTCTTGTTGGGCCTCGTAAACAGCAGTGCAATTCATGGTTGACATGCGACTAAGAAAGCTTTGCGTGAGACTTGAATTAGAGAAATCAGAGCACGTATGGACTTTTTTTCTCATATTTATGAACTTTCGAACTCAATGAGGCCGTGTTTTTAGATGAAGTGCTCAGGAAAATAGCGTCCCTTTGCTGAGCAGAGCGCTGCCACCATTGGAGGCGCAGTGGAAATGGCCGAGAATTTTGTTGGCTTTCCTTTTCTCATAATTCTTGACGTGCACCGTCCCTTCGAAGTAAGATCTTCTGATACAAGTTTCGATCAGCATTATTGTGGCTGCAAAGACTATAGTATTTTTCAACCACGGACCTTATTCGTTCTCTCGGAGTAAGTGGAATGCTTTTTTGTTCCCGCTCATCAGGGGATCTGATCATCGACTTTTAGACCGAGCCGTGTGAATATTGGGCGCGATCTCTTAAGCACCCGCCAAACAACCTTAATGTCTTTCCAGTGCGTCAACAGTCTGTGGACCTTCCGAAAGCAACGGTCGTCCAATGACTCTGGCAGGAAGCTCGATGCTGATGTCCGGTATATGATCATAAGCATACAAGCATTTGCGTAAGAACTAGATGATATCAACCTTCGCTCGGTCGTGCTAGGAAAGGTATCAAACTTACGCCCATATCGTAAATTGTAAACCATAGTGGCCCACCATCAAAAGTTCTTCGCTTGCGTCACAAACTTTCTGAGAATACTCTACAAAATGACTGGCGTCCTTTTGGAGCTGCTGTAATCGCTCGGGTGAGTTGACCTCTCCGTTTGCATTTGACGCGTTGTACTCCAGAAGCTGCAGGATCGAAGGCCAGAAGATGACAGAGTGAAGCGTCAAATACTGAAAGCGTAGAAAAGCTCTTCGAAGGTCGTAAAGAGGAGACGTGGTAAGAGGGAAATGAATCCCTGGTGGTAAATGATCATACCATTCCTCCACCTGACTACAGAGCTCTGCGGCAACAACCGGTGCGTAAATGATCTGCCCCACGCGGTAGCCGACAACGTCAAGTGTCTCCGTGAGCAGTTTGCGTAAACTAGCCTGTGCGAGGAAGTACATATGTCCATCATCATCCGACTCGGCAAGCGGCAGGGGGACGCTCTCATGAAATTGACGTAAGCCTATCGGGTGCATCTTGAGGACCGCCTCCAGTTCATGCAAGACAACCGAACACGTCCAAAATATTCTGTGGAAGTTAAGTTTGTCCTTGTGTGACAGTCGTTCCAAAGTGCCAGAGCTCAAGATGTGCATACAGTCTCGCGCAACTTCGGTTATGCCATCCCATGCTAAGAGTGGTCGTAATATCATGTTCCAGTAGCATACTTGAAGAATCCGGCACTGAAGTATCGTGATGTCTCGTTTTCTGCTCCGTTTCGACAATGCCATGAGTATGTCTCGAGCAATTGAAAAGTACTCTAGACCCGGATGCGGTCGTTCAAGAGAGCGACTGGCAGAAGAATGGCGAGTTTTGTCTAAACTGCCGATTGCGAGGGCAAACATGACGATGCAGTCCGAAGGACTTTGCCGTGCGAAGTTTCCGTTTCGCGCTATTTCAACGTGATTGGTAAATTCTGATATCGTGATCACAGGCAGCCACTGCAGGAAGCCGTTGACGAAATGTTGTTGGAGCTGCCAAACTGTTCGTGAGGAAACGTCTAGGCTTTGGCCAAAGCCGGCTTCCATGAGTTGAAACAAATACTCTTCAGCTACCAGCTCGTCGTCATAGAAATCCTTTGTATCGTCCCAGGACTCAAAGTTTATGTACCAAGTAGCACGAAAGGACAACATTGACGGTCTTGCGGCAATAGCCTCTCCTGCAGTCTGGCGGAACGAGAATTCATAGTGGGGAACAGAAACTATGCGCTGAAAGTACTGCTTCAGATCGTCGCGGCTTTGCAGTCTTGCGGCAAGCGATATGGGTTCTCCAGTAGTGCTGTTTGATGCTCGTCGTAGGGAGCTGGAGCCTGGGGTATGAGCATGATTGACCGAGTTTCTTGCATCGCTTACAGCACTCGGTGATCCCAATGCGGTCCTTTGGAGCGTTTCTTCTACACGCGCAAGCCGCTCTTCAATCCGCACGAGCACGTCAGTAGCGCTGGTCCCTCTTGTTGTACATCAGCAACGTTGACTCCGTCTTCGTCTCGCACATACAGCTGGAACGGACAGGGGGTAAGAAATTAAGGTTAGGACCTACTTTGTATCTACACCTCCGGATTGTCGATATACACATTCGATCCCAGCCTCTGTGCAAAAACTGCAGGGTCTTTTTGCATCGCATTTTGTTTTGCGCAGCCTACAAACTTCGCACTTCGACAAAGCTTAGTCCACGACGCACGAAGAGGCAAACAGCGGCACTCGTACTCACAGCGACAGCGACCCGCTTCCTTGGGTAATTTTTGGCGGGGTTGAGGGCTGAGTCCAGATCAACAACTTCCTCTTCCATCGGTCGCTTGGGCGACAGTGGCAAAATACCCAGCTCTTCTGTACCACTGTGGTTGCTTGGTTTTAAACTCATGGCTCACGACAAAGCTCTCGACCTCTCGCTCGTCCTTCGAGTCCGGATATCGACAGGCAACGGAAGTCCCATTCTCCGTGGCCCTTGCCGGACGCCGTACGTAGGCCCTTTGATCGTTGGCTTGATGCGAATGACGGCACGGGCGAAGGTCAAGCCAGATCTGTAGAGAGAAGTCCTCACACGATGCAGCCAATCTTCTATGGGAAGCAGTAGTGCACATGCGACAAGTCTCAATGTGCAGCTACAACCTTAAAGCTGGATATATTTTAGCGCACCGTGACTCGGGGGCCAATGGGATGCCAGCCGCGGATCAAACGCTAAGTCGCATCGTGGCTAGTGCGGAGTCTCCAAGGTTCTCCACACTTTGGGATTAGCCTCAGGTGGAGAAATCGTCGATTGCTGTATGACCAGGCTTTGTCATCAGTTTCCATGCATCCGATCGATGTTTCCGTCAACCATTTCTCTTGACGCGAGTAAGCTTTCTTTACGGCCTGGATCGGCTGGGCGCACGAACAAGGGAGCTCCCTATCCCCATCTAGTTTTGGCACGGCAAAGACGGTGTATACGAGCAATAGGGTATTGTGTTCGTCCACAAAGCATCCTGCCATGGTCGTCAAAACCAAGATCAACAAGTAATTGATGTGTATCAAGATCTCTATTCTTTTGTGGTTCTTTTCAACTCGTTTGATTCTTGATGACATATGTGCTTCGGCCGTCTTCGCTCAAATTTGAGAGAATATCCTGTCCTTCATTTCCGATACTGCTTATTTTTTTTTTTTTTTTTGCTTCCTCGCAAACTGCCATTGAGCTCATGAATTTCATATTGCCCAAGATGGCCTATTTGATGCGAATCTGCCGTGGCCTGCACAAGGTACGTCTCCCTTTGAGCACGTCGTGGCCTATTTCGACCAGCATATCCCCTGCCTATGAGGCTTGTATAAAACTATAAATCTTCGTGTTCAAACTTTGAATAATCCATCCCTGCCGAGCGTACCGATGCCTACAGTATAATATCAAGGGTTTTGACCTTTGAAATTACAGCCCCTTTCTCCACCCATCTCCTGGCAAGCTGCATTCTGTGACTTGTAATGAGCCGTGGTATTACACTCATTTCACGAACAGGCGAAGGTTGACCATTTCCTAATCAAGTTGGGTTAATCAATGCCTCCGATACCGCGACGACTGAGCCTGGTGCACAATCGTTGATGATACAGGAAAATGTGCGGGCGGAGAGCAACAACGCCGCGTCCCGTCTCGATCCCGGTGACGACAAATATGGCCCTCTTGCCTTTCTCTAACTTTTTTAAGTATTGACACATATCGAGATAGGATTTATGAATTGGCCAAGCATATTTAATCAATTATGTGGCGTCACTATCACGGCAGAGCCACGGCAGCTATAACGAATTCCGTTCCACCCGTAAACGCACAGAGTTTGCTTCGTCACAGATCGCCAATTGAGAAGTCGTTGCGCATTAAAATCGCTCGTCGACATAGCGTCGGATGTTCATGGCCAAAGCGCGAATGTCTCGAAACTTCATTGTTCTCAGGCGCACGCGGGCAGATCTAGTGTAAACATTACGTCGACTGCCTAGGAGAAGACACACAAATATCGAGTCAAAAAACAAACCTTCCATTAATGATTCTGTTCCTTTGTGATTCAGAACGAAGCATGTTACTGAGGCCACGTGGTACCGGCAAATTTGCCGGTTAATGGACCTAATTGTTTCCCTACGCCTAGGTGGCCACGAGGCTTGCGTGGTAGGCATTGAAATGTGGCCTGTTGCTTTTATTGGGGAATGAGAAAAATTGGCAAATGTCGTTGTGAATCTCTGAAAAAATGTTGATGTCGCTTCATTGGGAATTGCACCCTTCTAATAGTATACAAGGAGATGTCCGGTCCTGAGTTTGTTTTAATATGTCCTACAGGTGAAGTAGCTCCGTACGCCAATTTCCGGGGTATAACACGATAAGTTTGCCTTAATCACCCTCAAGTTGAACCTTCAAAGCATTTGCCTTCTCTCGAGTATAGCCCATATCTTTCCTTCCTTCTCCGACGAATTTGCTCACGTCCTCGCCGAGGCCATTGAAGAGAATGGCTAAAGCTGAAGTCTTCCAGATTCCAATCTGGTCTTTGTTCTTCGAACTGCGTATGATGGTAGCGATTAAGAAAAGAAGAGCGATGACCAGAAGGAGAAGTGGGAGCGTAATCCACTCCCATCGAACCTTTACAATAACAATGTATTTGATTGCCGTGCCCGTTGCAAAATCGTGCCTGTGACTCTGAGAGTTTGCGTTTCTGCGCACGATTTGATTCATGACCGAGACCGCTTTTGCCATATGGTCAGTGACGTTAGCTGGAGCATCCCAAGGCAGGCTGCTCGTGTAGACTTTGAGGAGATGTGGCGGATTGTAAATCCAGAATATTTTGAGTACGTCTGATGTCGTGATTGGATTGTTCGCTGCTGGACGGGTGTATGTCGACGGCGCAATTTGTGCCCAAATTTCCCACACTTTCATGGCGGTCGTGTTGCTAAATCCGTACGTAGAATAACCGGTATCCGAGAATTGATCCGGGAGTGTCATTGAATAGTTGGCCCTGTAGTTCAACGGGTTGTCAGGATTCCAGGGATCAGATCCGTTGCTGGAGAACTGCAGTGTTTCGATCGCCTCCTCGAAAAGGTTGCCGCTGACCACTGTGGCTTGAAGCTTCTTTACAACCCAATGTATCTCACACTCAGTCACAACAGGTGTCGCATTGTTGACTGCCCCGATAAACTCTCCAGGAGTAGTCGCAAGGATAAAGTCGACGATGGGACGCTGCACTTCCGGAAAATTCACAGAGCCACCAAGGAATATCTCGTGGGTGAGAATATCCGAAAGTGAAAAGAATCTCGTGGCAAGAATCTCACCAACGGACCCGTTTGACGTTACCTCGTATCCAGACATGAGCTGGGGTACATTATTCGGCATGTTCAAGTAGTACCCGCAGGAAGTTACATCTAATTTGATATTTCGCGTCAGTCCGAGGTCCGTAATTGCTTCTATGAACTAAATCTTCTTGACATGATGATTTACCCATAATAGGTCAAAGATGTACGGGAGGGACTTTGGAAATCACTCACTGGGATTTTTACGTGGTCCTTGGTATTGCGCCGTAGAAAGCCACTCTCCCGAAGTGTTCTTACAGTCAAACTCCAAGTAATCACTTGGCATGGTCTTACACTGAAAATCAACTGCAAGCGTGTGAAATGGGTCGAAGGTGCAGTTACCCGTTGGGCAGTTGGCGGTGATATCCCAGGGAATCCCAGAGCCAAGCCAGTACGGATAGACCAATGAATTCATGGCACCATCCCATGGTGTGATTGCGGTGTCGCCTTCATACATCAGCTCCTCGCTGGGGTCGTAGATCACGGCGCGATCGAGAGTTACGTTAGCACCTTTGTCGATAATAGCAACGGTGGGATAGCTAATGATTTGCTGGAAAAATAGATCTGTGGGTACGGAAAGCAGGATGATGGCAGCACCAACAGACGCGAGGGTGCTATGATTTCTAAATCAGCAAAGCGCCAGCATTTAAGTCTCTGGGGTAGCACGTACATTCCCTTAGTCTTGGAGAGCAGAATCATCGAACCAAGTGCACCTCGACTGGCAGCATCCATGACTTCAAAATCAATCATCTTCCTTTCCTTCCTGAACCAAGTCCACTTCAACTGCCCCAGTGCCTCAGCAGTGGGTAGCAGGAGTGCTGACTTCGCAAAGCCCGAGAATATAGAGATAAAGGCGTTGATAGAGATACTCAGGTCCCAGCTCGGTATTGACTTTCCGTCCACTTTCGAAAGCATAATCACGATGATCATCATGCAAATTGCGCCAAAACCCCAGCTGATAATCTCCAACAGCCACCACTCAACAAACCATCGCGTAAACCAGTTCTTGGTGCGATCAAGCTTGGACAAATCCCATGAGAATCGCGACTGAGAAGTGTCCATGGACCCGGGCGTTGAATGGGCTGTGCTACACCTTTTCATGTTAGGCGCGTAGTATTGACGGGACCGCATAGATGAATTGCTTGGTTGCCGCGTCGGCCATGTTCCAGCGGTGGAGGGTGGTTTTCCAGAGTAGCATGATTCTGCATACTTCGTAGGAATCAACGTGGGAGCTGGCCCTGGTGGGCTGAGTGTAGCAGTCTCGGAGGCATTATCAGGGGCCACTTGCTCTGTCTCAGTGATTGTCACCCCCTGGGCCGGCTGTTCTACTGCAGAACTAGCCGATGTCCGGATAGATGTTGCTGTCGACGCCGTTGACACTCGGTTTCCCTTCTCACCACGCACATCGATCGGCTTGAAGTTCGCGGGCGGGGCGATTAGTTGGACTGCGCTAGCCTGTAGGGCGCCATCGGGGTGAGGTGAGTATGAAAAATCTGGAACCTCTGAGATGATCGGGACTGCAGTGCCTGCACATTCGCGTGCTTCTTCAGGGGTAGCCTCTCGGATAGAAACTCGTGCTCTCCCCTTAGCAGTAGAGTATTCGATGACAGATGGAACCGCCTTGTATTCATTGTTCGGGCCGAAGCTGGTCGGCGCAGTCACTTCATCGGGAATCAAAAGAATACCGCGTTCCCCTGGAGAATTGACTAAAGTGCTGGTTTTGTTTGAGACCTTGGCTGCACTAAATTCTTGCTCTTTTGACGCATCCAAAACTTCCGATGTCTTTGCCGTAAAAGACTCTTTATTTTCTGACTTCCCACTGGAAGATCTCAAGGCTGATAGCCTGTTGGCGTTGAGTCCTTCCTCGGGAATATCGGAGAGTACGTTAAGCCTCCGCACAAGGTCCTTGACATTGTGGCGTGTAGACGACATGATATTCACCAGTAGACAGTTTATACTTCTGTCGAAATCCTTGAGGAATTTGAACGCCCTATTTCCACCCTGAAACAAAGGATCATGGCAAAGGCCTCAAACTTTGAGACCGCTCACGCGAAGTAACACTCAAAAGGTCGAAGGATTCGAAAAGATGACAGAATATGTAAGCCTCGCGGAATAAGGAAGAGGCGCGCGGGGAACACAAAACTGCTCGCACCACAATATATCTTTCTAATCGCCACTTGCGCGTAGGGAGACTTATGCGATTCTTCTGATAGGTTACAGAGCTCATGGCATAGCCGACGCTGCACTTGGCTCTCCTGGTCCTGCGTCCGCCTGCACATCGCTGCTTTCCGTAATCTGGTACTTCCCCGTATTCACTACAATCGCTCATAGGCGGCCGAAAAAGCAATTCCAACTCCATAACCTTGGCCTCGTGCAGAGATCGCATGAGGTATTAGGACGTGATGGAGAGCATAGACTGCAGATCGAGACCCAAAGGATCGACGAATCTGAAAGCGGCCCGAAGCGCGAGAGGAGGGATCGAGTCAGTGCTTCGCTCGCGCCTAATCCTTCTCGATCAAAGTGCGCTTTGAAAAATGTGTCTTGTGAACTGCTCGCGTAGCCAATGGGGCGGGTAACCCACATGGCTAGACTGTTGGTGGCGCTTCGAGAGGATCTGTGATTGGTCGGCTTTATTCCGGAACGTGAAAAGGCTCAAATGTGCAGACGCGAGGTAGTAGCTCCTGTTGGTGCAGAGCCAAAGACTTAATTCTTCTACAGGGTAGCGACATTTTCCAAGCTTTTGAGACATTAAAGAGGAGCATCATGGTTTCTCACTCTACGTTGCACATGATCAGCGGCATGGAAAAGTTATGCAGCTCATCTTGGAGTGGCGCCATTCAAGCCGTCTTGCAACTCAAGACCTTTGCCGAACGCTGCCGACAAGGCATACTTGGTCCTCGGCGTGCGACGCACGGATGATGCATGTTGGTAATATGGAATACTTTTTCCAAGGGTGTATCGTCAAGCGATTGTGTGAATGCATCTGGTAACTCTCTTCAATTTTCCAGCGCGAGAGCGGGAAGTGCGGGACAGCGCTTCTGGCGTTTAAAGCCCCGACAAAGAACTTGTGGACGCTCGGCAAATTCCTTGTAATACCTTTGCGGGACAAAAGAAACGTGATCGTTTTGAGCAACTAGCCATACAAAGTTCAATGCCACGAGAATGAAATTTGAGTATGAGGGCATGCAACCGAGAGTTTTGGAACCTGCCTCCCAAGCATTTAGCAACTTGCATCTTCATGTGGAACTTGCAGAAAAGGCAACGGGGCGAAGTTTGAAAGAAATTTTCCGCGTATGAAGTTCACTTGCTATCTTGTTGAAGACATCAGCAGTCTCCACAACCTTTCAAGGATCTGCATGCTCTTCATCGGGCCGCACCACCCTCGTGGGTTCAAGTACACAGGGTACACAGATCCCAAGACCGATGACGGTGATATCACCCGTGTGACCAATAAGCTTGCGGATGTAGCCAACCGAACCATGGCCTAGCTTTACAAGAACTCGGCGTCTTGGAGTTTTGAGTGTTGGAAGCCACAGTGCGTTGCATCTGATTATGCAGCCAGTATTGCAAGCCTCTCAGGCGGATCAAGAACCCAACTCTATCAATCGATAGCTTGTGGTTCTGACAAGAAGCCAACAGGATTCCATGTCGGATCTTCGGATACAGCATGAAGAACGCACTGAGCTCCTTTAAGGGCAGAGGACAAACTGCAACGGTAAGAATCCTACGGCTGGGATAATAGTCTAATGGAAGGGGGCGCTGAAACTGAATCAAATCCGATGGTAAACCCAACGCGGAAGATTAACGCGTTATCGACACCACTAGCAAATGGTATTGAGATGTGATACATGTGAAGATTGCGCGAAGTTGGCGGTAGCGGCACGTAAATTCTAGGCACGTAAATTCATGATATTCGGTGGTGATTCTGATCCTATCCAATGGCTTCGTTTACTTGCTTGGCCATCTATGAGCAGAAGCTAGTCTCTTGTTTGATATGCGATCGAGTAAATCGGATACCGTGTTGTGAAACCTAGTCAGTGAAAGTTAAAGGACAAGACAGAAGGGAATCTATTACGTTCTTGTCCAGAGCTCAAACAGCTTTTGCCTTACCCAAAATGCGACATCTAAGTGGTGTCGCTAAGTAGATTATGTCCAATATTTATCCAGCACTTCCAATTAGAGGCACTCGTTTTTGAATGAGTGTCTAGTTTGATTTCGATGATTCAGCGCCAGTCATGTTTTGGAGTCTCGCAATCAGTAAAGAGGGCCGTAGAAGTTCAACGCTTTTGATAGTGCGAGATGTGCACTGATTTGCCATATTTATGCGAACAGCGTCTTTAGTTTTCAATGGTCTCTTGTGTACTGCTTAAAACTACCGCCACCTTTGCCATTTCGTTATCAGCTAAAAATGGTGGTGGTATAACGAGGATCTTTGACCATCAATCTGGCGCGAAGGAAATATCCAAAGCTATAGGTCGTCTGCCTTAAAAAAAATCTAACTCTGTGCTGGGAGAGGTCGTCCGGACACAATTTTTTGAGAGCTGTGCGGCCAAGAACGCTGCAAGTGAAGGAACGGACTCGATTGTATGCAATGAACTTTTGCGATGCCTCCGTCATTCCGAGTCTCAAAGATCTGAAAGGCTCAACCTCGTGTGTCTTAATACACAGGGCTTTTTCCGGACTACTTGGCGCCTTGCAAAGCATGTAATGGAAATCAGAAACCAAAGAGATATAATAGCATGTCCGTGTTCTCTACCTTCATTGCTTATCCAGAATCGATTGTTTCCTGATTATTGGCCCAGTTGGACGACGAGGGATAGAGAGGAACTTCTCCAGAAATCGGGTTCCCGCCAAAAGTGTGACTGACGAGGCTGGCTGACGCATCGAGAATTTACAGTGCAATTTTTCTGGCGTCGTCTACAGCGCCTGCAGCTTTCGATCTTCATAAGACAGACATACTCTGCATCAGTTTTACAGCCGCGTTTACTCCCATTATCTCTTACGCAAATTACAGGAAGCAACCGCCTCAGCGCTTCCCTGAGCAGTCGGGATGTCATGAAATTGGACCCATCGAAAACATTTCCACGCGGTTCACACTCGTCAACGAGAATGTACTTGCACACGCTCTTGTTCTCACACCTTTGGACCATGCGCTTTCTCTTCACCGCAGCCATCTCCGCGCGGTTGTTTCACGTTTACGAAGGCCCGTATTCTCGGGACGGGCCTTTCCTCCGCGACCGCTTCTTTTGATCTCCGCGCTGGCGAAGCAAGACTTGGCGGAATCCCGACCGCCGTCGTAGACCTCGGTAGAAAAAGCTGTTCAAACGCTGGAAAAATATCGGGAGTAACATGATCAGCCTTTTCCTTTCTCGTCTTGTCGCCGTGGGCGCATTCGCTCGCGTTTTGGGCCTGGCGCGCCCTTTTCTGGGCCCAGCTTTGGGAACAACCTATCTCTACCCTGGGCGATCCATTTTAAAAGAGTCCTGAACGGGTCGGTTCCTACGTCTTGACGGATTGTAGTGCCATTTTCAAACAATCGAATTTGCTAGAGCCCGGCGCCTGGATGTCAGTGCTGGATATATGAATCATGAATGGAGCTTGCCCTCAAACGGATTAGGAGCTTCCGAGTGCTGGTGGAGGAAGAGTTGTATTCTCGCCAGGTTGTGTCGAAGGGGACACCAGAGTTCGACGAAGACGTCCAGAAAGAAAGGCGCCGTAAAATGAACAGCAGAGAACCACGGCGACGGGGGGAGATCTCATGCAAGCTGCCAAACAGATTTCATGAGCATTGAGCCGCAACGAAAAAAAATGGACTGTGCGAAAGGAGAAGGGGTGGTATTTTGTCATAAAAGTGACGCATAGTTCACACCTACCTTCATGAGCTAGCGGCGCAGGGGAAACGCCACACATGGCGGACGCATTCGGACGTGAGAACGACGGACTGACTTGACATACAGATTCCAACTGCCACTGCATACAGAGGCGTCTTGAACTTGTGATGGGCTGCATCATGCCTCTCGAGGTTGAGACTGACGCTACGGCACCTCTGCACACGATACTTGATCGCCAAAAGAATGACAAGAACTTTGAGATGTTCATACAAGTTGGACTCATGAGCAGTCCTGGTATCTATGAAGAGTCCCGCTGCAAGGTGATGTTGCATCTCTTGCGCATAGAAGATCACTTTCTACACGGATGCAATTATGTACTTGAATGGAAGACGCCAGACTACCACAAAGCACTTCCAGCATAGATCAACAGAAAGCACTGCTCTTGCTCGCCTGAATAGAGAGGCCTTTTACGTGCGTATTCTCAAGCCAAAAGCCCCGATCAACCCAATAGACGCCATGCCAATTCCCCTCGCTTGCCAAGCTGCTGGAGAGGTGTTGCCCGCCCAGTGTCTAAGATGTGCCCATTAAGGATAGTGCGAAGATCGTAACATTTCGTGACAGTACATGTGGAAACAGATGTGAATGCATGGCGTGGCTTCACACAGCAACGCCGTTGACAGGCAGCTTTCTCAGCAGCTTTGGCGACGACGCAGATTTGCTAGTCGGCAACGATGCTGTTTGCTTCTTTGGCGATGAATGATCTGCTTTCGGGGTATGCAATGGCATTGGGTCCTCGCCCGATCTTGTCCTGTGCAGCTGCATGACCCATCTCATCTCGTGAACTACGTCTTGCATCTCGATCTCTAGCCTCTTCGTGTTCTCTTCCGTTTCCCTGTACTCCCTCAGGAGTGCACTCATCTCCTGGACTTGTCTGTCGCTCTTTTCTTGTTGGTGCCGCTGCTGGTCCAGCAGCACCTCCAGTTGTGTCAGCTGATGCTTGTGTATGGCGCTGTTCTCGTTGATCTTCTTGGTCAGATCCTCCACCTCCTTGCGCAAGAACGCGATACGCCTCTGCAGGCCCTGGTATTCGTTCTCCAAAGTTGCGTATGCATTCTCCGCATTCTTTTGAGCCATGTGTGCTTCTGCCACGTCCTTGGATGCTTGAGATACCGTTTCGCCCAGCTTTCGGCCCATCTCGGCTTCCCTGTCTTCCGCTCTCTTTCGCCGCGCAATCTCCTCTTCCAGCGATGCTTTGAGGTCGTCCAATCTTCTCTCCTTGCGTGCCAGTGCATTTTCATTCGCGTCGAGCTGCATTGCGAGTGTTGAATTCTTGTCCTCCAGCCAGTTGACTCGCCCTTTCAGCGCTTGAAACTGTTGTACGGCTTCTTCCTTCGCGGCCTTCTCCGCCTTGATCTCTCTTCGTAGCCGATCACACTCCGATGTGAGTTTGGCCAGAACTTGTGATGTCTTTCCTGCCGTTGGTGCAGAGTCTGTTGGGCTCGTGAGCCCGTTCGAAGCTTGTTGCCATGGCGTTGACGGTGTTGGGTATGCCGGCTGCGGTAGCGCCTGCGGCATAGGCGATGCCTTTCGCATGACGGATGAAGACGAAAGGAAATTGGATATGTCGGCTTGTTGGGGTGAAGAGGACGAGTGGTGACCGTTTGTCAAGTCGGAACTGCCCTCGGGCATGAGGGCATGCCTTAACGTCGCAGTCTCAAGGGCGATCGGAGACGAGTCTCGTTGCGACGTGTCATGAAAAATCTCCTCGTCAGCAGCGAGAGATGTGTCAGAAGGGGTGTGGCGCCGCGGAAGCGTCACGGTGGTGATGGTGCCTAGCGGTGTGTATAATTAGCCCTGCGACTATGGACCGAACAGCCGTCAAAGCGGAAAGGGCGTGTGGGGACGTGGACAAATGCGCACGCTACGAAGGCCAGCTGAAATAGGGACAAGAGTGTCAATGACGCGAACGAGATGAGCCCAGGGGGGCGGCTTTCTCAGCGGACGCGAAACAAAAAGCAGCGAAACCGCGGATGAAACGACGCGTGCATGCTCGACGTCGTTGCTGAGAGGAAAACTGTCTTTTGCGTCAAGCGCTGCGTGGGCAAGTGTCCGGGCAACAGAGAAGCAAAACAAAGCACAAACCTTGTCGCGTCCTTGTCCCTGTCGTACCACTCCTGCTCATGCTGCTGCCGATCTCAGATGCATGCGCTGTTCCTGGAGGCATTTCCACCCCTTCAGCGAGCGCCATGGCCGCGCATCCAGCGACTGGTCCGAAGCGGGCGGGCGAGTGCTGCTCCGTCGCCCGTCCCAGCGGCGGGACGCTGCCGAGCGAGCTGATTCGCGGAGGGAAAGGCGATCGGTCCAGCGGAATGTTTGGCGACGAGGCTGTACGCGGCGTCGTGAGTGTAGCCATCGATGCCGCTTTCCTGACGCCAGCTTGTTGGACCTTGCTTTGCTCGAGCTGATCGCGCTCGCGATCGGCCTTGCGCGTCTGCCAGAATGGCATCTTCGTTGTCGTCGTCGTCGTTGTCGTTGTCGTCGTTGTCGTCGTCGTCGTCGTGACCTCCTTCGGTTTCGTCTTCGTTCCCGTCTTCTTCGTCGTCGGTCGTCAAGTTTTGAGACCTCGGGCCGGAACAGTTTTGGAAGTACCTACTCAAACGGTCAGCACGCAGTTGCTACCCCGTGGCAACGAGACGGCTGGGCGACAGCGAGCGAGAAAGACGATAAAGACGGCGAAGGACGAGTACAATGAGTCCAGTCTCAGTGAAGAATAGACGCGCCGAGTCACGGAAACGAGATCGAGACAGAGCGCTTTTTGCCCATCCTGTACTCTGTCGTGGTTGTAACAGGGCATAGAGAACTATGGTATCGGCATCTACGCTAAGAAGGTGCGCGTTCATTACTCCGTGGGCTTCAGCGGTCCTTCACTGTCATGTGAATACCGGGACTGGCTTCAACACCAACATCCCAAGAGCAGAGCATACATCAAACCTATGCTCCCCAGCAGCAACGTGCTTTGCAATCCTATTGTTTTCACAGGAGGCAACCGGTAGCTAGGCTTGTGCATATTTATTTCAAGCATCGGAACGAGAGAGTGCCACTAAACCTTATGCGTGTTGGCAGTTGACGCGAAAGAAAAGCGAAGAGCAAGTCAAGAACAGATCAATGTTTCGGCAGATTCGTTTGATTGCTAAGGACTCGGGAACAGAAGTCCGAAAGATAGAATTTCGTGCTCGTATATACAATGCTCCCAGGATGCACCAGCTGTTCTATACTTCGATCGAGGCCACTTTATGCCCGGGCATCTCGCCTCCAGATGGTAATTTTCAGCCAACCCCATTCTCAAGCATTTGATGGTCCTTTTGTCCATTTAGCTCGTTCGATTGCAGCTCGTCTAGTGCTTCTTGATCTGGTCCTCGGTGATGTAGTTTTGTTGCTCGAAGAGGAAGCCTCTAATCTTCGAATCCTTGAGTAGCTCCAGGTACTTCTCTGTCGGCATATAGCGTTAGCGTGCACTCCGCACTCCAAGATATGCGTCGCTCGAAGACACCGCCCACAGGTTCTACCATATAGCACTCGCGAGCAAAGATCACCTCGTGCAAAGTTCTTCTGCATAGCCCAATGCCTCACTTCTTTTCATGGAAGAGTCGCGGGATCCGTCATACACTTACCTCTCAGTTTGCCACACTTCTCCAAGTGATTCACACCCTCCGTCCAGTAACACTTGCCCATCTGCTCTCTGACTAGCCGCGCCATCATGACCTTCACCCACTGTTCCCGGATGATAGCATCCTGTGCCGCCTTGAGTGCACGCTGGTCATCGTAGTCAACGCCGTCGAAGGTAGGTGGCACCTGCGGCTTCTTCGCCAGAAACGCAGATGACTCCGGTGTCGGCATGGTGATTTCCCGTGCTGAGGCTTGCGATTATGCGAAGGGTGATGGAGGGAGCCACGCAATTGAGGTCGTCGTTGTTGCCAGTGATACGGGCTTTGCGGTAGCTCCTCTGAGGTTGGCGAGGGCAAGGCCACAAGGCGCGCACTCAACCCTCTGAGCTGTGCTCGGGAGGGCTTGGCGCGGCACCTCTGCATCTCGACGACTTCTTCCGAGAGCGAACAACTTCATCGCCAGCCATTCTACCACCTCCAAACTCATCGCTCGCATCCTGCAATTGTCTCAATTGCACACACAGACTATCGAGATGGCAACACCATTGTTCGGAAAGAAGTGGCCGGTGCCCGTCGGTGCGTAGTGGAGGTGCATGCGCCGAGGACATGAAGACTGACAGCTTTGGCAGCTCGCCCAATGATGCCTTTCTACGCTGCAGGTACGCCAGACTGACCATTCTATGTGACATTTACGGGATGAAAGAGGTGCTGGATGCATGATGTCGAGATAATGGATTTTCGTTGGAGAATGCAAGCGCAGCGGACGTACGAGAGCTGACACACTTCGTAGGCCTTATCGTCCTCTACGGCATCAACTCCTTCGCAGGCGTCCTCGCTAACAGTACGTTCTCGCTTTCAATTTCCCTTGCCCATCCTACAATCTGCTCACACTGGAACAGCCGACGAGTACAAGAACGATCCGAGAAACCCGAACGCCCGTGCAGGATCTCACTAAGCTAAGCTTTGTCGCCTAAAAAAACATGAGGGTGAAAGTTGCTCGATGATGTACGATAATGCACGGCAAAAGCACAATCAAATAAAAGTCGAAGCCGTCATGGAGGTAGAGGTGGCTGATCGCATTGTGTACATACAAGCATAGACCTCGGGGGAAAAAGACTAAGCAGATCAAAGCCAAGAGATTACGTTTTCTTTGTGTGCACATATCGATATCTTCCCATCCAAGTTCATTCAATCTCGTCAAAGCTGTACCCGCACTCATTCGTATCCTCGTGGTGTGCCGCTATATGTCTTGAGGTGTCTTGAGGGCATGGGCTTCGGTTAGAGCAGCCGACGATACGAATAGCTAACGCATGTTACTTTTGCCAAGCACTTGGCCGGAAGCAAATCGACATGATCAGTGTCACACGCATCGATTGAAGATACAGACGCGCAGTGGAATTTGCGAAAGCGACGATGTTGAACAAGCGAAGAAATTCCAGTCTTCGAGTCTCACCTCCGGACCTGACACTCTTCCGAGGCGCTGGCAAATGAATATTGAGCCTTTGAATAAAAATGTTGTATTACATTCTCTGGATCTTCGGATTCGGTATCTCAAATTCACACGAACAAACAGCGTATGTCCCATAGTCAACAGGTAAAGCAAAATGCAAACACTTCTTCATGCACCCTTGGCATACATCGTTCCACCAGTCTCGGCATCAAAGGCCATGTATCCCTCCAAGCCGCAGACTTCAAAGATCTTCCTGGGGCCAATTCCCTCTGGCGTGTTCTGCACGCCCGTCTTCTTCAGGCCCTTGATCGCGTCCCGCATGGCGACGTAGGCGGGCACAACCGTGGCGAACGGCCAGATGATGACCTTGAAGCCCATCTCCTTGGCTTCGTCCGCCGAGATGATGGGCGTCACGCCGTACTCGACCATGTTGAGCAGGCTGGGCCACGGCGCCAGGTCCTTCACGGCGCGGCGGCACATCTCCTTGTCCGTCATGCCTTCCAGGAAGGCGACGTCGGCGCCGGCGTCGCGCGCCGCCTTCAGCCTCTGAATCGCGGCGTCGTAGCCGAGGCTCTGGAGCGCGTCCGTCCGCGCGATAATGACGATGTCGCTGCCGATCCGCTTGCGCGCGGCCACCGCGGCCCTGATCCGCGACACGTACGTCTCCTCGTCGACGAGCTGCTTGCCGAGCAGGTGGCCGCAACGCTTCTGCTGCACCTGGTCCTCGATGTGGAAGCCGGCGACGCCGGACCGGGCGTACGCCTCCACGGACCGGGCAACCATGACGGGGCCGCCGTAGCCGGTGTCCATGTCTGCGATGAGAGGGATGGACGGGTCCAGGTTTGCAATCATCTCCGCGTGCGCGCGCATGTCGTTGATGGTCGCAATGCCCAGATCCGCCGTCCCTAGACGCGAGGCGGTGGTGCCGGCTCCGGTCTACGTCTTCGCTGTGAGCAGTCTAGTACTGTAGCATGCTTATTAATACACACCATGTAGAGGCAGTCAAAACCGCCTTGCTCGAGTACTGTGCGTGCCGACAGGCCGTCGTGAACGCCTGGAGCTGCGACAAAGCCATTCGGGTCTTCAATCATGCGTCGCAATTTCGTAGCGGCAGACATGGGGGTGTGAACCCCGTTCGTGCCGTTCGCTGTCATGTCGCAATACGCACTATGCTCTTCTTCTGTCTACGCTGTTGCCGATAAGCTGAGCTGTATCCTCGGCAGTTTGAAAAGCTCCAAAGACAAGAGGCGACTGTATGTCTAACGTACTCAAAGAGCTCGCTCCACGGGTCTCAGAGGAAAGAGGGCTACGAGACATCACAGACACGGATGAAGGCCATCATGTACTTATATGTCACTGTGGCCACCAGACCCAGCAAGATCATGGCCCCGAAATGCCCTTACTCGCGCTTTATGAGCAAGCTTTCCCTGAAAACACTACACCAAAAGCGTAGCTCCAAAAGATGGCCACATCCACCCTTGGCAGCCAAACACGCGAAGGCCCGACTTCGGCTACCGCGTTCTGACGAATGACGATGCCAACATTTCATGTCTGGGCGAGCAGATGGATTATATCCGTCGGCTCAACGTGCTCAGCCTTGCGGCAACGGTATTATTTCCCGCTTTGTGCTTGCGGCTGTTTGATGCCGACACCAAGAAACAGATTTCGCCGATGACGGGGCGGGGCCGATTTCGGAATCCGCGGTTTCGGTAGTTTTTTTTTTCTTTCCTCAGTGATGGCCTATGATGTGGAGTGCTGCGCATGGAGGGATATCGGTAGAGACGATGGGTACCGTTGGAGACGTGAGGCCAGGCAAAAATCGCTTGCTACATTAAACAGGTGAATGAAGGTGTGATGTCAGCTTCTGTACACGTCTGTGAGATATGAAAGAACGGCCGAGAGACTCTCTGCTTAACTTCGATAGAAGTCTGACTTACTGAACAATAAGGAGAACGAGGGGTGTTAAATGTCGTGTAATAAATAGCAGCGGCTGGGGACCTTTTGAGTTGAAAGTTAGATTATGAGGTAAGTTGCAGTGCGCTTCGCACATGGTGAAAGACACAAGGACCTGTGACTTCTATGAAAGGGATGCAGAATCACCGATGAATGCATTTGCATGTTGAGAAGATGATTGAAGACAACAAGACGTCACTCAACTGATGTGGCACTTGCAAGTGATGCTTCAAATGCGTTCTAGTAAGCTGCTGTCTATTCGTTTCAGACCAGAATAGCTGGGGGACGGCGGCCTGCATATCCTACGGCCCTTGTCTGTGAAAGACCTTCCCAGTCCATATCGAGGCTGTGATCATTTGAGACTGTCCTGGTCTTTCGGCAGTTCAGAAGCAGTTTCACGTCGACTTTGGCTTTCGGATGTACAAAATGTTTCGTCTTAACTACTTCGGCAAACGCCAGAGAAACAGCAAAGGCAGAAATAAACGGACAAGTAGCAAGCATGAAACTTTTCTTCTCCAATCACCCACCCGCAGGCAAGCTGATCAATGAAAAAAAGGGTATTCGCGTCAGCCCGAGGTAGTGCAATACGGGCGACACTGTGCCCCCATACATAGGCAAGCCCAGAGGTATGGCGGCTGGGTACAAAAATTAGATTAATCTTGAATTGTCGCCGTAGCGACGTTTCAGAGATTAAACTGAAAAGAACAGATACTACACTTGATCTAAGCCAAAAGGCAAACTGGGCAGAGAGTCAGCACACAGTCATTTCTAACGACGGGGTTGGGAAGACGAACGAGAGCTGAGGATCGGAGGATGGAGGACGAGCGGATTATATAGAGGACAGAGTGGCCCGTGCGCAGTGCTCCACCACGCGCTGGGCCAGCCGTGGGCCAATGCGCGGCCAAGGTGGCGTCACACCGCACAGCAACGCGGCCGTGGGACTGAATTGGCTGCGAGGAAGCTCTGTTCAGAGTGACAGCGACGATCATCATGAAGTGGAGTATCTTTGAATCATCAAAGTGAATGGCATCGAGGCTTCCAGCGCCTGCAAACCGCAGCACAGGTCATCGGCCCACACAAACATGTGCCGGCGGAGCGACGACTTCTCCTGGCGGGCTCCGTGCGACTCACCACTCACAAGGCCCCATTTTTGAGCGCTGCAGGGATTTTTCGTCCGTCTCAAAGACGCAGGGCGCTGTTCACTTGCCGCCTTTGGAGAAAAATTTCAAGAGCCTGGACGTCCTCCGGTAGTATCAAACACAGCGAAGCAAGTCACAAGCACAAGTGCACCAGCGCTTGCTAACGGGGCATCGATGCCTGATGCCGTCGATTTCAGGCGCCAAGGTTGCAAGTTCCCCGTGCTAATTACGCGATTGGTATTAGAGCGGCGAAAGACCCTATTACTCCACAAAAAGGACTGTAACGATTAGAAATCTAGCAGGCATCGTTTCCTCTCCGGGACAGTGGATCTGGCAACCTTTCTCATGAATCAGTATTAGAGTCAAGATCGGAGTGCCAGGCAGTTCCCGCTGGCACCCGTGCGATTCCGCAACCACAGCCGGCCCATGCAGCGCATCGCCAAACGACCAAGGTCTCGATTCGGTATGACTGACTGTGTTTGGAGCAATAATTGGGGACTGATCGCATAGGTTGCACACAATGCCGCGATAGGCATCGCAAATGCGATGAAAAGCGACCCTCCTGTGGCTTCTGCGAGGAGCGTGAACTCAAATGCAGCTATGAGACCGTCTTGAAATGGTCGAATCCAGGCAGTATCAGTACATTTGGAGTGCAGCAGCGCAAGAAGGAAAAGCCACCGAAGAGCTCCAACGGCGCAAAACAAAGCCCATCTTCGGCCCCTCGTTCCGAAGATGAGGGCGCTGGCTGCCAAGCAACCAGCTATGATCCAGTACATGAAGCCCGATCGCTCTTACCGGACATCAGTGAAAAGTCAAGCGATTTCATTCCTCAAGAAGCACATAAATTTGCAGCGACGAATCGCATTGCCGTCTCTTCAGAATCTGGACTGCTGTCCTCGACGAACGACTCGCGATCAGTCGGTTCCTCTGTGACGGCCCAAGTTCCGTACTACCCTTCATGCGGGGAAGGCTCGAATGTACCGCGTCATGATCATATCGGTGGTCTGGTGCCTCAACTTTCAAATTCACTCGATGAGATCGCGAGTCCAAGTAGCTTGAACTCATACACCATCGACAACATACTGAACAGTCTTCTTCATCAGTTTTTGGATAACCATGACGAGGAGATTGCTTTTATCTACTGTGAGTTAAGCAAACAAAGACCGTCCGTATTTCAACGAGCGAGTCATGCTAATTGTCACAAGTCGTTGAGCACGTCTGTAGCGTGATACCTGCTTATGATGGACCCCAAAATCCCTATAGGAAACTTGCAATTGTGGCACTCGCACATCCCGTCCTTCTTCACGGGATTCTGGCGGTTTCTACCGCATACATGTATAATCATGGCCGAAGCCATGAACATATTCTGTCAGAGCGACAATCTAGGGCCCTGAAATCTCTGCATTGGGCATTGAATGCATTCCAAACAGAGAAGGCTACCCTGACACCGGATGCGGACAGCTCGAGCGACATTATACAAGACTCGAGCGTGCTCTCGAGGCTCAGTGCAAAGGAAGTTGTGCTGGCTGCAGTCACTATGCAGACTTGTTCAGTTCTGATGTCTGGAATTGGAGTCTTTGAAGACCACGTGAAATGTTAGTCTCGCACATGACAATGGACCAGAATCATGAAAGCCTAGAAAGGCACAGTGTAGATGCCCAAATTTGCTCTACGCTTACATGATTCTGTTCGCATCGACCGAGAAGAAATTGACCGAGCTTCTTTCTAATCATGACGAGTAGGCGCCTTGCATTTTATTCAAGACCTTGGATGGTTTTACACCCCTCCCAAGAAGATATTCATGTGGCTCCTCGTTTATCGCTTTGCCACGGTGGACGTTTTTCTAGCAATTCTACGGCTTCGCAATCCAATTGCACCTTTAGACTTTTTTATGTATCGCCCGAATGAGTATCTCGACAAGGCTGATCCAAGTTTCCGAGAGATGATGGGCTTCTCACAGCGCGTGCTGTGTTTTCTGGCCCAGATCTCTGTTCTGAGTATCGATTTGACAGAGAGAAACATGCCAATCGATCTTGTTCAAGCAAAGGCACTCATGCTGGAGACAGAGATGCGCACTTGGGGTCATCATTATCACAAAAAAATGATTCAAAGTCTCGAGAGAGATCCAAATCCAGTTGGAACATTACCGACGCCTAAAGAATCGATGAATTCTCAAGCTGGGCTGGAAATCGTCTGTGAAGTTCACTATTGGATTGCACAGCTCTTGCTCATGCGCAGAGTCTTCTTTGATTCGACGAAGTCGCTCCGAGTCCAGAATGTCAGAAAATATCTATTCCGATTAATGGATCAACTCCCGGCGGGATGTGGACCTGATTCTTGCATGACGTTTCCGCTGTACCTCGCCGCCAGAGAGGCTGTAACCCCAGAAGATCGAGAGTGGGTTCGTCGCAAGCATGCTGCCACAATGGACGTCTACCGTCACCAGGCTAGGGTTGCCTTCATGGATGCAGTCGAGGAGATCTGGGCGCAATCGGATGATCTGGATTGGCAGGACACTGGGAATGTCCCCCAGTGGAAAACGCCAAAGGAGTGCTTCATAAGAGAAAGGGACAAAAATGCGTCGTACTTTGCGTTCTGAGCCGAATATGACTTGAACGGGTCATGATTTACGCTGTTCGTGGATATTTCTTCAGACATAGGATTCTGGAGAGGCCGGAATACCAATCGAATTTTGAGCAAGCATTTTTCTCTCGCGTGCTGCGAGTTGTCTGCCATCGATTTGAGCAGTCTAGTTTCCGGCAACGGATGATCTGTTTTTTGCTCTGCCTACTGATCTAAATCTTGACGTAAAAATATGGAATACGAACTTATTTGCTGCTAGCCGGACAAGAAGGCAAGCCCAGATACCGCCCAACTCAAAAGAATAATAAACGACATAAAGCCACCAGCCTCCATGACCACGTCTGACCAGCTCATATCTTGTCCCCGCGAGATGGCGATACGATCGAACGATGGGAATTGCAAATGCACAGAAGCGAAGCACTTGTAGTCCGGTAGGGCAGATACTCCATCCCATTCACATTGTATGGTTTGGGCAGGCACGGTCGAGATGGTCAAGGTGTAATCGTATGCCTTTGTGCCATCAACAGCCTCCCTGTAGCGCAGAGCCAGATTTATAGCTGTCTGGCCGTTGGCTTGGAAGAGCATCAGTCTAGTGAAATTTTTCTCGAGGGCTTCTCGCAGGTCCAGACTGGCGTCGTATATGGCTATATAAAGGCTGGGCGACGGCCTTTCAGACGAATCGTTCGCCGCCTTGTTCGTATTATCTGGGACGCATCAGCTTGGGAGCAACATCGGAAGACGGATCTGTACAAGTGAGGGGGGGGTCACTGACAGTAGAAGAAAACCTGCACGATCATCTCCGTGCCCTCATTCACACACATGTGCGACGAAGGGGTGGCTAAATCCAGATATCTGTACTTGACACCCTGCCACGTAAAGTTCCCGACGTCTCCAGGCGAGAAGTTGTCATCGCATCTGCAAGGTATAGGGGTCTCTGTGCCGTCGTTGGTGCAATTCTTGCCGTCCGTCTCGATCCAGCCGAGCCCGCACTTGGCCGGCTCTCGCGTCAGAATCGCCTGCGACGACCAGTCCACCCGCTGAAAGAATGCCACCGAAGGGAATCGAGCGCTTGCCTGGGCATCGTGAGTAAGTAGGGAGCACAAAGTCGCCACGTGCAGAGAGGGGGACATGGCTAACCACTGTCTCTTCCTGCGTGAACAGCACCGTCCGATTCAGAGCCACGTGCCACTTGCACCAGTACGCGAACGTTAAGATGACCATGCTCAAGACGAGAGACAGGACAGTGTTGCCTAGGTTCTTCCTGTATCTCACGCCAGCTGTGGCGATCGCGTTTCCATTAGCGGAATCCTTGGGTAGCGTTTTCTTTTGCTTTTTGTTCCCGTCGTTCTTCTTAGCACTTACTGTTTGGAATGATGTATCGCACGGCGTCGTAGGCCAGAAGAAGCACGATACACAGCGTGAACACGGCCGTGGCCACGGTCAGTGTGACGCGCATCGAGCCCAGGGGCCATCTTGACGCGACGACAAGCAGGATGGAGTAGACGAAGAAGCAGACCACAGCCGTGTAGGCTGTCAAAAGCGAGGGTAGCGACGTACTAGATATGCCCGGACGGCTCATGGCCAACCTAAACTGTACTCATACTTCGAGAGAAAAAATAAAATAAGAAATAAAAGAACGGCGTGCTTCTCTTCATCTTGTACGATCGGTTGACTTTTGGTCACTATAGTTGCCCTTCTGGCGACACATCTTAGGCCTCCTGTGATGGCATCGACCTGATATCAGGCTGTCTGCTCATTGAGCTGCAAATGCGGCCGAGAAAACAAAAAGCTGCTCGCAACAAGGATAAGAACGTCGAAAATGCTTCGGTGCATATCGCCTGCATTTCTCGACCTTTGGGAAGGGGGCGGTGGGGAGCAGCGGCCGTGAACCGTCGCTAAAAAATGACCTTGCAGTCTGTTGTGTCCTCTGAACTCATCACAGTCTTGCAGTTGAGCCTCCAATCAGACCGTGTCCGTTCTAGTTATTCGTGCACACGTCTTGAGAGGACAACCAATCCTATCACGCCCCGCGTAGAGCGCTTCGCTGCTTTGTGTTACACCACATTCTCCTTTGGTTGCCTTGTACGCCCTGTGGCAGCCACCTCAAAGTTAATCATGGAATCCTGCCAATATATAGAACATGTTTGTATTTTTGTGAAGTAGCTATATTTTTACAAGCCTATGCTCACTTCCGGTCGCCAAATCCTGCGACGTCTCGAACGAGCATTGAGTGTCATAAACTCCCCTACCAACTCAAATCCCTAGCCGTAAATGATCATCATGACGGAGTCCGCTCTTGCTTGTTATCGTAGCCGATAGGAGTTCAATCCCAAATATTCTGTCTTCTAAAGTTTTAAATTTTTGTTAGGTTTGGGCTGAAGTGCATTGGGGATCTGCTGATGGCACCAGAGGCCTGCTTTCTGCTTCAAGCTGCAACTGGCCCATCGTACCTTGCTCTGATGCAGCCTTCCCATTTACACCAGCTTGCCTAGCCACCGTGCTATTCATGGAATCCCTTTCAGCCTTCGCTTTCGCCATTCGGTTATTCTGAGCCAGATTTTTCTTCAAGTTTCTCAAGTAGTTGGCTGCGGCGTCAACCAAATATTTCGGTTCGCTACTGAGTTTGAGCTCGGTGAGCATTGTTCGCACCATGGTCTCACTCTTGAGGTGAGGGCATACTCTGCCGTAGCCAAAATGTGCTAAACCGCAAAGGTTACAATATTCAACTCCTGCTAGCTTAAGCGGACACGATCCGATCACGTGCAACTGTTTACACGCTGGACAATGGCGTGACATTGGGTACGGCTGCCCATTCGGAAGAAGTGGGGGTGGCTGGTTTATCATCTGAATAGGCCCTTGGAATGGCGGTAGGACGGTAACTCTCTGGAACGGTTTTGCTGCGAGGGAGGATGTCAGTGTCAAAATCATTGTTCAGAAAGTGTGGTAACTGACCTGGACGATCCTTAGTTTCCTCAAGTTCACTTATTTCAGATAGTCCTTTCCTGCTTTGTGTGGGATCAGGCACAGCCAGATCACCAGTCTTCGCCGTCCCTTCACCAGCACTCTCGTCTGCAGACTCTCCGCTGTCCCTGGGTCGGAAATCCGTATCACTATCTTCGCTCTGCTCGCCCTTCGTGCGTCCACGCTTTCGCCTTCGTCTTCGCCTTTCAGACGAAACCTTTGGAAGATCTTCGAGAGGGTTTGAGGTGGAAGATGCCTGGCCTTCGTCTTCGTTCTTGTTCTCGAGTACCACAATCCCAGATTGATCGTAATTGACCGTGTTACGTGCTCGCTTTCCTCTTCCAAGCTCAGGCTTCGCCGCACGCTCAGCAGCTTTGCGCTCTCGCTCCTTCAAGATCTTGTCCCAGAAGTCTTGGTTAGGCGCTGTTTCTTCCTCGGACACATTGAGCGAGTCCTGCAAAGCGGCAGAGTCATTCTCCCAGACACGAGCAAACGAGAATTGTGACTCTGCAGTGCTATCCTTGCCAGACTTTGTGTTCTCAATCTGGCTGCGGTCAAGCAGCAGGTCAATGGAAGCGTCATCGTAGCGAATGTCTTGGTTTTCTTTCTCATCGTCGAAGAGCTCTGCCATGCCGTGCTTAAGAATACTCTCCATGTCCTTGTCTTCCACGGAGTCATCGTCCAGTTGATTGATGACGACCTCATCAAGGGCCATCTTCCTTCGGCCAACCTGCAGGATCTTCTCCTCAACCGAGGCACGTGTCATCATCTGGAAGCAGAGTACCTTCTTCGTCTGACCTATACGGTGAGCTCGTGAGATGGCTTGTATATCTTGATGAGGATTGAAATCCGGATCAAGAATGATGACCGTGTCAGCGGTCGCAAGATTAATACCCACGCCGCCAGCTCTCGTCGAGAGAAGAAAAGCGAAAAGCGCTGAATCAGGCGCATTGAATTCGTCGATACGCCTTTGTTTCTCGAGGGCGCTGATGGTGCCATCCAGTCGCTGGTAAAGCATACCCATGCCATCAAGGAAATCTTGAACGATATCAAGCATGTCAAGAAATTGGCTAAAGATGAGGACACGATGGCCTCTCTGTTGTAGCTTTGGAAGTAGTAGTTCAAGCAACTGCAGTTTTGACGACGCCTCCACAAGATTCTTATGCATCACATGTTGCTCCAGGCCGCGCTCTTCAATATTACTATTGAAGACGAACGGATGGCAAAGGCACTTCCGCAGCTGCATAAGTATGTTGCTAAGGCCAATTCTATCTGAAGCTTTTACGATGCCCTGACTGAAGAGCGAGCGCAAAAGCTCTGGTTTCTTCGCCAAAATTGACTTGTAAGTCTTCTTTTGCAAGGTACTCATTGACACAGGGAGAATGATTTGCGCCATGGCAGGCAGAAAATGAAGAACCTGCAACTTCGTGCGCCTCAAGATGTAAGGGCGAATTAGGTCGTGTAGCTGGGTGATTTTCTCGTTGGTCATGTCTTCGTACTCTTTCTCCATTTGCTCTGCGTTGATTGAGTCATCGAGAAATTGAAGAAGGTTGAATAGCTCTCGTGCGTTATTTTGGAGTGGGGTGCCCGTAAGCAAAACTCGAAATGGGATCTTAAGGGCGCTGAGGGCGTTATGGAGCAGGCTTCCATCGTTTTTGAGGCGCTGTCCCTCGTCGACGATCATACCTTGCCATGGGACGCTACGAAGCATCTTTCGACTCCCTTCATCAATGGCAGTCTCATAGGAGATGACTACAGCATGGCAACGCAACTGCTTGCTTCCACCGGGGAAAAGCTCATACTTAAACGCCATGTCCCTAGCGATTGCGCTTCCATAATATGTGACAACCCTCAATGATGGGGCCCACTGTTTGATTTCGCGCCTCCAATTCGGACATGTGGAATTTGGGACTACGACAAGGAAGGGGTAGCATTTCAGATCGTGAACCATCATTGCTAGAAATGAGATGACCTGGATCGTCTTGCCCAGACCCATCTCGTCGGCGAGGATGCCGTTCCGGCCTTGATACCATTTGTAAAACAACCAGTTTAGTCCCTCAAGCTGGTACTTCATTAGCTTGCCGCCCTCGAGGTTGGCAGGTTGTTCTTTCTTCTCCTCGAAGGGCTTGCTCTTTAGGTTATTGATACGCTCGCGCAGACGTTCCCCTGAGGGCAAGCTAGTATATCGACCAAGCACCCAGTCATTGTAGGCGGTGACAAAATCCGTCCAACGATCGCCATCTTCAGGACGTGGTACTTTCTCCCAGACTGCGTCTTCGTATCCAAGACCCTTATACTTGATTAGAGCAGTGTCCACTTCTTTGATCCGCGCCCTGTCGATATCTTGTGTATGGAAACCAATCCTGTTCGTGTACTTCACGTCGAGCACAATATCAATGCGCAACCACTCTTCTGGAATTGCATCCTCAGTTGTCATCTTCGGTTGAGGGCATTTCTTGAAGAAGGTACTTCGAGTAATATGTGAGACAACGCCCCATGTCCATGCACCAGGCATCCATTGGGCTTGGAAATAAGAATGGTCTTGCCACTTGATTAGATATTCCTTTTCATCTTCTCCGACAGTTCTCACATCCAGCGTCTGCTGATGACTTTCACCACCGACGGGACGCCAGGCAATGATAGTATCGACTTTTCCAGGCATATCTGCGCATTCTTTGCACTTCCAGTCTTTGCTGTACTCGTCAAATCGTGCATCAGCCCGTTCCGTCTCGTCATCGAAGCTCATTGAGTACTGATTCCTGGGTTCGAGGTGGTGGAAATGTGAGGCTCGCGAGCAACCAATACAGCGGAATAGTAAGTTCTCAGGATTATTCAAGAGCGTTGATGGCACCTCGCAAATTGGATCATTTCCCTCGTTTTCCTCGCGCTCTTTTTGCTCTTGCAAAAGCGTCTTGCGTGCACGAAAGGGCACACAACTCAGACCCTTTTTACGACAGTCTTGGCAGCGTGCCAGATCAGGTGCGTTGGGATCCTTCTTCTGCTGTGCATTAACACAACGGCGGCACTGGAGTACGAAGTCGTCCTCGCCAACTTTAGTAACAAGGTGCTCGCGTGTACTACGTGGACCGAGACACGTTTGATGGTATGCCAGCGTACAGCCTTGACAGTAGACCATCTGGCTTGAAGAAGGATTGGAGCTGCGGCACGTATCACAGAAAGAGATATGTCTCTCTCTAAATTTGCTGCCACGCGGAAGCGGCTGGAAAATTTCCCGAATAGCTAATGGCTTTTGGTGAGTTCGCGTGCTTCCAACGTCCTCAGACTCAAAGGAGTAGATCTGCTCGTCATCTATCTCTCTCATGCTATTCAAGGTACGAGTTAAGCGCTCTGAACGACGTGTAGGTTCCTGTTTAAGCCAGTTCTGCGCCATAGCTGCTGTTCGCGTCCCACGCTTTCTGCGACTGCGTGGTAGATCCGAATACATGCCGCTCTCATTGCTTTCAAAATTGGAGGTTTCGATCTCGTCGTCGGATAGAATTATTGGCCTGACTCTGCGTGAGGAACCTCCATAGACACTCGAACGATGAGACAATTTGTCCGACGCAAGATGAACAAACCTGCGCATTCTTCTCCTCTCGGGTGGGTCGCGTCGCGCGCGCTTCGGCTCACTGTGATATGAAATCTCGTCTTCAGAAGCTCGTTTGCGCTTCCCTCCGTTCTTGAGTCCTCGCTTTCTGGATCTAAGGATCGAGCTGTTCGAATCGCTTTCTTCGTCTTCCAGGTCGCTTAGGATGAAATGGGTGATTTCATCATTGTCATTGTCATCATCACGCGCTCGCCGCCGCCGACGAGAGACCCTCGCCTGTGGCTCGATGTCGTCTTCGTTCGACGTTGACTTATCCTCATCGCTTTCCGAGCTGATTTCTCTGCTTTGAAACGTCTGTAACGCCGACTGGCCATTTTCAAGTTCGAGGAGTTTATTACGGGGTACCTGGAAGTTGCATGTGAGTGACTTAGGCTTGAAAAATACTTGCATTATGACGGGTAGAGGAGTGAAGTCTTAGCTAGGATTGTGATGCGCAGATACAAATATGTTCTTCAAGCTAGGATGGACGCGAAACGGTCCCGAGAAACTTGAAGTTAAAACTTGCACGCACATCAATTGCCTCTAAAGAATTGTCTGATCCGGGGTCACACTCCTACAACGGAGCCGAAAGAAACCTGAATGACGGGTAATCTAAGTTCAACTCACCCTGTCCTGCCGTGTATCCCCGAATTGGATGGTGTACACAGGCTCACCCTGCTCTTCCTCCTCCCGTAGAACCTTTGCCACGCGATTCTCATCGGCGAACACTTTATAGGTTTCACGCTGAAAGGAATTCGGTATTTCTACCAGAACATGTTCTAGACGGCTTGGCTCAATCTGTGCCTCTTCGACAGCTAGATCTTCTGTTCGATCCCTTCCTGCTTGCTGGTCGCCAGAACTCATGCCCGGCGAACTAGCTGTCGAGTTTTGATCCATGTTATTCCAACTGGCATCCGCACATGAGGTGGCAAATGTGGCATTGTCCGTCTCCTCTAAATGTCATGCTGGAATATGCCGCCGGACAACAACGCGAGCTGAATTATCGTAGGCTTACACATAGTGCTTCTAGTTTTCGCGGATCGGTCAGATTGAAATGAAGGAAATGTGGATGGAGGGCTGAGCGAGGGAACTTGGCTGCCGAATATATAACGCGGCCTTTGCGGCTCATCGAAGAGAGGATCAAGTCAACCAAGAGTGGCCGCGCGACGAACGGACAGTTCGCGGTGGCCCAAGTTATGCCAAGAGCCGGTGCACGCGATTGGGCACTCCTTCCAGAACGGGCTGGTCAACTTCGCGGCGTTTCTGGCGCATTTCTTCTTCGGGAAGCCTGCACTTGACTTCAAATGACCAGTCTATGTCCTGACCTGCACTGTGACAAACGCTCACTGACATGTCCATCGCGAATTGCAATGGCACCCGTGTAGCATTCTTATCTTTGAAGCCCACAAATCAGACTCTTCGCTATCCGGTGCACCATCAGAGACGATGGAAAGCCTTCGGATCTGCGCTACATGACGGCCTAAGGAGAGATGCGCAACAGCGCGAGAGGAAGCTAACGCAAGGCCGCTGGTCTTCACGAACATCTTCGGATACTCTGAAGAACAGCAGTTGGTCAGATAGAGAGGCGAGCTTTCCTCGAGTCCATTCCAGGACGACACAGGGCAAGAAAGATTCGCGTCGTGAGGAACGCGGGCGGCGATCAGAAGGCTCAAGGCAAGACTTCGAGTCAGGAACGAGCGCCTCGTCCTATCCGTTAAGTGTCCCATATACTACGGCTTCCTCTGAATTTTTGTATGGATACAACACCGTCTATGCCGCCTTGCGAGCGCGGAAGCGAACATGTTATAAGCTATACATCCATTCGCGTGGTGCTTCAAGAGATGAGGACTCAAAACAGAAGGTTACATTGCGGAATCTCGCAAGACAGGCCAAGGTCTCCATTGTAGAGGGTAGTTCTCTCGATGTCAGACTTCTGGACAAGATGAGCGACGGGAGACCCCACAATGTATGGCTATGAGCGAATCCTGTCGAGCAAATGTAATATCTAATCAACACTGAGTAGGGCGTAATTCTTGAAGCATCTCCATTGCCCATCTTTCCATTAACATCTTTAATGCCCCAGGATTTCAACACACCATCGCTGTCTACATTTGGCATCCAGACCAAAACCGGAAAAATCCAACGATTTCGACACAGCAATCCACAACCCACCGTCCTGTTCATCGACTCTGTTCTGGACGCCGGGAATCTGGGAGCTATCCTCCGCACGTCGTATTTTCTAGGCATGGATGCGGTGATCTTAACCCCTCATTGCGCTCCCTTGAACGCAGTTGCGCTCAAAGCGAGCGCCGGAGCTGCAGAAGCGCTGAATTTGTTTAGATCCGAGAACCCTGCGGGGCTGCTTGAAGACAGTGCGAAATCCGGGTGGAGAAGTGTTTGTGCCAGTACGCCTGGGGATTCGAAATCGAGGAATGTAATGACCTTTGAAATGTCGGAGAGAGGAGTGCGATATTCCTTTGTTGAGCAGGCGCTCAGAGCGGGTGAAGGCGTGGACGAATTCTTAGCGAGAGGACCGGTAATCATAATTGCAGGAGGTGAGGGCAGAGGGTTAAGGAAATTCATTACCGAGAAAGCGAGCGGGTTCGTGGAAATTCTGCCACAAGATCCAGCAGCAATCGAAACGGTGGGACTGGACAGCTTGAATGTCAGCGTAGCCGTGGCGATGGTTTCCCAGGAAGTTATGACCCGAATGCGAGTTGGTTCTGGGACGGTCCTACACTCGCGGCCACTTGAAAAGACACAAGGACTTCAAGAAGCTTCTTCGGTGGGGGTGAATCTGGATGAGAAGGGAGACTTGGGCTTTTCCACCGGTCCAAGCCCACGCGTGCAAGCCAACATCAATGAGATCGAAGAAGGGCCAAGCGAAGTTGAGAGGAGAAACGAACTGCTCTAACTAGCCCTAGGCAACGCTGTCTTGAGCAGCCTCAGAAAGCAAAGTGAAGTCGCTAAATTACGGTCACGCTGTATTGGACGACCAGTCCCTCAGTGAGATTCTTTGCGTAGGAAGATACGTACGGGCAAGAAAGTGCTGTGTCAAAAAAAATTTTTTTTGAAGATTCATAACCTAACATGGTACGTCAGACCTTACCGTCACGAGCGTCAGCCTCGCTCTTGGAGATCAAATCAACAGAGCGGGCTTTGACGGTGTCGCAAATCCTCTCCACCGTCTTGAGTTATGTGTGCAAAACGCTCGTCCGGTCTTGAAATCGCAAACGAAGCGTCCCCACACCGTCGGACGTTCCTTTCTCTCCTCTCAAATGCACTCGTTCAGGTCATTCCACTCACTGGCTCCAAGAGATGGGGATCTGCCACGACGTCCGCTCACATGACAGTGCAGCTCGAGCTCGTTTTGGCGGGCCGCTGGCCTCGTAAAGACTGCGCGGCGTCGCGCACTGCCTCCGACAATCTCCCTGACTTCGTTGCTTCCTTCGCCGCACTCCGCGCTTGCTTTGGCGCCGCGCAAGCATATTTGTTCGTAGCGCCGAGCACCTCGCCGGCCTTTCCAGTCAGCCCCGATCCTCGAAAAGCCGTACTCTGGCGCAGAGGGTAGTTCGATGGGACAACTCTTGGGAGCGGCCTCCTGGCGTACTTCTCGACTTGTTCCGTCGGCGGCGGCTTGAAATATGCCTCGGACTGATTGTGCGGAACGGCTACCTGCCTGCATCTCTTCTTACTCATGTATCTCGGTTGAGAGCTCGACTGTTTTGTAGCCTTCATACGGAAGCACCAGTCGTTTGGCGGTGATGAGGCAAGCAAAGTGGGTGGCATTCCATGGATAGCATTTGCAAAGGTAGAAGCGTTGTAGTCCTGGTCTTTGACTTGTTTGGATTCAGCCGTAGGCATTTCAGCTGCCTTCTTGTCTTCGTGTTTACGTTTGACACGCTTATGTTCTTCGGATGGTAACATTATCTATGTCTAAAGTGTTGGGCATGTGTGACGGAGACGATTTAAGTATTCGCGAATGGGATTCATGCTGAATACGTACACAAGACTTTTCCTGGCTACAATGCGGCTTTGTTCAGTTACTTTGGCATTCAAAAGCTAAGAATACCTTTCACTTGCCCACTACGTTGTGTAGTGCATATTGATCTAGAGGACAATGGCCGTGAATCACATGTGGCGTTAGACTACCAATCCAACAACTCTGTACATAGCCTTCTTGCCCTTTTTTCCTTCAAACACTTCTGCTTGCAGAAGGATCATTCTTGATCTATTTTTTTCAACCTGGTGCATAGTGTTAACAACTATATCTGCCTCTCTTTATTTCGGATTTAAACCGCAGTTAACTTCCCCCCCTCTCTCGTTCGCTATGCCGCTTTTATGCCGACTACACAACACCCGTATTGTTGTCCAGTTCATGCGTATCATTCCAATTGTGCATTCGCATTTTAGAATCGAAATGGCTGATCGACAGACTCTCTTTCGCAAAGTGCTTCAAACGTCGAACATGAGACCTTTCCAATGAATCAAAAACCGTTGGTGTGTACGAACGATTATGAAGCGGAGCAAATGGGGGAGCAGAACACACACGTCGCTGCCCGTGGCTGGACCGTCCAAATGACTACACCCTTCTCACAATGCTCCTTTTGTAGTTAGTATTCCTGTCTGAAAACTTGAATTTGTGATTGCGCTCCATAATTCCCCATAGAAAAACTAGGCAACAAAAACATGCCGTACACATCGGAAATACCTAGCTCTTGAGCAGATCCAAACAGCTCTTCACGGCTCGTCACATGTGACTCGGAATGAAAGCGAGTTCGTAAAACAGGTGCATTACCTCTACCTATCAGATTACCAACGAAAGCTGCATATGTATATATAAAAGCGCCTAGCCTCCAAGACTCATGCAAAGATTTATTCAGCATGACACCGTGAAGTAACTTTGCATTTCTTATTCCTTCGCAAGTTTCGCATCCAAACAACAATGAAAACAGAACAATACCAAGTCGAACTGAAAGCCAAGAAGCGAAAAGAATGTATACACAAGGGTACGTTCGCCATACAATACATTTGAACGAAGGCCTTGGGGAGAGCAAAGCGTCAAAAAGGGACGTATGGACGAACAAGTCACGGCCCTGCTCGTACAAAGTATAGTCTCGATGAAGAATGAAAGAGTAAAAAGACATTATGATGGGAAGGGTATAATGCAACACACGGCCCATCAAAAACGCTTGTCTGCTCGCAGTTGTTGCGACCCGCTACAACTACCACGTATGCGTGTGAAATGAGCAGGAAGGAAAGAAAAAAAAGAAGCAATGCGTGCGTCCTCTCTCTTTCTGTTTACCGCACACCATACTAGTGATGGCAGCAGTCCCCACATTCTGATCGCCAGTGCAATTCCATACTCATCAGCGTGAGAATATATTAGCATCCTCAGAGATGCGGAAATTAAAAAAAAAAGCCTCAAGCACAAACGAAAGAAAATTTCTCATCTAACAAAGACATGATGCACGCACAAGTCGAAAGAAAGATTTCGTCATGAGGTACCTGAAACAGGTGAGCCTCCTGCCTTTGCATCAGTCTTATCACCCTCGTTGGACCGGATGCTCAAGTCCATCTTCTTCCTCCAATCACTCAGTCCGCCTGAACTGCTGACCTCGGGAGTCGAATTGACGGATGACCCCATAGTCGATGTTGACAGACCAAGACCGGAAGAGGAGCTTGGCTTTTCGAAGTCAAACTTATCGCTAAGCCTGTAATTTTTCTTGCTCGACTCTTCCCAATGCGTGCGCAGGGCATCCAGTTCGGATGCTAGGGAGTCGAGTGCTGTACTGGACCTGTCTCGCGCATGCGTCGAGCCAGACTTGTCGGAGCTGACAATACCGCCCGCGAAACCGGCTGTGGCAAAGGAATGAGCACTGGGAGTGAGCTCGCCCGAGTTATCTGTCTCGGCATCTTCTGTATCCGTAATGTTGCTGAACAAACTCTCACCGCCGAGGCTGTCTTTGTGGCCGTGTCTGGCTACACCGTTCGGGCCCCCGCCTGCAGCACGATTCTGAGCTTCAAGACGCGATTGTCGGCGGTAGTTATCGACAGAAGTCTCGAACTGGTCGAGGAAGAGCTGGACTTTCTTTTCAGCATCTTTAGCGCGCTCCTCGAGTAGGGAATTCTCTCGTCTCAGAGCTTCGAGATCGGCGTTGGCACGCTCGGTAATGTTGTTGATGCGCGCCGTGTGTTCTGCTTGCGATTCATTGACTTGCTTCTTCAACGCGTCACGATCTGCCTCTGTCTTCTCCAGCGACTCTTTCAGGTTAGCAACCTCACGCTCCAGAGTCGCCATATCGCCCTTGAGCTTCTCCAGCTCCGCCGCATTTGCCTCCGCATTAGCCGCACTTCCACGCCGCTCCTTTAAGCCTTTCTCTAGCTCTGCATTACTCGCCTTGGCCTTCTGCAGCTCCTGCTTCATCTTGGCAAGCATTCTCTCGAGGCCACGAACGTACTTCATCACACCTTCACGATCATTCTCCAGAGTGGCAAGCTTTTCCTCCCACTCCCGATTGAGCTCCTGTTCACGACTCTCGAATGCGGCACGAACTTCCTCTCCGGCTTTAACGCTCTCTTCCAGCTGCCGCTCCAGCTCGCGGACTCTTCCTGCTTCGGGTGTGCCGTACCTGCTGGACGGACTGTCCAGAGCACGTGAGCGCCGTACATCTGCGCCTGCAGTGCTCACACCCCGCTCTTCAAGCAGACTCTTCAATGTGCGCAGCTGGACCTCCAACGCATTGCCCTCGAGTTGGTTTCGTTCAAGCTGCGCTTGTAAGGAAGCGCGCTCTGATTGGGCGGCCTGCGCCTCCTTAACCGCGTTTTGCAGCTGCTTGCGTAGATTGAGCGATTCTCTCGTTGTTTGCTCCTGGTATTGCTCCAAACCTGCGATGCGCTCTTCCGCGCGACGTAAGCGATCTGCCGCGGCATCCGCGGCCGCCTTATGCTGCCGTGCCATCTCATTCGAGATGTCGAGCTGTTGCCGCAGAACTGTGACACGCTCGTCGTTGATTTCATCTTCGTCAAGACCGCGAGCGGATACGCGGTCCAGGCCAGAAAGAACAGCCGCCTTGTGCGTGCGCGCTTCTTCGGCATGTTTCTCCGCGAGCTCCTCTACCTCCTTCAGTTTGCGAGTTGTCGCAGCAAGCTGGCCCACGCTCTCCTCGTGCTCATTCTTTAGTTGTGCGTGTTTCCGTTCTAACGCCTCACGGAGCTCGCGCTCCTCGGCAATTCGGCGTTCCAATAGATCCGCCTTCTCTGTCGACGCCGTGACAGCTTCTCGAAGCGTCTGTAGGACGAGCGCATGATTTTTGGACTCTGACACGACCTTCGCATGTTTGTTTGCCATGTCCGTCTTGTCTAACTCATGCATGCGCAGCTGCGCCAGCGCCTCTGCGCATTTCGTCGACTCGTCCCTGGCGATGCGTTTCGCCTCGTGGAGCTCGGCTCGCAGACTCTCCAGCTCAGATGCAGCCCGCTGCTTATAAAGATCCAGCTCTGCAGCCCGCTTCTGCGCCGCTTCTGCGCTGTCCTCGACAACGCTCCTGGCCTTGCGCTCAGCTTCGAGCTCGGCGGTCAGACTCTCTAATTTGGCGTTTAGCTCATTGTGCGCTGTCAGCATACTCGCCAACCTGCGGCTCATGTCGTTATTACGCTCTAGATCGGGTGTTGAGGCGCCTTGCTGATCTGGTTGGGGAGTACCTGCCTGGCTGTTCCCACCTAGATGCGCCGCGAGCTTGGCCTTTGCATATACAGCCTCGCTGATCGCCGCGTCGCGCTGTTTTTCTATCTCTGCAATTCGTGCAGCGGTTGATTCGGCTTGAGTCTCGATTGAGCCTTGAACGCGTGCAAGCTCCGCCTTCATCTCGAGTAGAGCTTCGATTAGTGGTCGGTCATCATCGTCAAAGATGTTCGCCGCCTGCTGATCTAATAGAGGATTTCCATTCGTACTTTGATTGTACCCAGCCTTTCGTGCAAGCGCCAGCTCTGAAGCGAGCCATGCGTTACGACTCCGCGCTGCTTCAAGTTCTTTGACCAGATCTTCTGTGTGCTGACCCAATGCAGGACTCGATCCTAGTCCGCTGTCAATTTGTTGCTGTGGTAACGTGTCCCGAGTAGATGTACGTGTCAGTTCCTCGGACTGGCGTGGGGTAGAACGTCCGCCAGAGCTATCTACAGACGCCTGCTGTCTTTGTGTTCTTGATCCACTTCGTGACGGTGGCCCTTGGCGAGACTGCGTTCCCGAACTTGCTCCCATGGTGCTCATCATTCCGCGCTCAACGCTGTTCGGGCTCTGAGCACCCATCGCACGTTCCCTTGATGTGGGAGAGCTCATATTTTCGCGTTCGTACATCTGGGTTTTTGATACCGCATCCGATGGCGCACCCCTTGTTGGAGTACGGCTTCTTGATCCAGGCTGTCCGGGCATCGTTCCAGGTGGTCCCCTGGGCTGGGGAGCTGCTTGGGGAGGTGGTGGTCCAGATCCAGCATTTCGTGGCAATCGAGATTGCTGGCCTAAGCCTCCTTGCTGTTGCTGTGACAGACCGTTCGTTTGCGAGGCATTCGCTACATCTGCAGACCGTGCATATGATTGACCAGAAGTCACTGGAATCCCTGATTTCTGGGGTATCCTGCTTTGATCGTTGCTAAATTTTCTTAGGGGTAATTGGCCACCGGGGCCTGTGGGCGGTGATTGCTGGCCTTGAACGGGCACTCCCCCAGGCGCACTTTCGCTTGCCGGGTATCTGATCTTAGTCGTGTCAAGGACATAAGCGTAACTTAGCTCTGCAGCGTCCCTGGGTGCTGAACTGGGTTCTCCTGCTAAAACGACAATATGTTTACCAACAGCAGTCATGCTGTGACCTGAGCGTGCCGAGGGCGAGGAGCCCATGTTTTGGAACATGTACCAGCGTCGCGAAGAGATTTTGAAGGCTGCAAGATCGCCGAGATCCGTACCATCTTGCAGGCGGCCACCAAAAATATACATAGTATCATTGACCAGTGCAGCCGCATGTCCTTCTCGCGGCGCTGGTATGTAACCTATACAATCGAGTTCGGACCATTGATTGGTACGAGCATCATATACCCACACGTCATTAAACCACTGTGTGCCGTCCGTGCCTCCAAATCTGAAATTGTTATTAGCGCCTTGTGAACGTGTTCCCTCCAAAGCCATTCACAAGCATAGTTGACGGAGAAGAAGGAAGGGAAGTCTTACAGATAGAGTTTATCCTGCCAAGTGACAGTGCTGTGATTCGTGCGTGCCTTGGGAATAGCCCCGCCTGTACCTCCATTTGGAATCAGCACTTCCCATCGATTGCCTGGCGTCTGCAAAGAATTTAAATCAAATGCGACTAGATCGTTAAAGAAATAACCCTCCACCTGGCCACCAAAGATATAAATCTTGGAGCCAAGGATATTAAGGGTATGGCCGTATCGGCCCGCAGGTCTTGGTCCAGCAGGCGAAGCCCTCGACCATTGCTTTGATGCTGCAGTACTCCTGTTAGCGGGTATCCTCCTGGTTACAGGTACAGATCATATACGTACAAATATTCAACAAATATAGCGTGTCGTCAAGAACGTCGCCCTCCTCTAACTTGGTGTCGCCGCCAAAAACGATGAAGGCATTGCCGACCAGCAGACTCGCATGTCCAACCCTGGGTCCGGGCCCTTCGGATGTGGTATTTACGGGGTAGCAGGCCATAGAGCCATTTCCAACCTCCACCATCCAAAGATCACCCTTGACAGTCTGACTGTCGACCAGGCCGCCCATGAGGTAGATCTGGCCCTCCTTGCTGGCTGTCGCATTTGTCGCAGCGCCATAGCGAGGAAAAGGTGCTACTTGAGCGGTGAAGTTCAGGCGGCGTGTGGACCATGGATAAGGCGAATCTGCTTGGGGGGAGCGCGCTGTCTGTTCGACGCGATGTGGACGTTAGCTTCTCTGAGCGCCAAATTTCTTTAATCCACAGCACGACCAAGAAGTGCTTCGGAAAGCTTGTGAAAGTTGGGAAAGACGTACACCTAGATCTGACTCCGCGCGTTGCCTCATCATCTTGCCCGGCTCTGGTCCAGGTAGAACTCCGCTTGGGGCAATCCCTGAAACAGCTGCTGCCGCCTCGATGCCCCTCAACGAGTCGAGAGATCCTGTACCTTGGCCTTGTAGCTGCGCCCTCCGATCGACGGCGTCACCTTGTCGTCCGAGGCCATTAGCTGTAGGAATGCGGGTCTCGCCATGAGAAGAGGAGATCTCACGAGTAGCGACGGGAAGGGCGTTGCCCGGCTGCGTCTTCTTCGACTTGCCGAAGAGGAATGACATTGTCGTGCGGGTTATTGGGGAAGCATGTATACTACGAGGATGGATATGAGGATCGGGCTAGGTCGTTGTAGTCGTCGCACGACGGCAGTCAAGGTGAAGATGGCGCGCGCACAATTTTGCGGGAGTGAGGTGTAAGTAAATCGCACCCACAGCGAGGGCGAGGGCGATTGCGTGAAGAATGGAATGGAGAGACGAAAGCGAGAATCGTGAGGGCTGGCTATGCAGACCGAACAAGGAAGTCTCGACTCGAAGGCTGTACGGGGGTCGGCCACGCCTTCCTTCCAGTCCTCCAACCTAAAGAGCGGAGGCGCAAACAAGCAGGAACGACGATGAATGCAAAGGGTAGCGAGAACAAGGTGCTCGCATGTCCTCTTCGTCGCAGACGGCGGTGGGTAGCGGCGGAAGTGTCGTAAGAGCGTAAGACGTTAAAGTTGTGGTGAGGAGACTGTTGGAGGTGTGTCAAAAAAGCATCCCCCCCGGCTGCACCAAAGTTGTCCAAGTCCCCGTAAGGGATTGGAATGTTTCAAGACCGGAAGCGGAAAGGAGAGAAACTGGTGAAGGGGAAGTCTGGACGGATCCTGCCTTCCTCTCTTCCCACCGCCCAGCTCTCTCTCGCTGCTTTACCAGCAATCCTTTCCTTTGCTAAGGCGTGCCGATGCACTTTTCTTCTTTCTCCTTTTTTTTTTCTTTCTCCCTCCCGCTGTTCTGCACCGCTGCAAGTGTGTTCGTCGCGCAGCGCACGCTTTATCCACCGGGCTAAGGGGAATCACTTGAGGCTATTGGCCCGTCGACACTGGAATGCTTGCCCATTTCTTCTCCAATTGTTTCTTATGCAGCCATCTTTCTGTCCTTTGTTTCTCTCCGTTCGGCTCGTCACATTCAGCTGCTGTTGTTCGCACTTGCCACTCGCTCCCGGCGATGCATGCGCCTGCCGTGGTTTGCAATTTACTCGCGTAATGTTGCTCAAGGAAGCGACGATCGGGGCATTGCACGCTCTTCCGAAGGAGTCACCACCGGCAGTGGCCACCCTCCCCGTCCTTCCTTCCGTTTGCCTGCACTCGTGTGGCTAGTGCCGCGCACCGCCGTTTCCTGTGCTGCACAAGACATGCAATTGCGGAAAGCGCCAGTCGTCGCAGTCATCCGTCCCTTCCCACGGCCTGCACGGAAACGCAACCTGTATCTACGTCACATCCACACTGGCAGCGTTGCGTGCCCGTGCTGTTCGCAGACCGCGAAGCAGCCGCTTCACACACCCTGTCGGCGTGCGCCCATCGGTTCCTGCAGGTGTGGGGCACAGAAACTGGCGGACGCTCTGCTAACGCCACACCTCCTTGGGGTAACCTGCTCCTGTCTGGTCCCAAACTACATTCGTCAAAACTTCAACTTAAAACCGTCCTACATCGATGCGTTAATCTAGGTTCTAAAAAGGTGGAGAACCTTCTTGCACATACCTTGATTCCAGGTCCCATGCTGCTTTGTCTCCGGAGAGCACGGTCAAGTCCCACAGGCGTCTCGACTTTTCTTCTCCGGATATAGCTCGGTATGGACGAGGCCGTGTTGTATTGTGCTATACACAGTCCGAACTAAGCAAGCACCATGACTATACAACACCTTAGCTCACTGCATCTAAGTAGCATCAACTTCCGAGGGAGCGCTGGAGAGTGGAGCAGGTATGACGTGCAGCATGTGCGTTCGATTGTCCAAGCCGGCCTTAAAATGCCAGACTCCATGCCGTATAAGGCCCAGTCCGTAGACGGTATCGAGCAAAAGTAGGACAGGCATTCCTCTCTTACGTGGCACGTTGACGCTATACAGCGATTCATGCAGGCACCAATCCCACTTATAGCAGCATAAACGAGGCATGCAATCCGACAGCTTAACCACAAATCCCATCCATTTGAACAGAATATTACCAGTGGGGTAATGCAGCAAGCTAAGACGTGCGTATTTATACGCCAACCACGAATATGCTCGTTAACCTCTTCGATTTTTTTTATCGTGGGGATTTCCCCCTTTTGAAAGCTGCGCCTCCCAAAAGGTCCTGATTCAACAAGCTTGATCGATTCATAAAGTGGAATGGAGGCATAGCGTAAAACATATTTGCACAGGCTGGCGGTTTTTATTGGCTAAAATCAAACGGCATGACCTCCATAGAGCGGGAAAAAATCCCTTAACAATCCCTCCGTGTGAAATACCGCATATTGTGCAAGTCGATCCCAATGGTGACCGACTGCAGGACTTATGTACCATACATGAAACAGGGAAAGCTTTATTACAGTTCATTGCTGCAGCATCCAGGCTGAGTAGCGAACATGCTCTACATCATCCATAGAGCGACCGGAGCAGCACAAATACAGCAGGATAATCCAGACGGAAAACTCAATGCATTAGCTGCGGCCGAAGATGACGATGAGGTTGGAGAAGCCCCCGCTATGCTGACAGTAACTGAAGGAGCCGAAGTTGTGACCGAATTAGTTATCGGTGTGGACATCTGAGAAGAAGTTAGCAAACAGAAATGAAAGTGCAAACATTTACGTGGCATACCAAACTGTTCTTTGGACCCGTAGGAGTAGGAGACAGAACAGGAGTGGTGGGTGTGAACGACACGGCGGCATCGCAAAAGGAATGCCAAGAGGATACCTGGCTGTTCAGTGTTGCATCCCAGCTCTCATCGCCTACGCACTGGCGGAGTTCGCTTTCACAGCTGGCAAATATCAGCAGGCATCTTGCAACCAGACTGCGCCAGGAGTTTTCTACTCTATGATGAGGTTGAAGTACGACTGCGTGCACATGCAATCGACCAGGTCAGAATATGATGCTTTGGTCGTGCAGGAATCCAATAGGGAGTAGAAGTTATTGCAATTTGTAAGTGACGAGGAGCTCTGGATGCACATGGCAGGATCGAAAATCGGAGTCGAGTTCGTTTGTGCTTTCACAGGTTCCACACATGTTAGGAATGTGGCCAGATACAAAGAGGTAAAGATCTTGTGTGATTGGTATGCGAACGGCATTTTGGGAACAAAACCTAACAGAATCTCGGAAAGGAGCGGTGCGTGCAAAACACTTGCTAATAAATCCTCCAGTATCCTGACTTTGCGATGGCGGAACAGCCAGTCTAACCCATGGTTGGATAGGTCTGGAAAGACACACTGATGCCCAAAATAAAGCTGCAAGGCGTTCGCGAACCGCAAATGGTCAGGCTGAGAAATCTGTACGTTGTGTGGTGTTGAAATCCCGCTCGTTCGCACATGGGCGCAAAGACTCGCGAAGCCACCGCAAGGAAGGTGGTCGGCCCAGTAACGTCACTGGGTGGCAGTAGCTTGGCAATCGCTTGGCGAGCCTTACTCGTGATAGACTTGGCCAGCCCTCGATCCGTTTGGAATAGTCTTTCAGACGAAGTCAAGGTTAGCTGCAAGCCGCAGCTGAATTCGAGTTTCCGTGACACGAACATTTTCGTTTGAAGACGTTCATCTATCTGCAAGGCAGAAGTCAAGTGATTGACCATTTGATCTATGATGCTTGAACACAGTTGCCAACAGAACATGGATCAAGGCCTCTACTTCGACACGAGTTACTTTCGACCTTCTTTCTGGGGGGTGGCGTCCATTGCGACATAGGCTTTCCTCATGGCTGCATTCACCGTCCCTTTTCCAGTACGGAAGGCTACGAAGAAAGTCGAGAATGAGTGGAAGACATGGCGGCTGAGCAGATGGTATACGGTAGGCCTACTTCTCGTCGAGGCCTCCATGATCGTTGTTATTCTCGTTCTAGAGCGCTACTCCGCAACGCACCAAGGCATTGCCACTGTGCCGCATGTCGAGACGGACCAGGACTTTCGTCTTTCCATAATCAGCATGTTCTGGACATATGGACTGCTCTGGACAGCATTACCGTCGTTTTTGATGGGCCTCTATCGCATTGGATGGGACGCAATAGTCATGGCGACTGCCGAAAGGCAGCCATATGTTGAGATCAACCGTGACGAGCAGGATGCGAGCACAGCTCGAGAGACCATAATGCTGGACTATCGCACTTATCCTCTTCTTTACAATTGGCTTGTCGCCTTTCGGCTGAAGCATGTCTTGATAGGATGTGCAATGATGCTCAGTTCGGTGCTTTCCATTGCACTTGTGCCACTTGCATCACACATTCTTGCCTCAGCGCCGGCGATAATAACGTCTGAGTATCAAGTCACCATTCCATATACCTTTGATTCCGCCCCGCTGGCGAGCCTCGATTTGGAGACGTTCATCAGCATGGCCAAGTCAACGCAAGCCTACGGAGCGGAGCCACCGCCGTGGTCCATGTCAAAGTACGCATTCGAGGCCATCAATCTCACGGATATTGACACGCGTCAGAACTACACTATCCCAGTGAATGCATATTACGGCCAGGTCGATTGCAAACTCTTAAACGTTCCGCCGCCAAGTATTTCGTCGAACTCCTTGAACCAAACCGTCCTCAGTTTCAATATCACTGATCGTGGATGTGTAATTATGCCAGTGCAAGTCTACATCTCAGAAAATTCTCCTTCCATTGTCGCGCGAACTTGGGAGTCCATCTCTTGCGGCGAAGCGGCGCACACGAGCCGAGTCATGATTTTAACAGGAAAGCCAACATCACTGTCTGAGATGTCAAACCTGACCGTAGTCTCCTGCATACCCAGTTATTGGAAAACGTCTGGTTTGCTTAGTATTAGGGTCGAGAAAAGGTCCAGTCCAACCGTCGATAAGTTTGATGAAGATACAGCGAACAAAACCGAGTTTCGTCCCTTCGGCGCAAACATATTTGAGCCGGACTTGACGAGCTATACGCAACTCGATCCGAAGGGAACATTTCAAACAGACTTATTTGCAGCCACCGTGTATGAAGTTGCCAAGAAATCAAACCCAGCGGATCCTCTAGACTCAAATACTCTGAAGACAGCGATGGAGTCTGTCTGGCCTTCCATTTTTGCATATGTGACGGCAATATCGTTGATACAAAGTCCGATGGAGCGAACTGTGGAGGCCCAAGCGAGGAGATTCGAGACGAGACTGTTCGTTGTGCCTCCAGTAGCGTGGACCATTGTCATTGTCATGATTCTAGTACTTATATGCAACGCGTTGCTCATCTTGCATGCCGAACTCAACCACTCAATCCTGCTAGAAGAACCAATCGGCCTTCTGGGCGCGGCAGTTCTGCTCCAAAACAGCGACGTCGCCGGATTAGTGGCTCAAGTGCGCGGCGAACCGCCGGACGATATCAAAGTGCGAGAGGAGATCAAGAAGAAAGATCTAGCAGGGTCGAGATGTTGGTTTGACAGCACGACGAAGACTATTCGACTCAGCGGGTTGGGATGGAATCCCTCCCCAAATCCAACTTCGAGCTCAGGTTCAGGGTCGGCGTTATCGGCCGTCATCACAACGAACTCACCCCCTGCGACTCCGGCACCCGATCCTCATGTATCTCCAGTGACAGTGGTTGATCAAGGAACGGAATCTTCTGGGCTGCCAGACACCGAAGTCACCACACAGCACGGGGATGGGACGTTGGAAGACGACGCAGAGAGTCCACCTGTGCCTGAGACACAATCAAGCTTGTGAACGAATCGACGCAAACGTACGGCGGCAAGTCGCCCTTGCACTCCACTTCTCCCAAGACCAAAGCTTCGAGGTACAACTTAAGCTCGAGAAATCTTGGCAGCGACGGCTGTTCGGACACAGTCGGGCATGGTTCAAAGGGTTGCTTCTTGTAAGACCGTGAGAGTAAAGGTTAGATTCTGCAACGTCCAGCTACGAAAAAGGGGAGTGAAGTTGAGCCGGACAGCGTGTGCATTGCTGGGCTTTCTTTTCTCAAATCATAATTGTCCCGTCTGGTGAAATGGGAGAGGGTAGCATTTTAGCACATGGGGGTGGGGTTTAGCAGAGAAGGAAGGAACCACGAGCGTCAGGGGCAGGCGCAACCAGGCTGCCTGTCGACGATCGCCGTTTCCAAGCAAGGGCGGGCGGCGTGGTCAGAAGTGCCTCGTGCTGTATGTGTATGGCGGGCCACGAGCAAGGGAAAAAGGAGGATGGCCCATGTACCGAAGAAGCAACGCGACTATTGGGACGTGTCGCTCTTTATCTCGTTATCGTCTTCCGTTGTTTTCGGCTGTCGCACGACCCGTTCTGCATGCGATTGCAAGAAAGCCACGTGTGGAACGTGGAAATCAAGTCACATCAGCACGTTGCGTGTTAGAAGAAGGCATATCAAACAAGTTGCGTGTAATGTAAAAGTCGGATTTTTTTACGTTGACTTTGAACGTACACGATGAGAATGTGGATGCACGTGACTGGCGCGTGAGATCACGTGATGCACTCGGCTGGACTTGCCCGCCTCCAGAGAAGGAAGTTCTCGATGGGCTCCGCTACTCGTGGAGGCGGCCGATGCTCTCGTACAGCAATCCTCTCACCACCGTCGTTCTCTCGCTCAGAAAGCTTCTTCTGCATGAAGAATGATCATATCTAGCTCGAACAGCAGCCGTGGCCAAAAGTTGAATTGACCAGCTTGCTTCCTCGCTCCCGCATTCCGGTCTATCCACTTTTTTTCGGTGAGACAACAAGGTTGACATGTGCCGCCCTTGTACGTCTTAACTTTGTTGGCCCGGTGAAGAACGTCAGGAACTACGGGTTCGACTGTGTATAGCTTGCAAGCGTGGCCCGTGTTCGGGGCCTTGTGCTACCCAACGTGCTCGGATTCCACAAATACACCGAGACTAGACGGTGACGATTTAACCAAACCACAGAGTAATCTTTGCTTTACTCACTACTTCCTGCTTCCTTGCCCACCTACCGACCAAACTCCCCTCAAGCCAGCGACGGCTATTATGCGCCGCTATCTCTCGTAGCTCGTCAAAATTCTTGCTACCAGCAATAGAGAAACAGAAGGAGGAAAGTCATGGCCGATATCCTCACTTTGCGATCACGCAGCCCTGCACCGCGTCTAAACGGTTCCAGGCATCAAAATCAACGCCATATGCAGAACAGTCACGGCTCAGAAGACGATGGCGAAGGCGAATCTGAAGAAGACGCAGGAGACCTGCCGCCCAACGCGCACAACAACGAACGTCCTCACACCGCTCCTCGTCGACTGGCTGGGCCAAATGGTTCCGCAGCTCTAAACCGCACCTCTACGGGCTTTCCTGAACGAGAAAGCAGGAATGTAAGCAGAAATACGAGTCCAACGCCAGGAGCCGCCACCACGGCCGGCAATGGAGGGCGTCCAGCTCTTGTGAGAGCAAAGAGTGATTTTGGTCCGAGAAGGGAAGAGTCGCAGAGCAAAATATTGGGTCTAAGCGACGAGAGCGAGAGCGGGAGAGAGGGGGAGTGGGGATTAAGGCACGGCTTTGAGACACAACTGGAGAGCGAGGAGTACAATCGGCTACTTGAATCGGTGAGTTTAGTCTTGACTGGAGGAATGCTGCGAACCACAGGTGGCTGCGGACAAGGACTAACCTTGAGATGGAACAGAATTATTTTATGTATTTCACAGACAAAAAGCACGATACGGGTGGCAATCCAAAGGATCCAAAGCAAGTGTATGCCCTGGATGACTGGCGCATGCGCGACCGGCTAAAGACTGTCTCTGCCGTTTTGGCACTTTGTCTAAACATCGGCGTCGATCCACCTGATGTCATCAAGACGAGCCCATGCGCCAAATTAGAGTGCTGGGTTGACCCCTCAAATGCAGGAGGCGTCACTTCGAACGCGCCTATAAACAACATAGGCAAAGCACTCCAGTCGCAATACGAGCAGCTTAGCATGCGCACCCGATACAAGCTCAGTCTCGACCCAACCGTGGACGAGACACGCCGATACACGTCGACGCTGAGAAGAAACGCGCGTAATGAGCGCGTGCTTTTCCACTACAATGGCCATGGCGTGCCCAAACCTACTTCCTCGGGCGAGATCTGGGTCTTTAATCGGACCTACACGCAATATATACCCATTTCGCTGTACGACTTGCAGTCTTGGATCGGGGCACCCTCTCTCTTTGTCTGGGACTGCTCTGATGCTGGACTTATCATCCAGAATTTCCTCAAGTGCGTCAAGAAGCACAAGGCTGAGGATGAGGAGACGCTTCGGCAGCAACCTAACGCCGAAATCACAGACTACTCTGACTGCGTGCACCTCGCTGCCTGTCGCGACAAGGAGAATCTACCGACCAATCCGGCTCTTCCCGCTGATGTCTTTACATCGTGCTTAACGACGCCGATTGAAATGGCAGTCAGGTTTTTTATCCTGCAGAACCCGCTACCGAGCAACATCGGCGTGGAGGCAGCAAGAGAGATTCCCGGGCGGGTCAGTGAGAGGAGAACACCGCTTGGAGAGCTGAACTGGATCTTTACAGCAATCACGGATACTATTGCTTGGAGCACGCTGGATAAAAAGTTATTCAAGCGACTGTTCAGGCAGGATCTGATGGGGTTCGTTTTTGCCCTTTCTTTTAGTGTCAACGCCTTGCTTCGGGACACGATGTAGCTAACTTTGTGCATGAACAGTGAGTGCGAGATGCTAGCATGATCTCTTGATGTTTAGGATTACTAGACACAGGAAATCGAGCTGAAATGGGCTGGACTAACGAACTTTGATCGTTCGGAGCAACCCCAAAGCACCCGTTCTTGAAGACATTTGCTGACAGCTCGACAGTAGCTGCATTATTCCGCAACTTCCTGCTCGCTCAGCGAGTTATGCGAGTTTACCATTGCCATCCGGTTTCTGAGCCGTCCTTCCCGTCGACTCATGATCACCCGCTTTGGCAGTCCTGGGATCTCGCCGTTGAATCCATCCTTTCACAGCTTCCGGATTTGCAAGCCGCTGAACGAGGGGAGAAAACGTACGAGTACCAGCACTCTAACTTTTTTGCTGAGCAGCTTACTGCGTTCGAGGTGTACCTTTCCCAAGGTGGCGTTGATCAGAGGCCGCCCGAGCAGCTGCCTGTTGTTCTGCAGGTTCTTTTGTCGCAAGTACATCGCCTCCGCGCACTTATTCTGCTCAGCAAATTCCTTGACCTTGGCCCATGGGCTGTGCAAGCTGCACTCAGCATTGGTATCTTTCCTTATGTGCTGAAACTTCTCCAGTCCCAAGCGATGGAACTCAAACCTGTCATGGTGTTCATCTGGGCTCGGATCCTTGCTTGTGATCAGACGTGCCAGCAGGACCTTCTTAAAGACAACGGATACCAGTATTTTACCACTATCATGAACCCCAATTCCGGTAAAGCCTGCCTATTTTCCTTACATTTGTCTTCCCCCTTTTCCTCAAGTGTTTTTCTCTTCTCCTCTCTTCATCATTTTCATCCGCGCTGTGCCTCAGCATCACGACTTGGAAGAATTTCGTCTAACTGATCAATTTATTCACAGGTGTACCCGTCGGGAACGTTTCGGAGCATAGGGCAATGTGCGCCTTCATCATCGCCATGTTTTGCAAGGATTTTCCCCAGGGCCAGGTTGTGTGCAACACACATGAGCTGATCGACAGCTGCATCGCACATTTGCACAATCTCGAGAATCCGCTTTTGCGACAGTGGTCTTGCCTGTGCATTTCGCGACTTTGGGCGGACTACCCGGACGGCAAGTGGACTGGCATCCGCACACAGGCGTGGCAGAAACTTTGCGAGCTAGTTGTTGATCCAGTGGCTGAGGTCCGAACCGCGATGCTGTGCGCGCTAACCACGTTCTTGGGTGTACCGGATATTACGCCGACTGTGAGAGAAATTGAGGAGAATATCGCAAGCGTCGTTCTGATCATGGCCTCGGATGGCAATTCTATGGTCAGAAAGGAGCTACTGGTCTTCTACTCCGTGTTTGTCAACAGGTACATGAATCGGTTCATTGTCGCGGCGTATGAGCAACTTGTCGAAGAGCATGGACAACTAAGCAAAGCAAAGTCCGAAGCAGAAACTGCTGTGGGCAACGTACGATCGACAGCCATGAGCATCAATGAGGATGACGGTGTCTCATCAAATACAGTTTATGCGGCTGTCTGGAAGCAGATTTTAATTATGTCCGTGGATCCTTTCCCAGAAGTCTCGCGCGACGCGTCCATCATCGTGGATTGCGTATTTACTGCACTAACAGACTCACCTCTCGGCGAACAGGCGCAGACCCTGATGAATTCTATAGCCGCGCAGCATGCCGGTCTGGCACCTTCATTGCGGTCCTCCTTTGTAGATCTGGCAAATACGCCTAATCCATCACAGCCTACCACCCCACCGACTCCAACTAAGCAGGAAAGCTATTTGACAGCCAGTTTAAAACGTACAGCCAGCGTGGCGGCGAGTTTGAAGAACTTTGCCTTCGGCACGAGCGGAGGGAGCAATGATTCGAGTCCTAATGTCAAGAGTCCTGTGAGCGCGAAGGTGGTACCGAATCTAGACGGAAGAGGTCCATTAGCACGACAGCGAACGGGAGACTGGAACCTGCCACCTGACGTAAAGGACCATCATGCTTCGGCAGTTTACCCGACTCTTCCTCAACCTGAGCCGTCCTACTTCAAGGCTCGGAAATTGAAAGAGGAGGTCCCAACATTACCTCTTAAATCGGGTTTCTTCGATTGGTGTGCGGAGTATTTCCGCGAGCCCCAGATGAAGCCATCCGAGGCAGATGAGCCAGGTAGTGAGGACTACAATCAACGGCTGTGGAGGCGAAATAGGAATGACCGTCTAATCCACAAGACTCAGCCTCTCAAGGAGATTGCGGGCACGAATCCGTGGGACAAAGCCAAGGGCTTCTTCAACAATGGCACTCAACCACAGAAGATGGTTTTTCACCAATTTGAGGACCATCTCGTCGTCAGCGACGATCGCGACGGTATTTCTGTGTGGGACTGGAAGAAGCAGACACGTCTCAATCGCTTCTCGAATGGAAATCCAGGAAGAAGTAGAATCACAGAGATAAGATTGATTAATGAGGATGACCAAGCTCTGCTTATGACGGGCTCATCCGATGGCGTCATCAAGATCTTCAAAAACTATGAGCAAGCAAGAAGTGTTGAGATGGTGACTGCCTTCAGAGCATTGACGGACCTTGAGCCCAGCACGAAGAATGCAGGACTCGTCTTCGACTGGCAGCAATCTCGTGGTCTCATTCTCGTCGCTGGCGATGTCCGCTCTATTCGAGTGTGGAATGCTGGTACGGAAATCTGCACAACAGATATCAACGCGCGGTCCGGCTCCCCAATAACGTCTCTCACATCTGACCAAGTCGAAGGCCATCTTTTTGTGGCAGGATTTGGTGACGGTGCTCTACGTCTCTATGATCAGCGCCAGAAGCCTCAGACGGCAATGGTACAAGTGTGGAAAGAGCACAAGAGCTGGATAACGAATGTGCATCTCCAGAGAGGTGGACAACGTGAGCTTGTCTCGGCCTGCCGAAACGGCGAAGTCAAGTTCTGGGATATGCGCTGGGACAAGAGTTTCAGAACCGTGCGGGCGACAAAGGATACACTTCGAACTCTCAGCGTTCATGAGCATGCTCCTGTCTTTGCTGTGGGCACGGACAGACACGTCGTTAAGATTTTCAGCATGATGGGACTTGGCTCTACGTCTTCGGAGCTGGAAGCACAGGAACTAAAACAAGCACCGATGACACCGCCCCCAACGCAGGTATATCACATATCAAACCACCGTCCGGGCTCGACTCTTGCTGCCGTTGCCGCGGCGAGAGCACAAGCCTCCTCACATGGAGTACCTGGCAAGAATGGACTGTTAAATACATTTGAGCCATATTCTGGGTTCTTGAATCCGGGACGTGGTAGCCCAATCAATTGTACAGCATTCCATCCTCACCGCATGATGATTGCTGGGGCGGCGTACGGTGATACACATATTAATATATATGCATGTAGTAAGGGGAGGGATAAATGGTTAGATGAAGGCGAGGAGAAGAGATAAACGTGTTGGGGTAATTGTAACCCATGACTTTTACTTTCTACTGATGGCATGAGAAGAGATAGGCGTGGCACCTTCTTCTATCCTTCTCGTTCTCTTTTAGTACAGTCCTTAGGGCATGCATAGCGGAATTTGCTCTTATTATTGACGGCTTAGCGACTACACGGGCAACCAAGATCACATACTTAGTATGGAGTGGGTGAGGTTCTTTAATTGAACGGCGCCTAGGTCACCAAGGTGCATACGAACGCGAGGGTTGTATGATTATAAATTTACTAATTCTTGCACAAACACTCGCTCATTGCACTTTTGGAGAATCCAGTCATCATTTAGCAGTGTTTCGGAGTCTGGCGTTGAATTCCACGATGCTTACCCAGCCCATGTTCAGATGTGTTCACAACTTGGACGATGAGAAGTGAAAACAGCCCTATTCACTTCTGCATTTATTAGGAAAGATTGTGCTGTTAAAGAATTTCCGTTATAACACGTTAATAAAGACACTTCTCCCATGCTGGGGAGTGCCAGCTCAATCGTCATACACCCATTTCACGGCCACTAACATAATGGACATCAACGATATAACATTGCGTCTTGCGGCGCTCACTCTTGTAGACTCAGAATCTCCCATTTCTCCCATCGGCAAGCTTCCGTCTGAGCTGCAAGACATTATTTTTCAGAAGCTCTCCAATGCTCAGCTCTACCCGTTTTTGTTCATGAGGAGGACCTACAAAAGTGCTCGCCGTGCATTGTACGGCGGTGTCCTAGCCGTACGTGTTCACAGTCCGCGATCCAAAAACTTTCTTTCCCTGTGGAAAGCGCTCTCTCACAGCCCGGAGATGATTGGCCTCGCTAGAACGCTCCAGTTGCAATGGCATGCTCGTGGGCTTGCAGACGTGCACGAACTGAAGGCCCCCTGGACCAAGATGCGAGACTGGCTTCTGCAATACACGCCGACGATACGGACTTTGGACGTTGAGATCGGCCATACGCATACCTGGAATCAAGTGAGTATGGGCATCTCCTCTCCGCTACTTGTGGAGATCATACTTCGCGCATTTGACAGCAAGAAGTACCAGCCAGTCTCGTCATCCTGGCTGACGGCCCTTCCAGCAGATCATCACGACTGGAGTCTTAGTCTCATCAACTGCTACTTCCATCCGGGGATGGCATCGTGGTTTGCAACGAGAATGCGCGTCTCTTCCGTTGTCCGGCTTGAGATCACCGGGTCTTGTTGGAATTGTTCGTCCGCATTCGTTTATCCACAGTCGAGTCTCCCACGGCTGAAGCATCTTCACTTACAGGTTCTCGCGTGCAATCACAGCTGTCAACATCAGCAACAGGCTAAGCCGCCACATGTAATGCTGCGATCGCTCTCTCGCGCCGTGACGCGGCTTGAGAGCTTGCATTTCAGCGGGCGCATTCCTTCTCTGATACATGTCGCAAGTGTGATTCGTGTCTACTACCCATCACTACGTTGCTTCACGGCACCGGCGAGTGAGCAGCTGCGCCTGGACGAACTCCTAAACTACTCCAACGTCGAGAACTTCGCCTTCTATTGCGACCAACAAGGCGAGCTGACGGATGAGAAGTGGACGCTTCTTCGGATAATTCTGCACCTCGACCCACGCAAAGATCTGTTCGCGCGACGGCTGACTGATTTCAAGAAGGGTCGACGGATTTCACTCGTACCCGCGTTCGAAAACGAAGACGTGCCTGCCTCCGCCCAACGCCGCACGAGGGCGCGCATGGAACGGTTCCAGCTCGCTTTCCAATTCTTCCGCGACGAGGTTTGGGGCCCGGACGGACGGGCTCGCTGGCGAAAGAACATCGAATGCCGCCCCGGAGAAGTGAAAATCGGTGAACACTTCACCATAGACCATTCGGCGTTGGCGGTCTTGGAATGAACATGTACGTGCGAGACTCGAAAGTCGTCAGTGTAGAGAAAAAGAACGATTGGATAATCTGCCCGTGTGTTTCGTAATTCTAGTCCACGGCGAAGATAGGGGTGCTACTTATGACCATTGTCTACTTTGATGTCTGTCTGTCATTTATACATGCCTGGAAAAGACGCTATGATTTTCAGGGACGTCTTCGTGGCAATGACTTTGTTCAGCTAACCTAAGCGTAGCACCGTTGCAGGTTGCGATCAAGGCAAATCGAATTCCAAGACTCAAAGAGTGGTCTCTTCGGTAGAAAGATTGTGCACCACCTTTTTTCCTCTGAGAAGGTTGTCTTAAGGATGTGAGAAAGGACCTACCAATTTGAACCCTGGGAATTGAAGGCTCTAGACTTTGCTTCATTGATTTCCAAAGAGGAAAGATGTAAGTTTAGTCTCTGTCTATCAATTATCGACAAAGGTATTTTATTACGTTTTCAATGCGTGCGACTCATTTGAAGTTTACTAGTGCCTCCCTGTTCCTGGCGAGGCGGAAACTTAAGGCTTTACTAGGTCGAACTTACCATCCAGAGCTGCTCACTACCAAGAATGTGCATAGGGAGGGCTAGCTACGTCTCGGGGTGCTTCCACGCATGTGCTTTAATTTCCAGAACAACCTTGACCGACAATACGAGGTGGGAAAGCCGTATAGAGAGTACGAGAGAATCCGGACGAAACAGAATAACTAGGCAGTGAATCCACCAGTCTTAACTTTGCCCAAGAAGAGGAAATAATTCTTACGCGCCTTTGTAAGGCTACGTGCTATGAACAAGTTCTAAGTTACTGCCTTTCTCGGAAACAGTTACAGGCAGATTGAAGATAGATTCTGAGAATTTAGTAAGAGCAATAATAGCACGGGTGGTCGATGTATCGAGTTGCTGTCGCATTCTGCGTGTAATTGATGACCGAATGGCTCCAAGATGCAAGGAACATATGATGTCGCCAAAAGTTGGAACCGTACCGTTGACTTAATCATTGTCAATATGCGACTGTTCTTTAAAGAAAATGGGCAAGTGGTTGTTTTTCCCAGGATGACCATCCCGAACATCGCGTTGAGCGCAGCGAGAATCATGGGATACAAGACGCAACTAAGCACCATGGACGACCCCGAACGACGAGCTGCTCTGATAATGCAAAAATGTAGTAAAAAGGTTGTTTCTACATTTACTGCCTCCTAAGCAATTCTTAGAACCGCTTATGCTCTTGTCGCAATCGATTTTCGGCTACTCGCTTGGGAATCAGATGAGTTCATCGGCCTCAATGTTAGCTAACAGATAGCCCTGAATTCAATAAAACTCATTTCGATATCTCTTGCATCTGGTTAGGATAAACAACCGGTAGCTATCTGCTTGTTCTCGAGTGTACGAATTCATAGATAGGACAGTCAACCATCATAAAGCCTCGGATATCTTCTGTGTTGCTCATGGACTGCGAATACAACGTACGCCTCCTAAGCACTGAGCTATTTGGCTTCGAACTGCATGCATCGAGGAAACTACACCTCTCCTAGTACCCACGATTAGGGAAAAATCGCTCTGAGGTTGTTTGAAAACCTTCGTTCATAAGAATTTGCCGCTGGTAAAACCGCGGACTTCTGCAGATCTGAAGGAGAAATACGTTCAATTTGGGAAGATATTACGTGACTGAGGCTTTGAAGGACATAGCCAAATTCAAGAACAAAACCGGGAAGGCTGTTCCTGCTTTTGAATATCCCTAGTCACGAGCTTCTTACCGGAACAGCAACCAGTTTAGCATGTTGTTGGGGTTGTCAAGGGCGCAAAAGTGGTGCGCGCATGAGGCAAAACTCGAGCTCGAGGGGTTCTGTTCAGAAGTTGAATTGAAATTTCTGTTGTGGATTCTGTCAAGATATGTACATTCGGGTCGACAAAGTCATGGAGCGCGTGGAAGGACAAGGCAGCGAACAGCAGTTCGCTGATGGACGTGCCCCTTTAGGCCATGGTGATAGTCAGGAAACGGTCTGGAGTGGTTTTGGCGGCGTTGCAGGCGTTTGGGCTTAGTCCAAAAACGGAATAGCGCATCCGAAAGGCGACGTCTCCAAGATGCCCCAGGGTCCGAGTTACGCTCCGGACATTACGAGTTCCAGCATAATTCTTACCTCTAACATTACTATACCACCAACGCCAATAATGGCCCTTTGCCTTCTCTGCGTTTTGTCTTGAAGGGTAGCGCGACATAATCGAGCGCTTCTGTGAGGCGCCCTATTCCCTATCCCTTGCTCTTATCCTCCTCCTGCCTAGATCCCTAATAGTCGCCCAAGACGTGACCTGTTACCGGCGATGATTCGATATCTTCTCAGCCTTCTGGCCTGCTCGCTGGGCGTCGCAGCAGTCAGAGACTATGATACGAACTCCTACTACGCCCTCAAAATCGACCCGAGTGGTTCACCAGATGAGATCGCTCTGCATCTGGGTCTGAAAAACGAAGGTCCTTTAAAAGGCTTGAACGACCATTACGTGTTCTCAGCGCCAAAGCACGACCATGATATTGTACACGAATCGTTACGAAAAAGAAAGCGCTCAGTGTCTTCGGGCCCACATGTCCTTGACAGCGTCCGATTTGCCCAAAAACAAGTACCGAAGCAAAGGCTGTTCAAACGGAGTGTGATTCCTTCAAGAGCGTCGGTGGGGGATGAGACCGCCATCAATGCAAGAGAAGATGTGGCACGACAGCTGAGTATTGTGGATCCGGAATTCACTAGACAGTGGCATTTGTACAACACCGTGGAAGTAGGCAACGATCTTAACGTCACGGGTGTTTGGCTGGAGGGCATCACGGGAAAGAACGTCACGGTTTGCATTATTGACGATGGCCTGGACATGGACAGTTTGGACCTGAAGCCCAACTATTTTGCGAAGGGTTCGTATGATTTCAATGAAGGTGTTGACGAGCCAAAGCCGCGGCTCTCAGATGACCAACACGGAACGCGGTGCGCTGGAGAAGTGGCGGCCAGCAGGAATGACGTGTGTGGAGTAGGCGTCGCATACGAGTCGAGGATCTCTGGAATACGCATCCTGTCAAAGCCCATCTCGGACATTGATGAAGCTGAGTCAATTGGATACATGAGCCAGGACAACGACATCTACTCGTGTTCGTGGGGACCCCAGGATGACGGCAAGACGATGGAGGCTCCGGGTATGTTGATACAGCAGGCAATGCTGAAGGCCATACAGGAAGGAAGAGGTGGCAAGGGCAACATTTACGTCTACGCTGCAGGTAACGGAGCTGCTTGGGACGATAACTGCAACTTCGATGGCTATACGAATAGCATATACAGTGTTTCGGTTGGTGCTGTCGATCGCGCGAACAGGCATCCGTTCTACTCGGAAAAGTGTTCCGCTCAGCTGGTGGTTACTTACAGCAGTGGCACTAGCCACGACGCTATCCACACGACCGATGTTGGCCTTAACAAATGCACAAGCAGCCACGGTGGCACTTCAGCTGCTGGTCCTCTCGCAGCCGGCGTATATGCGCTTGTGCTCTCGATCCGACCGGACCTGACCTGGCGGGACATTCAATGGCTTACAGTCTTGACTGCAGATTCATTTCGACATCCGGAGAATGAAGACGATTGGCAAAAGACGCCGCTTGGTGTCGAATTCAGTCATCAATTTGGATATGGCAAGCTCAATGCGGGCAGGATTGTTGATTTAGCCAAGACTTGGAAGGTTGTTAAACCTCAGGCATGGTACTTTTCGCCCTGGATTCACGTTAAGCACGGTATCCCGCAGGGCGACCAAGGCCTCCACAGCACGTTCACGGTCACAAAAGAAATGCTCCAGGCTGCCAATCTGGAGCGTGTGGAGCACGTCGTCTTGACTATGAATGCGGAGCACCAACGCCGTGGTGATCTTAGCGCTGAATTGGTTAGCCCTTCAGGAGTTCGGAGCATGCTCGCTCCATCAAGACGTCTTGACGAAGCAGAAAGTGGCTATGTTGACTGGAACTTCATGTCCGTGGCCCACTTTGGCGAGGATGGCATTGGCGAATGGACACTCATCGTCCGGGATACAAACATCAACGATAAAATTGGTGTCCTGACAGACTGGCGGCTCAAGCTCTTCGGTGAGTGCATCGATGCAGAGAAAGCGACTCTGCTACCGATGCCAACTGAGCATGACGATGATGACCATGACGTTATCTTATCTGCTCCTGTCAGTACGGCATCAGTGGCCCCCACAACCACGAAACCCCTCCCAGATGGCTCGGGCCATCCCACTCGACCTGCCATACCTAAACCTACGGATGCTGGCGAAGCGCCTTCACCCGCACAAACGACGCCCGCAACTGGCTCGCCAACTGGCACCCAAGTTTCTTCACCGACTTCAACGGATCTGTCTGAAGAAGAAAGCGAGAAACAAAACGAGCATTTCCTCCCACCCATATTCCCAACTTTTGGTGTTTCTAAGCGCACGCAAATTTGGATCTACGGTTCTCTCACGATCATCGTCCTCTTCATCACGTCTCTTCTGATTTATCTCTACGTGCAACGCCGGAAGAGGCTAGCTGCGAACCCGAGAGATGGGTATGAGTTTGAGATGATTAATGATGACGACGAGCTTGATGCTCTTGCGAGCAAGATGGCGGGAAGCAAGCGGAAGTCAAGACGGGCTGGAGAATTGTACGATGCATTTGCCGGAGAAAGTGACGAGGACAGCCTGTTCTCTGACGGGGACGATCACGATCGCAGAAATGATGCATACGCAGACAGTGATCGTGGAGAGGAACAGAGGTTGACGGAGAAATAAGTGTATAAAAGACAGGACCTTGTGCAGTTCCCGTCGAAATTCCGGCCACGGGGAGATTTGGAAAGCAACTGGAGCGGATACAAAAGACAGCCTTTGGAGGTCTCTGCATAGTGTTACGGCGTTTCCTTTCGCGATTGACGTATGTATACTAACAGATTGGGGAGCGGAAATCTTCATGAACTCCCGGCAAGCGGCATGTGCTTTGGGGTTTTTGTTTTCGCGAATATCTAGTCGCAACATGCAGCATATGGGCATATGCGAGCATTATATTCGACTCGTTCTATGCAACCAATTGTTCTACTACCACTGATGCAGGCCAGCAAACGTGATCGAGGGACGTTTCTGCAATGTGAATGATATGCCAGACTGCCCTCGTTCATTGGACCGTCTCGTGCCTAGATAAATGTAGATCTTCACACCTTCGAGGGAAACAATCTAGAGATAACCAGCTCGATACTTTTGCGGACGCCGTGGCCCAGCCTCCAAATCTGATCGTGCGTGCCTTCCAGCCGCAGCAAGACAATTTCCTTCTGCTGTTCGCTGCTCGCTCGCGCTTCATCCTCGCTGCGCAACGTCTTCCACCCTTGGTGCTCCAGCGTCTTCTGCATCTCCTGCCACTGCTCCTTCTCAACGAGGACATCGCCCTCGCTCGCGCCCAGGATCACGGTCTTCAGACCACCCTCCCTCCAAGCCCGATCATATGCTGCGTTCGTGGGGCTAGCTTCCCTCCACACGCTCTCGTCCTCCCCGAACGCATCGACGACTATCTTTCTGTAGAAGGGCTCGTCGGCGTGGTTCTCCACGAGGGCAGGCAAGTCGTAGATCCCCGCCAACCCGACGACCGCGCTGGCCGGCAGAAGGGTTGAGCGGGCGCTGCTGCGCATCACGCTTTGGAACGCGAGCGTCGCGCCGGCGCTGTGCCCGACCAGGACGTACCTGTACCCGCCCTCGGCACCGACGTTGTACTTCTGCCGCAGGTGGCAGAGCGACAGGACGACGTCGGCAATGTGCCGGTCGTGCCGCACGCGCAGGCCCGCCGGCTTGGACTCGTCGTCGGGCGCGTGCGTCGAGAGGCCGTAGTTGGGCGCCGCGAAGCCGGCAATGCACTGCAGCGTCAGGGAGTCCGGGCAGGCGAGGAGCTGCGAGAGAGCGGGCTGCAGTTCGGACTTGTCCTGAGACGGATCCCGCCACGCGCCGCCGTGGATGAAGCTGTTTGGCATCTGTCAGTCTCTTGCACCAAGGCTGGACCCGCGGCTGGCCAGCAAGGTCGAGTGAGATTCTTGCGTACATCACCCACACCGTCCTTTCCGGGCTGCTCTCCTCCAGCGGGCGCGGGAGGCAGACGTCGTAGTTCTGCAGCTCGTGCTGCGATCCGTACACACCGTCCCGCTCAAACCGGGGGAAACTGGTGTCGCCCGATTTCACCGTGGCAGGCTGTTGCTGCTTCGCTGCCTCCTCATCCCGAGCCATAGCTGAAGTTGCTGATGCTGTTTGTGCCTGCACCAGCAGCGTCCCGCAATGGATGCGTCTTGCTCGATGCTCCAGAAAAGTGACGCGGCGGTTTTTCCGTGGGGTAATCTGCTCTGCTTTCGAAGGGGCCACCCCTGTCAATCCAAACGGCGGGTGATGTCAGAGAAGGCTGCTCTTCAGCCTCGCCAGCCCAACACAGCCGTGAGGGTTGAAGATAAAATAGTGCCCCCTTTATCTTCGAGAGACGATCATTGCATAATGAAATGGTTTATCCATGTGAGGAGCAGGTCTTTCCTTATCGAAGCTTCAAACAAGATGAGATCTAGGAGATACAAGGGGAGCAAAGTCGTCGCCATCTGTTAGATTATTACTTCGGTGCTACGCCGGAGGCCCGCCGCTTTTACGTGCTTCTTCAATCACTGCTGGTAGGGAGCGTCCAATCAGCATTATGTCCGAATAGCGACGCTGGAAACCGCTTTCGTATGCACGTGCAGCTCCTGTTGGGTCTATCTTTTGAGGTTGTTGAATCTCCTAGCGTGTTTGAGAATCAGGAGGACATTAAGCCAGTACACTGAGTCGAGCTTTCACCGCAGTCACAAGAATTGGAATGAGGATACGAAAGGAAAAGCCCGAATTCAAGCTTTGTCGAGATGTGTTCTTTGATCGGAGGGGGTGCCGCCATCCCCATGCACAATTGAAGTTCTAACCTCTACAGTCATACAAAACAGCGCAACAAATATGGTAACACGTGCCCATAATCAATGTGATCGTGACGTCTGCGAGGCGGGGCATTGCATCGCCGGGTCGTAATAAAAAAAACAGTGATGTACTCCTCAGCTTCTGCTCTATTTCTTTGTTTCCGACAGGTTATCTCCATCGTCGAAGATGTTTTCGGCCACCTCTCTTGCATCCTCATCGCCAGACAATTCATCCCTGTACGGCGATAAAGTTCCTTCATTAAATGCATCGCCTTCGTCTGATCCGTAGTCATCATCCCATGCCTCCCGGAGGCTGATATCATCCTCATCCTCCCTCAAAGCTTCCGCAGCTTCCAGGGCGGCAGGGTCGTCTGCATATTCGGCTCTCAATGCATCCCTGCTGGTCCTGTGCGCATTCTCTCGTTCCAGCTCCTCTAGCTCCGCAGCGCGCTTCTTTGTCTGTGTGTAGATCACAAATCCGGTCAGCGCACCGGCAGCAACACCGATGGTGATGCTGATGTAGCTTATCATCTTAGTGTGGAAGTCCATCTCCTTGCCCTTCTCCGCGAGCTCTCCAAGCTTTGCGCCAACGAAAACATGCAGCAAGAGTTTAGGAGTGATGATTGCGGTAGCGATGAGGAAAGACTGCCAGCTTACGGTTGGAATGGTGGACAGGGCGCCGTTTGAGAGCGAGTAGGGTAGAGGGCAAAGACGAATCATGATGAGCAGTTTCATGCCGTCGTGCTTGAGGGTCAGTGCTAGAGCGGCAAAGCGAGAGTCATTCTTCACAAGTCTGTCCACGTAGGATTGCAGGAGGTAGCGGGAGGCCAGGAACGAGCACGTGCTTCCCACAACCGTAGCAGTCGCAACAATGAACCAACTATGCAGCAATATCATTAGCCCTGTTGATCCGAAGGTCGACACGTAACATGCAATGTACTCACCCGTGTGGAAAGCCGTACACAAATCCGGACAGCGTTACGCAGCTGGAATACCCAATGAGCGGAGGGAACGACACCACGAATGTGATGGCCCAGAGAATCAGCCAGCCGGCCGGCAGGTCCCTCCATTTCTTCGCAAACGGCTCCAGCGCGGCGAAGATGCGTTCATTGTACACAAGCAGCAGGACGCCGAGCACAATGGCCACGACGCCCGCAATCGCCAGCAGAACCTGCTGCACAGGCGTGAGCTTGCTGAATTGCTTGCGGGCCGAGCGGTCGAACTTCTTGTACCGCCTGAAAGCGCGACCGTACCATGAGCGGGCGGCGGGTCGTTGTTGGGAGGTCAAGGAGGTGCTGCGGCGGTAGGTCGTTGGGCGGGACCAGAAGGGAGAATTCAGCCTGTCCGGGGGTGTTTCTGTGTCTTCGTAGACGGGGAAGGCGAGCGCGTCGCGCGCACCACTGTGATCTAAAGGGCTTGACATTGCTTGGTGAGGTGCACGATAATCCTGCCGCCTGGGGAACGGGAGGGCGCGGGATGAAGAGTTTAGCGGCCCGCGGACAAAGAATGAAGTCGAAAGCAGAAATATGGAACCCAAAAGTGCCGTCTATATCATTGTCGATTCTGGGGATGGGATTGTTACGGAGATGAGAGGATGCTGACGACGACTGCGAGCGCACCTCGACGTGAGACGAAGAATGATGCAGTGCACAGCCCAGACGCTCCTGGTATGACATCGTGCCCGGTGGCGGTTGGAATCCGTGCCCGAGCAGCCAATTAGCGATGAGGAGAACGGCCTTCAAATCCTCGTCTCCAAACGCCAGAGTTGGCAAGGTAAACCACCTGGAATTCTTCTCGAATCGAACTGGGATCCCGTCTTTGTGTGTTCAATTCGATTACATACTATTGCGAGTCGGACGATTCATGATGGTTGGATTGTAGACGTCAATTGAGCAGGACTTCGATCTCCCCTCACCCTGCACGTGCTCTCTGTAGTTATTCGTGCGTGCTGTTCCAAGACCTGAACTTGGGGCAGTAGTTTGAGATGCGAGGGACGGAAGCCCCTCAATACACGTTGAAAATCTGGATTCTCTAACTTGCTTCATTCTCAAAGCGACGTCTTCACTGATCTGATTCTCTTCTGGCCACGGGCTGCTTAGTCTCGACCTCCTGAGCCTTTCAACACGATTTGTGCCGTATCGGCACCAAAGGACCCCGGAAGATAGGATAGACGCTGTAGGTACAAAGCAAGCAAACACAAATATAGCGTTGAGATTGAACCTCGAGGTTGGCAACGTTTGATTAGCAACCGTAGGCCCGGACGAAGCGTCGGCTGCCTAGGAAGTGAAAATGCCCGCGGAAACCACCGTAAGAGACAAAAGTTGTCGGAAGAAATATGAGGCCAATCACTACGATCGACTTCATTATCTCCATCTCACGCTGATTGCTACGGTTGTACAACACGATGTTTGAGCCTTTAACAATGTTTTGATTGGCTTCTTCTTGGAGTCTGCGCAGCCAACATTCTTCGGTGAACAAACGTCGTGCTGTCAACGTGTTCAAGTCAGCCTGGAGCTCAAACGTAGTATTGAAAAGTGCTATTCTCAGAGAACTTCTCCGCATTCAAAGCATGGAAGTGCACGAAGTGAGCGAAGGGCGATTGGCGACTCTGGCCCAGCAATGAGCACCGATCGGCCAACAGCCATATTCCAGCACGCTGGCAGAGAGCTCAGTGACCGATCTTGATGACGACTCCCGTGCTTCCGTTCTTTTTTGTTCTCCTTTCATGGAGCAGGTTGATAGACGCCGGTGGGAAAAGGTGTACGGACGTTGCGCTGGATGTTGCTGCTCCCCATGCGAAGGCTATCAACGTGCAAGTGCAATGTACATGTGCACCGGCATACACGTAAAGGACACGCCCACGTACTTGTGCGGATTGTACTAACACGCGTTTTGGCGGTGGAAAGTGGGTTTCGCCGGACGATGGCCAGCAAGTTACGGCTGGTGATGAGGCCGCAGGCGCTTTGCTTCATCTAGGTCGTTGGTCTCTCTGCTCGTTGCCAGCAGACGCGCCTAAACCGTTTTGAGTCGATCCCCAGTAGTATCCCAGCTTCGTCAACTCCAAGCTCACTTCCGCCAACTTTCGTACTCGACACCTCTGCGACGATCCTTGGGCACTTCATAACAGCCTTTTGCTCCATATGAAGCCTCTACCTTCGCGCTACTTCTCTCTCAACTTGCACTACCGCAGCCATGCTCTCAGACGACACTTATGACCTCTGCCGCCCCGTGCTAGATGACGACGCGATCGACGAGGACGAGAAGACGGAGAAGTTGGAGGAGCTGCTCAGGGACAAGGCCGGCCTGAGCGGCAAGCAGCTGGAAAATACTGTCCTCGACGCGCTGTGGCGCCACAAGAACTCGACGTCCGAGAATGCGTCGTCACCCCCACTCGTTCGTCACACCGTCGTGCGCAGAGCGTCTCCGGCTCCGTGGCAGGTAGCGCGCTCGGCCACGCCAACTCATGCCCCTGGGCTGGGTGCAGCGTCTCCTGCGCTGGCGCGGACGAAATCCTCAACGGCCTCGCCTTTCACCTCGCCGCGCGCTTCTCCACGCCTCGCTCACGTCGGACTCCATGCACCGCACATCCCTCACAGTCCACGACTCGATGCATACCAACCGAGCGATGCCAGTCCGCCCGTGCACCAATACCACGATCTGGATGGTGACTCTGTAGATTGGCTGGTCAACGACGAGACAGGCAGCAATGCGTCCTCGTTCGCCGGCGAGGGCGTGCTGAACGGAGCTGCTGCAGAGTGGATGGCACCGCAAACAATGAGTCCGTACGATCTGTTGCGGTCTGTTGTCAAGGAAGACCGCTCGGACGAGGAGCTGGAGAAGTTGCTTCAAGAAAATGGCTACGATTTCAGTGCGACCGTCATGGCCCTCATGGACAGTCAAGAGCAAGCCATGCCAACCCCTCCGGTGACGATTGCCGAGCCCGCGCCGACTTTCCTTATCGGAAAGTCTATGAGCCCAGCATTCCGTCCAAGCACACCCTTGGGACAGCAGAAATCGCATATTCTGTGCAAGTACTATCTGGCAAACGGTAGCTGTGCGCGAGCAGACTGCAGGTTCAGTCACGATGCGAGCAAGGTGCTTTGCAAGTAAGTGTCTCCCTGATAAGACCAATCCGGTCGTATACATGCTTATCGGACAGATACTTCTTGAGCGGCAACTGCCTTGCCGGCGACAACTGCATTTTCTCTCACGACCCCTCGCTTCTGATGCAACGGATGATGCTCGAGAACGCGGCCAACCAACAGTTGCACCAGGTCCAACCAAACTTCCAGATCGGGGACTACGAAGCCTTTCCCACCCTGCAGCAAACAGCTAACATCAACCAAATCGCAGCGTCCGGCTACGATTGGGATGCGTTCGAGAAACATAATGGTTCCATTGGTGCGGTTGCTCCTCCGCCAGGCTTCAACCCACTAGGCCCGAACGGGCCGGGCCGGCCGCACTCGAGACCAAGCAGCCGTCACACATCACGCGCACCGACTCCCTCGGTGCCTGCTGTCGATGATGCAGAGGCATTTCCATCGCTCGGATCTGCTGCCGCGGCAAAAGCTTCCAAAAAGCACCATGGCAAGCGTGGCGGTCATGGTCATGGACAGAAGGAAGGACCCAGCACACTCGCTGATCTTGTACGCATGTCACCTTCACCTGGGCCTGTTCAACTACGCAAGAATTTTCAAAAGCCCCGCGGATACGTCGGTCGCGAATCTAGTGGCTCGGCGGCCTCAATCCCCCCGCCCGAGCAGATCCCCTGGTTGGAGACCGGTGATGCAGCGAACAAAGCGTATCTAAAGGCTAGAGCCGAAGCCATCAAGCACGGAGGATTGAGAAACAAGTTCCTGCAGAGTGCCGCTCAAGCTTACAATCGCAATGACTCACGTGCTGCAAAAGCCTTGAGCTTACGTGGTCAAACTGAGAATAATCTTATGCGAGAGGCGCACCGTGAAGCGGCTCGCGCGCTGTACGAAGAGCGAAACAAGAGCTCTGGACCCAACGCGCGAGAGCTCTACGTGGATCTACACGGTTTGTGTTCAGCAATAGAGATGTCTGATCCCATCACTGACTCGGAGCAGGCCTCCACCCAGACGAAGCAGTCGCTTATCTAACCAAGGCTTTGCGTGAGCACGAGAACTCGTACCCCATGCGTCCCATCTACGCAATTACTGGCACGGGACATCATTCTCGCAACGGTAAAGATAAGATAGGAAAAGCCATACGCACGTTCTTGACCGAATGGAGGTACACATTCCGCGAGTTTAGCGTTCCCGGCGACAAGAACGGCATGGGCGGGGTGATTGGTATTGATCCGACGAGCTATGATCGCAGTGCTGCAAAGAACGACCCCACCGCTGGGGCAAGCGAAGGAGGCGCAGTAGGTGGGAGTGCGGAGAGCACAAAGGTTAGGATTCTCAGGAAGGAGGATGTAGAGGCGGAAAATGCTGCCGCTGCCGCCGCTGCAGCAGCTGCTGCTGGGGGAATCTCAAGAGAAGGCGATTAGATGTAGTTGGCTTAAGCGTTTAAAAGAAAGAGCAAATGAAAGAAGAATCTACAAGAATCCATGATTGGATGTCGGAGGTGGCCGTTGCGAATACGACGCTTGCCAATTTAGGTGAAATACGAATGCCGAGCCTTCTGATTCATCAACACCTCAAAACGACCTGCGAACCGCGATGTCGTCAGTTCGTACGGCATAAATATCTCTTACAAGTGAAAAGAATCGTCAATCCATGTGACCTGGTCGTGATGTCGATGCCAGCAGCAAGAATCGTTGTGATCACCACCGTCGCAGCGTTCGCCACGGCTCCGGCCGCAGCAGCGCTGTTCCTGATCTGGAAGCGCAACCAGCTCAGCAAACGAGTGGCCGTCGCGACGAATGTCGACACCAGCGTCCCTCCTGTGGACGAGGTCAGGTCGATACCGCAGAAGCTGCGGGACGAGCCGACGGCCTACGTTCTGAGCGTCGAGCGCGCGTCCAAGGCGGTTCCACGCGCTCGGCTGCTGGACGGTGACCTCGACGGCGTGCTGGTCCGGTACTTGAGCGCCAACATGGTCTCCTTTACGCGCACGCCGCAGGCCCCGCTGATCAAGTCGATGTGCGGCGACGAAGGCGCGAAGAAGACGTTCGAAAGCGGATACCTGGAGCGGCTGCGGTTCGAGGTCGGCGACGTGGTCACAGGCGTCTACAAGGTCGTCGCGCGCGAGAACGGCCGGATCGAGATGGCGCTCGATCCGCCGGCGGGGTGGACCGGTCCGAAGAGCGAGGGGATGATCGTCGCCCGCGTCGAGCAGCGGGGCGACGACGTGGTGTTCTCGAACGGTAGGTGCCCTTTAGCCGGCGCGTGGGGAGATGAGCGCTGACGCCCGACGGGATAGAGACGATCATGTGGAGGAAGCGAGACGGCGGAAAGAAGGAGATCATCGAGACGAAACTTTCGAGTTGGCTCCACGAGTTGATGGTCATGTGGCTCGTGGATTCGGGAACCAAGGCGGTTTCTCGATCGTGAGCCGCCACGGAGCATTTGGCGACACCGAAGACGTGCCATCGAAAGCCCATCGAGCTTCGTGGTTGGCGTCTGAAAGCGCAGCATAGACGCGAACGTCTGTGAAGATTCATGCAGCGTGTGCCCGCAAGGGGATCTTCGTGGGATCACTACGCCACAGACTAGAGATATTTACGCTCATAAACATGCTCTGCTCAGAAACAATGTTCCAGCGGGATTAGCCCGCTCTCTCTGTAGATAACACAATCAACGCCCGTCCAACTCTTCCGAAACGCAACCGTCGTATTTCTTGCCACAGCCGGCTGTGCTACCCACGTCCTCCTACCTCTAACCAGTCACGCAGATCCAGCGCTCTCGTCGCTTTTAATTCCTGCGATCCTGGATCGCTGAGATGCGCACGTAGGGTACGGGACAGGCAGTTGTAAACGATGAGCGGCGAACCGCGCTTCCGCAACGCATGCTTGACTGAACGACAGTTTTTTCTCAGGGCAGCGACGAAGCGATCGACGTCAGGCGAAGGGAAAGCGAAGAAAAGAAACGAACAGCGGCCATGAGATGCAGATGCAGCTTTAGGACCAGATTTCAGCGCACAAAAGAAAATCGATCTCGGGAAGTGCTTTTCTTTTTCATTTCGAACGCCGCCTATCAGAAGAGATTATTTTTTTTTTGTAAAAAGAAAACCGCTCAACAGAAAAACTCCACCTGCTCCACGCTCGAACAAAGAACATGCTCTGTATGCTGAATGAGGACGTGCGCGATGGTGTGTGAAAATAGGACGTAAACGATCTGTAGATAATCATACGTATCCGGCCCCTCCGTTTCCTGCGCTAGCTCTCTTCTTCTCTCCGACGGTTTGTCCCTCAGACGTCCTCCTGGCCGAGTACCTGGAGTCGCTCGCAACCCTCTGGTCTCCTGTCAGTACAGCCCTCTGGGTAGTAGATGCGGGTGGCTGGCCAGGCGGCGGCGGCGGCAGATGATCTGGGATGATCGTGTTCGGGCCCGCATAGGTCTCGGCACGAGGCGAAACGGTATATTGCTGAGAGCGTCTCTGCTGCTGCGCCTGTGGCGGGTCCTGTCTGCGCATACTGAAGCCCGTGGAAGGTGTCGGGCCTGTTTGCGCAACGGAGGGAACGGGCGCGCTCGAATTTGCGACGGGCCGTTCCGCTTTCTTCGACTTGGTGGGGAGACCGTTTGGTCCCTTGACGACTTGCTCGGGCGGGTTCAGGCTATCGCGTCGAGCATGACGCTGGTGTATCGCCGCAACAGGAACGGGCTCTTGCTGAATGGAGTCAAACGAATCATTTGTGGGCCGGGATGGAGGAGGCTTGTTGTGCTGATGCACGGACGGTGGTGGCGTAAGCGACTCTTCAGAGTAATTAGGCTGTGCGCGTCTGGACGTCGCCGATCTGAACAACTTGCTTAGCCTGCTCTGCGGTTTGACCTCCTCCGGATTTGGGTCACCGTCGCCACGATAGTCCAATGTCGGTACGATGAGCCTGTACTCTGTTGTGGTGCCTGCGGGATCGCCACGCTCATTCTCGCAGTTGAGACGAATATCCAAACCGCCACGTAAGTTGACCATATACTTCGGATTGTTAGGAAGCACTATCGTGGGGCGCCGCATGAATGGATTCGGCCTCTCATTTGCTGGTCCACGAGCAAGATCACTCTCAGAAACATGCTCAGCTCCTCGCGCTCTGCTGATGTCGGCGGACCCGCGTCTCACAGCATCAGTGCTTGCTCGCCGATTGTAGTATTCTGGATCGTGCATACGTTGATTGAACGCGACTGGTGGGTGCGAGACCGAGTTTCGCTGACCACGTTGACTCAACCGTCGAATAAGACCAGCGCCGGGTAAACTGGGACCGCGTCCGAGAGAGAGTGATCGTGTCAAACCAGGTCTCTGCTTGTACGATCCGTCTGGGGTCATAGGAGGGCTCGGCGTCGGCGGCGGCGTCATCTCAGGTTTGTACTCTCTGATCGAGCACCAGTTCCTTCTGGGCAGCAAATGCTTGTTGTTTCTCGCCTTGTTATTGACGTCCTCGGAGAATATGGGCACCATGTCTTCATCTGTTTCGTCGTCCAGATGGTGCACCTTGTTGCGCTTGTTCAGCACGTCAGCAACCATATCCGCGGGTGGCGTGTTTACAATAGCAGAGGAGATGACGTTGGGCATGTAGCGGTGATCTTGGTCCTTGGGTATACCAAGAGTCTTGTTGCTGTAAAACTGCCCAACGGCGCAAAGATGCACGTCACCACTCAGAATCGTTATTCGAACCGAAAGGTCAGCAGCCAGTTCCTGCAATTCCTGGATGAACCAGTTGCGCTCGTCCTTGTGGTGCTTGGCCGTCCAATGGTCGTCTAGGTCGTCCAAGATTTCCGCGCCCCCGTCGAACTTGTTGACAAATCCGCCAAGAACGCCGGTACGTCCGAGTGCTTTGACAGGATCCATCAATCTCGAAGTGAGGATGTTTTCAAGAAAGTTTAGGCGTGGGTACGCGATAGGCTGCATTCATTATTAGCGTCAAGATCACAGTCGAAAGCAAGTGGAAGAAGCATACCACGCCAAGCAGCACAAGGAGATGGTGCGTCTCTCCCTTAACGATCTCCTTTCGTAGTCGTTCGAAAACCAAATCCCACGTGCCTTGCGACAAAATTTCGTCCCTCGTCCGCTCCGTCCTACAATCCAACGCCAGCAAGGCTGTCCGTCGTCCCAGCCACATGAACAGGCTTCGGCTCAGCTCCGTGATATACGGTCCTCGCTCCGCGCCGAGCAGCCACGACGGCTCCGTGGCCTGGTCCTCGATCGGCAGCGACTGATGTTGGAAGAGCATGTAATACTTGAACGCAACGTTGCCAATGCCGCTCATGACTGGGCATGACATCGTGTGGTCGGGATAGCTACCAAAGCCGTCGATGATGTCGTGATCGTCCCACATGTTGATCATTGGAATCTGCGAGTTGGCGAGTCCAAACATGCCCTGGGAAAACCACATCGAGTACCGATTGAGGTAGAACTTTTCCAGCTCCTCTTGCATCTCCGCCGTGAAGGGCGCGTTATGCTTGTAGTGTGGATTCTTGGAATTGGCCCATTCGCCAAAGTATTTCGTCTGCACTGTCGCGGCGTCCATGTAAATCTGGTCACCGCCACCAATCATCGCGTGGAATGGCCGGGTCTGGTGCGCGTTCAGTACGTCCCGCCATAGCGGATCCGGACCTGAGAACTCGTCCGGTTCGACGGAGAGACTGAACCCATTGCAAGTGTGAAACATTATGTTCATGGTCTCACCACGGGCAGGAACCCAAAAGCCGACCGCAGGTCCGCGGTTGATACGGTACGCAAGGCGGAGCTGGCGGTCCGAGAGCCCAATTTCAAGATTCCATTTCCAGAATGTCACGCCGCGTTCTTTGTATAGAACGTAAGCCGGTATGTCTTGGAATTTGCCACGAAGCTCGCCGTCTTGGCCTACGGAACGCAAGCCTCCCGTGGTACCCTTTCCAGAGGGTGGCTGCAGAGGCTGACTCCGTTGCTCCTCGAATAGACCAGAATCGTCTTCGATGCGCGAGAGGTCCCTTTTCTCGTCCAACGTCTCCACGGGCTTGACATACAGTGTCTTGCCAACTCGGGACATCTTGATCTGACCTGCGACGGGGTCTACGTATTCCGGCGGCAACTGTTGCCCACTTGCCTCGTCGATGTGACCAGGTGGTGGTGGTAATAAATCGACAGGTTGCTTGAAGATTCGTAAACTGGGCGGCGTATCATATCGTGACTTCGAGTCGAGAGTCACGATCATGATGCTGCCCGTCCAGACATCCTTGTTTGGCGTCTGGGACGACTTCCGGAGACCTGTAAAGCGGAGGAGAGGACCGCATTTGAGGTACAACTGCGGCTGGAAATACGTCTGCTGCCCCGGTTGTGGTTGCTGGTACGAAGTCTGATGGGTTTCGGCGCGTCTATTGGTAGTAACAGGCTGTTTGGCAGCTGGTACAGCAGCAGCTGAATCTTGGGCAGCAGCTGTACCCTCTCCCGCTCCAGGACCCATAGATCGTCGTCTGGACGTAGATGAAGGAGGGGGCTTTTCCCACCAAGCCCTGTTATCTTGCACTTTTGCAGCAGGGATTAAAGGCGCCGCGGATGGATCCTGTGCAGCTTGTGCGGTATCTGTAGCCCCTATACTAGCAGTCTGCGCGTCCTGCCTGTAGTCCCTGTACCTGGGACTCTGGTATCTGCGGGCGTGGTCCTCATTATTGTGGAAATGCAAGTGGTGGTGGTGTTGTTTTGAATCAGCCGCTGGCTCATAAGCATCAGGTGCAGAGTATTGTTCCTGGGCAGGCATCGAGTCGCGCCGCTTGTTCCGCTTAAAGATGCTCTTCACACGGCCAAGCACGCCGCCCGAGGATGTGCCTCTGAATTGAGCATCGACGTCTTCGTCGCGACCGTAGCCATGAGGAGGGTAGTCTTGCTGCCGTTCCGCGGACATCATCGGCTTGTTGTAGCCAGACTCCACATAGTCGGGATCTGCATCAAAAACACGACCTTCGCGAACCGATCTCTGGCGAGCTGGCGGTTGGCTGTATGGGTCGGAGACAGCCCGGGTGTCGTGGGGAGGGGGCTTCGAGAGGACGCGAGGTTGTACGCCATCCGAACGCCGACGGCTGTCGTTTCTCACAACCGAATAGTCTTGCAAAGGCTCTGCTTGGTTGGACAGCCTTGCGCGAGCTTGTCTGCGCATTTCAGACGGCGAAAGAGCGCTTGTCGAGGCAGGCGGAGCTTCTGTCCTGTAGTCCGTTCTTGTCGTTACCGATCTTTCTAAAGGCCTGCTCTGCGCCGGCTCGTCGGCCACATTGGGGTCTTCGGTATAGCGGCCAGGTCTCTGCGCCGTGGTCGCATTCCCCCCACTGTTGCTGCTATGCACTGGTCCCTTGCGCCGACTTGCCGCCAGCCGCTCCTCGGCCTCGAGCAGTCTCGCGCGCTTCTCTTCCTTGCTCATGTCTTGGCGCATTCCGTTCACAATCGACTCTACCTTCTGCAGCGGGGACCGATCGGAGGCGAAGTCGGCCGAGTAACGGAGAGCCGACGAATTCGATTGTCTGCGGGCGGTGTTCGACATGTCAAGAGTCCCGAGACATCATATAAGCTGCGGACGGGCGACGTGAGACCGCGAGTAGAACGGGGACGGCGAAAATGACGCTGGCCGACGAGGTCCGACAGCTTGTGCGACTGCGCGAATTGGGCTGGCAATGACGCGGGCACGAGATTCAAGCGGACATGCACGATTGGCGCAGCGTAACACAAAGGGACGAACGCGCGGACAAGGGAACGAAGGGTTCAGATGACGTGAAGAAGGTCTGGACGGCGGTCCCAAGATGCAGAGGAGAGCGAGAAGGGATCAGGTGGCAGCAGCGAGCATCTGTACCACGCACGTCTTGACTTTTTTACCTGCCACTCGACTTTCTTCGCAAGCTCCAGCCACGATCGTCGCCGGGCCGGGGGCGCCGCAAGTCAGCGGCAACGCGGAACTGGTCTGAGCGGACCCCGTTGGCGCCCCCACCCACCGTCTTCGCGCCTCAACGGTGCCCGAAATCCCCTTTCTCTGCCTGATCCTGCTACCCAGCTTCGTCGACGTGCCTGGGCGCCAGTGGAACGTGTCGGACTGGCGTGGTACGCTTCAGGTGAGACCGCGCGGAAGAGAAGGGAGGACGGGCAAGCCGACGCTGCTGACGTCCACACGGCGTCCTGGAAGCGCTTCCTGCAAAACCAAGGTCGATCCTACAAGTACACGAAGACACGTTGTGCACCATAGCCTGACGTACATGGACGCCACCTTGCTGGACAAGGGCCTGTGGGCAAACAGGCAGAAGAACCACCGCTGCTTTTGGCCCACGACGACAACACATTTGACCATTTTTCAAAGCATTCGGACCAGCACCCAAGACTGCTTACACGGACATCGGATGCGACGCAGCCAAGGCAGCCCATGATGCAAGACGAGGTCCTCGCAGCGGGGGAAGAAAATGCGGCATTGACGCACCATGTCACGACCAGCGCAATTCAGCATGGCGGCTCAGCCAGTCTTGCACATGTTGCGTCAACAAAGCAATGAGCAATGTGAGCATATCTCTTTTCAGAATTTCAGCTGCATTCAGAAGATCAAGCTGGGAACTCGTCGTAGTGGAATCACCTCTGTCCTCTGTCTCGCTTGAATAGACAGGCGTGGCCATTACTGTATCCTCACCAAGGCATAGAACTGAGTCGAAACCCATTCTGAACCCTATTGGATTTGCGTCTGGAAACTGGCTCTCAGTTCATCTGATCAGTCGCATCAGACCTTGTGGAATTAGAGGCTTTCAAGCAATATGAGCAATTATCATGAAAAGCGAATCTAAATTTAGCATCAACCCAGCAGCTGTATCTTCATACATCATGGCGTGGAACGCTTCTGGACTACGAACTCTGGCCACTTTCCTTTTCAAGCAGCCAACCAGCTATCGGAGGCAGACGTCTCTTTAAGAGGCTCTTTTTGCGTGAGCCAACGATCCACATCCGGCCGCCCAGCCTAATGCAGCTCGCCTGCTTCGAAGCTCCCCATGCATGCTATATTACCTGGCGGCGAAAGGCCCTCCCCTCCATCCCACAGCCTGATGCCAATTTCCAACCTTTCTGATTTCTCTTTTCGACACCGTTCCCCGGATTTCCCACGCTTCCTTTCCCATCCTTCATGTTCATTTCTCGCTGTGACCCACAATGTCGCCCATCAGCCTGCTTCGCGTTAGGCTGATTATCAAGTCAATTGTCGTCATGTTTTTATCTTCTAGTCACGGAGCACTGGCTTCAAGCTCGCTCATATCCAGGAGCGACCCGTCCAGTATCCCGGCGGACGCGACCGGTAATATTGACAATGCCGAAGATCTGTACGGCTTTGGCGTGCGAATGGGAATCTACGTTCAAGCGCTCGCCTTCCTCATCGGCTTCTTCAACGTCCTGCGTCTCGACCCCAAGGCACAGTTCTCCGGTGTCGTGATCGCCTTCACCATCCTAGTCCGCTGGTTCATGCGTCTAAGCAACCGGGACATCTCTGTAGCTGAACTGTGGGTTGGCCTCGCGCTTCTGCTGCTTGTGTCCTCATCCGGCATGTGGCTACTGTTCTTCACTCTCGAGACTCAGCGACGGAAATGGTACCGCAAGGTGCACGACAAACGACAAGCCTTCGCAGAAGTGACCAAGGGCCAGACGCTCAATATTCTTCAGGCGCTCGTAGTCTTCCTATGTACGGTCGTCGCAAACTCGTACTTTTCATATTGGATCATCGCTACAAATCACGTTGACAATTATCCACCTGCAAACGGCACTCAGAACATAATCTGGCTCGGCGTACCAGTGTCCGTCTCGTCAACTTGGGTCAAAGTCGTCATGATAACACAGGCCGCGCTAGGTACCGCATTCACTGCTTTTCCCGCGTTCGTCTATGTGCTCGCCGCAGCTTTCGCTATGATATCATACTGGTTTCCCAGACAAAGCAATATGTCTCCGTTGCTTAACACGGAAGAAGAACTGGATAAGAGAACGAGACTGGAGACCAAGAGGTGGGCTTGGGGTTTTGGTGCCGCGCTGTTTCTGATGTGCTTATGCCTGTCTTTGAGCGTGGAGCTCACACTGAAGGCTGCGGGGCTAACACCAGAGATGAGTTTACAAAGACCCGGGCAGCTGCTGCCTCTTATCGCCGGTGCGACGTCATGCGTTTCGTCCGCGGCCGACACGTTTGGAGGTCAAATACCGGTGCATAGAGAGCATCGCAGAGGGCAGTCGAGCGTATTTAGGTCATTTACAGCCCAGAGGAGTAGTAGCCGAGATGGTTCGGGCTATGTGGAGTTGGAGGATACGGCTGGGAAGGAGGACAGACAGGACACTAATGAAGGAATACATGCCACTTCACCAACGCCCACCCCTCCTAGGCACGACCTTCAGAATATTGACAATGGGCCTTTTGTGAACACGTATTCCCATACAACCAGTGGAAATCTACTTCAGCATGACAACAATGTCGTGCCGGGAACCAGCTATTCCGGGATTTCGCGATTCTATACAAATCAAGGACGGGCGTCCACGTCTTACTCACAAACATACGGAGGAGGGCCCAGCTATACACAAGATTTACCCGCGTACTCGGGTGTGTCTCCTGTTTACAGCAATAACTCGTCGCCATATACGGGAGGCTACAATCCGCGCAAGTGGAATTCGCGATACGAGCCGTTCCGAAGGATGCTGTGACGTTTTGAACGCAAATTTACTCATATAGATTCTTGTTTTTTATTAAAGGGAGCAATGTATCCTATCCTCCCCCCCTTGAACGCAATGCTCTTAGCGGATAGTGTTCGGCTTAAGTGGAATACATTTACTGTCGGCATCGGAGTGTTTGCAAAAAAGGTAGCAAATGCCTCTCAAATCCTATTACGTCAGGATCAATATTTGCGAAATTGTGGGCTTATTCGCAACGAAGGCCGAACTCAGTGACGGTGGGATAGCGGTCCAAGATATTTTTCTGCTCGTCTTTAAACGACGATGGAGAACCATCGTCGAGGTAGAGCTTCCATCTCACCAATAATTTTCTACTTATTTTGACCGAAGGAAATAAAAATGGCGAAGTGGCTCCGATGACGAGGATCATCACCCGAAATTCGGTCAGAAGTGCGCACCGCGCATAAGTTATACAGAGTCCGTGAGAATGGCGTCCCATAGTTCTCAGGCTCTGCCATTCTTGTAATTTATAATCTGAAAAGCTGGCGAGATCCGTGTGTTACCCGTCGAGTTCACTCAATTCGAAATAGTTCCATCACGGGATGCAAGACACACTAACCTAAATGAAAATCGAACGGCGGCATGTTTACGGCATATTTGACTCATATGAAAAGAGTGGCCAAGTATCTACTTCTAAACTCTTCAATATCCTCATCAGTGGCATGTACATGTGACTTTGGACTTTTGTCCATGTTCTATCGAGGAGCTTGTCAATCCGAGTGCCATCTAAATATTCTTCAACTTATGCTTCTACAAAGTAAACACGCTTGTTCTTATGTACGGCAGAGAGCACCGTCATCCCGTATATACCACCTCTCACTACCTACACATGCTTCGCACCAGAAGACGTCTGTTGGATCTAGTTTCCTCTTGATGGAAAGCAATCTAGGATAGTTGCTGCCCCAGAAGGCATTCTGATAATTCGGCTCATAAGGGCTAGCCTACACAGTCGTCAGATAAAAGGGACCCCAAGAATTGATTCACAGCGGAGCAAATACCTCATTGACGTACGAGCCGGTGTCTGGAGCAAGTTTTCTTAGGGCTGCTGAAGTGACATTGGTGAGATTCTCAATTGCCGCACTTTTGGCGGTGGTGTTGAACGGCGACCAAACGGCACCTACAACTATTCCAGATGAGATTGCAGCCAAAGGTAAGAGACGAGGAAACACGTACTGGAATGGACATAGCCAACCCGCCATGCCGGACATGCTGCGTTAAAGTCTGCGGGATACGCGTGTGTTCCCGGGCCTGACACACCATTGAAAGCAACACCACCGGTCCCTGCCGCTTGTTTAATCAAGTCGGTGAAATTCGGATGATTCAGCGCCTTCTCGTCTAGAATGCGAGAAGCAAAAGCAAGGTCAATACCCATTGGAGTGGCATCTACCTGTTTACTCCACCAATCATAGAATGAGGGCCACTCTTGTATCTCTGTCAGAGATGCAAGGATATCTGAACCGTACGAAACATTAAAATGCTCTGCGATTGGTGCAAGATAGCCCCTTGTGTCTATGCTTGACTGATTTAAACCCATGAATTTCCCTGAGAATGACCATGAAGTGGACTCATTTATCGGAGGTACCACGCTGGCATACATCGTTATGCCCGCCGTCACAAGCATTGTCATCTGAGTCGCCATGTAAGTAAGTGCACTCCAAAAAGCATCATTGACTAGTGTCGGACTCGAAAATCCAAACGTCGTGCTCGTTATGGGTATGGACGGGAATGTTTTGACAGTAAAGTTGAGAACGATCCCAATGGTTGAGCCGCCGCCTCCTCGAACCGCCCAAAATACGTCTGTGTTCTGACATGCGCTTGCTGTCACGATATCCCCATTTGGGAGTACAATGCTGAACTCGAGCACAGCGTCAGTTGCAAGCCCTTTTTGGGAGCTGAAAAGCGTCTGTCCACCTCCTGTAAGAAAGCCGCCGACTCCAACGCTCGGGGCGCTGCCGACATGAACCATTAGGCCATGTTCATTTGCAAGAGCCAGAGCTGCGCCATTGTTCTCACCAGCTGCCACCGTGATAGCAGGGCCCGAATAAAAATTCAAATCGTCCGCTGGAAGAGCACCACATGTTTGGTAGGCCTCGTGGAAACGCGTGCCTCTAAGGTGGCGTGTCCAGATCGACAAAGAGTAAGGCGCAGCGGTCCTACCTCGGAAATCATGTCCTGTCCCTTTGACGACGAGGCGGACATTATTATCTCGTGCGAATTTAATACCGGTCTGCACATGCTCGGGCTTGCTGGCATTGACAACATAAATCGGGTAGCCGTGTCCCGTACAGGGTGCATTTGGATTCGGCAAGCAAGTGTCGTTGCTCCAGTTGTTTTCACCAACGCTCACGGGATCATCCGCATGGAACTCCCACGATGTCGTCCATAGCTTGGTGACTTCTGCGCACGTAGCGTTGTCGTAGTTTGGTCGGTCAGAGTGGCACACCGAAGCTGGTGGAATAGCGGCGATCAGATTGCCTTCCAGTGTTTCGTTCAAAGACAACCACGCACTTTTCGACGGCCAAGAGTCGGATTCGGGGAAAGCCTTACAGCAGTTGAGTGAAGCACTTCTGTCGCTGGCGAAGCACGAGGTAAAAATAGAAAGGAACCACAATCTTTTAAGTGCACGCATTGCAACGAACAATTGCGCTTTTGTAAAGGAGGTCGAACGTGATGACCTCACTCTCCAGGCATACCAACGCTTTATGTAGGAACACACCTGCAGTCCCAGTTCCTGAACGATCTTCGCTTTCCCCGCATCCTCCTCTAACCCCGGCCATCACTACGCCGAAAAGGCACTCAAGGAGTGTGCAGTCGTTTGGGCTCGTGCGCCGAAAGAGATGTAACCTCAATTCGACGGTGCTTTGGAGAAAATCGTAGCTTCTGCTCAATGGAATACTAATTCCAGAGGAGTACTTCCATGCTACCTGCCACACTTCCTAGCGGCCAACGAAGCGCAGGTTTTGCGTCAGCGGCATTTCAGTAGAATTACCCTAGGCATTTTAGCTTGCGTTCAGAGTCTATTCTTTCTAGTCGAAATTTACCTGACATACGATTCTGAAGATGAAGCTTTCTGTCCCTTGGAGGAGTCTCGAAATGCGTCAAAATTGGCATCACATTAGTCGTGTGGATAATTGATTGTCCATCAAATGGAGCAAAACGTCTTTCTTTGTAGGAATGCGTATCAAGCATATCGTAAGGACAATTTGCGATTTCAACTTCACCTGGAGGGCTTCTCCATCGTTTAATACAGTACTTGAGATGGCCCCTACTCACACCTACGTATTTCAAGGAAAGTTCTTCGTCATGACCTTGATTCGCCGCGTACAAAGCTATCTTTTCATTTCGAAGTGACCATGGCTTACACACATACTGTGTCATACGGGCTCCACTACTCTGATGTCGAAATCCTTCAGGGGCTGGGCCGCTCTCCACTTCGCCAGCTCGTCGCTAAAGTGATTCAGACCTTTGGACCAAAAACTTCCTGTGGCCAACTTCCTCTGCGCATCGGCTCCGCCGGCAGCCATCTGAAACAGGTCGCCTTCTCCATTGAAGTAGCTGGGCGGGCAGGTTTGCATCGTCGCGAAAACATGAGCCCCATCCACGATCTTCCTGGTCCAAGCCTCTTCAGCTTCCACGGTGGGCTGAATCACCAGGTTCGGCGTTCCAAACGCCTTGGCGGCTTCCGAAATGATGAAGGCGATGTGCTGCGCGAGCTCGTCGACCATGGCAACCTGGTTTGGAGTCGCGCCTGCTTGAGACAGGCCCAACAGAAAGAAATTGGGTAGCCCGTTCGTCTGAATGGAATGCAGCGTCTTCACGCCGTCTTTCCACTTGCCGCTGAACGTCATCCCGTCTTTCCCAGTCACAGTCATTCCTAGTCTGTCAGCCGGCGTCGCGCCGATAGGAATTTCGTAGCCCGTGCTCAGGATCAAGACGTCCACAGCATACTCCCGTCCGTCAAAGTATGGTCCATTCGGTGTCATCCTATCCAGCCCGCGACCATCCGTGTCGACCAGGGTCACGTTCGATCTGTTAAAGCTCTGGAGATATTCGTCGTGGAAACATGGCCGCTTACACCAGCCCGGATACCACGGTTTGAGACGGTTTGCGGTTTCTTTGTCCTGCACGATCGAATCCACCCTTGACCGGATCCTCTCTTGTCTCGCCAGATCGAGGAGTTTCATTGCGTTGACGTACTGCTGACTCTCGGCAGGTGACTTAGGACCTGCTTCGTTGCCTGTAATGCCGGCGTAGGTTGGGAATGTGGTCCAACCATCTCCAACCAGGTCCACCGCGGGTTGATCGGCAGTGTTTGCCATGAACGCGCTGAAATTCCTTCGTCGTTCGCGCTGCCACCCTTTCCGATCCTTCACCTCGCTCCACCACTTTAAATCCGTCTCCTGCTGCCCCCTCGTGTCGACGGACGAAGGAGTTCTCTGAAAAACGTAAACACGCTTCGCCCACTTCGCAAGCTCAGGAACGACTTGAATGGCAGTGGCGCCAGTCCCCACAATGCCTACGGTTTTGTCCCTTAAGTTCACAAGATCAGGCTGTTCTTCGGAACCACCGGTGCATTTGTAATCCCATCTTGAGGTATGGAATACCTTGCCTTTGAAGTCGTCGAATCCCTGAAGACGAGGCAACTTGGGCCAGTTGACAGTCCCACCGGCTACAAGGAGGAAGCGAGAACGCGCGGTGATCCGAACTCCTTCCCGACCCTTTCTCGAAGATTCAATGGTTGACACCCATTCCCCTCGCGTTTCGTCCCAAGTGGCAGCGACTATCTTTGCTTGAAACAAGGTCTTGTCTGTGAGGTGATAATGGTCCGCAATGTTCTCAGCGTGCTTCCTCAACTCAGGCCCATAAGAATATTTGTGCTTGGGCATATAGCCCAGTTCTTCCAACAATGGCATGTAGATATAGCTTTCCACATCACACATAAGACCTGGGTATCTAGACTTCGTCAACATATACAACTCAAGCGTTTCAGAGCAAACGTACCGGTTGAACCACCAGGTTCCTCCGAAGCCACCGGCTGAATCCACTAAGCGGATGCTATCAACATCCACACCGGACTCAATCAGGCGAACAGCAGCGAGGAGACCGCCATAGCCGGCTCCAAGAATAAGGATGTGATAAGAGTAGCCGTCCACGATTGATTCTTCACCATAGTCGGGCTTAGTGTCGTCAACCCATATATCCTTGCCGAATTCGCGATACCTTTCGGATTCGGAAGTGGCTATGAATTGCTTGAGGCCTTCTGGTCTGATCCGTTTGAGACGCTCCTCTTCATACTTATCGAGTATGGCTTCGGCATTCGGCGCATGCGCTATGTTCTGGCTTGTGCTGATGCCATTGATTTCAGCCAGTGGCATGCTTTCTTACAAGCGATTGCTTTTTCTTTTCAAGAAATGAATGATGTTGAAGATCTATGATAGCAAGCCTCTCTCGGGTCAATCCCACAGGACGGTAATAAGAATCCAAAGGGAGAACTCGAGATGTCACAGTAACCGCCTGAACCGAGTCATGCACCAGATTCAGCGATGATTCTCAGATAAAAGTTGCCCTTGATCCAGGCGTTGAGTACTATAACCTCGGACTTGGAATGCGTTATGCTTGTTTCTCGATCTAGCTTCGGGTAAGCACCAATGTCAAGCTGCTTTGGCATGTCCTTTGCCTGCCTAGGTCAAAAGGTGGGGTGCAAGTGACCAAATAGCGATTTCTTGATGATCGGTAGAAAAATTGCAGCTCATGCGAACTGCTACCCCGATAACATGCGTTCAAGATGTACTTTACGTCAGGAATTTCAAGTACCTGGTGTCTTACGGCTGCAAAACCATGGTTACGGCATAGGACGCAAGTCCCCATATACACGGGCTTTCACGTTTACAAACACACAAAGTTACACCAGGAGGCTGCGATGAAGAAAGCTGTGGGCAGACTTTGTACGTCGGGGACCAGGACCTCGGATATCGAGGGGTTCGGTTTTGCAACAAATGAATGTGCGACCAAGAGAATCCTGAGACATATGATTGAACGACACAGACAAGCTTAAGCACCGTCTATTTGGCCCAGTGAATCCGATCAGGTCCAGCAATACCGCTTCACCATGGGTCAAGCTGAGGTACTATAAGTTAGAACTGTCCATGACTTCGAGATGTCGAAGCGATAACTCTAACGGCAACATTTTCATTGAGGTATGTTGTTCCCGGGTAATATAATCGGAGCCTGACTTGGATGCAGGACAACAGGTCGTGCGGGTCAACAAACACTCTTGACACGTTCACGACGCGAGCTGTACTGGAGCGTAGTCCCAAGAAGACATCACTTCCATCCATCTGGGCGAGGATCAAACTTGAACGCTTCACTCCTTGGCCGTTACCGGAACATTCTCATTTCGAGGGGCAGTGTTTGCAGCGCTTGCCCTTTGATTGGTGGGGCTTCTTACGGGTCCCGTTGCCCATTCGGCCACATCGGGAACCACATCGATACCCGGCGGACGTCGCTGACCGCAAGAGAATTCGATATCACTGTGAGAAGGCCGCAGAGCCGCTACACAGCGCCGGCGAGCACCGATAGACTTTGGAACTTTCCTTTTTCTCTAAGAAAAGAAAAAGGATGTCCTCACCGCAGGAGGATGACGACTTTTGGCTCTTCGGTTACGGGTACAAAAGTTCCCCTCTCCACCCCCCTCTTTCCTATCTCCCATCCGCCATTGCGACATTGCTTTGCTTACACGGATGGACATAGAAGCTTGATATGGAAACCGCCTCCGCACTATGGTCGTGATGTCCAAAAGAACACGCGTTTTGCCAGCCTGGACTGGGATGGCTGACATGTGGTGCTTCAGACAAGCGCGTGCCGGGATACATCGAAGGGTACGTCCGCCGGTTTTGGCAAGTAAGTTTTTTCGAGCGTCCGACGGAGACGACGACGGAGGGGGGAAAGGCAAACCCCCTCTGGCCCCCAAGGAAGAGCCAGGCTGCTAAGCACGACGCCAGGCCAGGTAAGGGAGAAGAATGCCCGTCGGGGGCGCGAGAGGTTTTTGTTGCTGAACGTCGACGCCGGGACCACAGCGAGGATCACCGGGGCACGCCGGAGGCGCCCGGCCGCGTCGTGACGCTGATTGCCCGAGAGCACTATGACACACTGACCGACCACGTGGGTTGCCCTCCCTTTCCCACCGCACCAAGGACGACGAGCGAAGGCAGAGCGAGACCAGACGGCTAACAAAGGAGCGGGCAGCACTTCTCCGCGCGCGACGAGCGCGTCTGGGGCGCCGCGTACCACATCCCCGCGCCGCACGTGGCCGAGGTGAAGGCGTACCTGGACATCCGGGAGATCAACGGCTACTCGATCGAGTACGCGGCGTTTGCGCCGGCGTCGTCGTCGTCGTCGTCGTCGTCGTCGTCGACGGGCATGACGAAACCGATCCGCTGCCTCGTCTACATCGGGCTGCCGAACAACCCGCAGTTCGTCGGCCCGCAGGACCCGCAAGAGCTCGCGCGGCACATCCTGCGCTCAAAGGGCCCTAGCGGCCAGAACAGGGAGTACCTGTACAACCTTGAGCGGGCTCTCGCGTCGCTGAGCCCGGAGAGCGGCGACGGGCACGTCAGCGACCTTGCGAGCCGGTGCAGGGCGCTCGAGGCAGAAGGGGGCTGGGAGGTTGAGACGGGCGCCGAGCTTGCGCCGCTGCACCGAGTAGGGAGCACGGAGGAGCAGGAAGAGGTCGAGAAGATTGGGTAAGATTGTTGCCAAAGCCAAACCATCGCTTTTTTTTCATTTTAAGTCGCAATACTTCCCCTTCTTCTATCGCGGAGGAGGGTCCGCAGAATGATGCCAGGGAAAGAGAAGCATGAGAGACGAGGAGCAACAAAGGTACAACTACAAGGGCCCGATTTTGTTTCTCTTTTTTTTTTTCGTTTTCAAGATAAAGGAAAAAAAGAGCAGAATTCGTCAATTTAGACTCCTTTCCGATGAGGTCGGTGGTTTTCAAATATAGACAAGAAAAGACATGAAACAAAGAAACTGTTGATAGAAGCAACATAGATGCGGCTTACCCACACCAAGGTCTATCACGAGTTTTGAAAAAAAAAATAATGGAACGTCGAAGCAAACTTGATAAATGAAGCTCTCGACCCGTGGCGCCTTTATCCATGCAAGCTGTTGGATATCGCAAATCTCAATGCTTTCAATGCCGAAAGAAAGAATGTTTGTGAACGCCGATTTTCTCATATGTCTAGTCTTCCATCAGGTCGTCCAGCAGTCCCTTGTCCTCTCCCTCAACAGCAGGACTCGTAGCTGCGGTAGCTTCGTTCGCATCGCCGTTCTCGTCTTCGTCCCCTCCCATAATGTCGTCTAACAGATCATTGTCCGCATCCCTATTCTCTGTTGGGTCTTCATCAGCCGGCTTGGCCCCATGTGTTTCTCCATTCTTTGCATCCTTCTCGACATGGTTCTTTCTCGCCATCAAGCCACGAAAGTAGTCGTTACTTTTCGGTCCAGTCGGTTCGTCGGCATCCCTTTTTGCTGCGACCTCATGAGTGCGCTTGCTGAATCCCAGGCCACCACGACGTCCACTGTGGCCGCCCCGAGGTTGGGCAGGACGGTGCACTGGTGCACCGAATCCAGAAACGGCTTTCTTCTCAGCCTTCTTAGCTTTGTCTGTCTTGGGCTTCTCCTCTTTGAGCTCCGCCTTTTGCTTCATCAGCTCTGGCACTGTTCCAATGCGCAGCTTGTGGTCTTCCAGCTCGTAGTTTTCTAGGCCCATCTGCGCCTTACCCGCGCTCGCGACATCAACGTATTCAACAATGGCGCCGGCGTGATCCGGGCGGAGAGTAAGCTTCCTAATCGGGCCGTATTGCTCCGCGAGCTTCTCGAGACGCGCTGCGGTCACGGTGTCTGGCACATTCATGATCGCGACGGTGCGTTCCTTGTGGTTACTCGCGTTCGTCTCTGGTTCGCCGGTCGAGCTTACGGGCGCAGCGGAAGCACCGTTCGTTTTTACGGACGGTGAAGTAGTCGCGTCTGGCGTCGGGCTCATCGTGCTTCCTCGGTGGATGCTCGTCGCTGTCCGGCTGGCTTTCTTGCTTGAAACTTCCACATGCAGCTTGCGATTCTTAAACTGAAACTCGTTGTACTCCTTGGCAGCTCGCTCAGCACCCTCCTTTGTTTTAAACACAACAAACGCGGTGCCTTTGCTCTTGCCCTCAATGTTTCGTGGAATGCGTACAGACTCGACCTCCCCGGCCGATTCAAACAGCGTCTTGATCTCGTCCTCTTTGGCATACCAGTATACGTTGCCGACAAAGACTTCCCGACCCTCTGACTGAGCACCTTCACGATGTCCCGCTTTGTTGGGGTCAGAGATCGCGACGACGAGTTTGTACTTGCCATCGATCAACGTGTCGTTGAGCTGCGTGGCCTTCGCAGCGGCATCGGGGTCTAGGAACTGAACGTACGCAAAGCGACGTTTGGCGTTCGCCTTGAGCGACGGCATGCGCACGTCAACAACCTCTCCACAATTGGCGAACAGGTTCTTGAGGTACGCCTTGTCCGCCTCGGGAGGGTAGTTGGTCACAAAGAGCGTGCATCCAGTGCCGAATCGGACGCTTAGTTCAGACCCCTGAAACGTCTTGCCGGACTTCATGAGCGAATACGCAGCCTCATCTTGCGACTCGAACTCGATGGTGGCAGTCAGGCTGTCCTTCTCGTGAACGAGGTTGATGCTCTTGATTGTTCCGCAGTCGCGGAAGAAGTGCTTGATCTGGCCTTCGGTGGTCTTCAGCGGAATGTGCTCGACGATCACGGTCGTGTGCTCGCGATCACGCTTCGGCTGCGACGTCTCCGGCAAGGAAGTGCCTTTGGCGTCCGGTTCGGCAGACTTCATCTTCTTGGTAGCCGTCTCATCCACGGCGGATTCCTTGCCCTCTCGCTTTCGCTTACCGCCCGTCGCAGACGTGTCTGCCGTCGCTGATGCAGACTGCGAATCGCTGGCATCCTGCTGCGCCGCTTGCGCCGCGGCTGCCGCCTCTCGCTCTCTTCTTTTGGCGATCCTGCGATTCGTTTCCCGAGCTAAGATGACCGCGCGTCGAAGCTCGGCCACAGACTCGTGATGTTCACAATGGTTTAGAAACATGGGCACCAGTTGCTCGGGCCAGTCCATGACGTCGACATGCTCAAGTGCCTGCTTGAGAACTGCGGTAGCGAGTTCGGGGCAGCGCAGCTGCGATCCAGGTTCATTCGCCGCACGCATCGAAAACTTGGCCCACACGACCATCTCCCACATGTAATACCTGTACCAGAAGTCGTATGAGTGGACCTGGTTCTTCATGATCTCCTTCCAGCTGTCGCGTGCGACCTCAATCTCGCCCTTCTGCATCATGAACTTTATGTAGATGCGCTCGAGCCGGTAGTGGGGGTCGCCCATGTACTTCTCGCCATATTTGTCGTGCCCAATCTTCTTGACGTGCTCGAGCGCAGAGCGGATCGCGACTTCCGCAATGTCCAGCTCGTCCTCGGTCGCGCCTGGCGCGAAAGCACGTCTCCGCAGCCCGCCGCACCACGCCACGTACACTTTCATCAGCTCCTCCATGCCGCCCACGTCCAGGAGACCGGTCGACGTCGCGCGGTGCTTGATGTTTTCAATCTCCGCGAAGGGACGGCCCTCGAGTTCCATCGTCAGCAGCCGGTGAGCCCACAAGTCTCCCGACCAGGGGCAGTGCCGCGTCGCCCTCTCGATGACTGGCATGACCGAAGCATCTGGCGTCGATGAATCGCTGATGAGATAGTCGACGTAGTCGATCCAGAAGGTCTGCACGGATGGGAAACGCGTCGTGGCGCGTTCGTAGAGACCTCTGATCATGCGGAAGCTGAAGACGCCTTTCTTTTGCAGCTCCCACGCTAGGTAATCCGTGTAGGCCTGATACTCGGCCGTCTCGTCGCGGCGATCGACGGCGTGCTGGATCGCGAGTTCGTGCTTCTCGCGTATGCGCCAAGCCGTCTGCGCACCACTGTTTCTCGCCATCTGTGCCATGATCTCCTCGTAGTTCTTTGCGTCGTGGACCGACAAGAAAGAGCCAAAGCTTTGGTACGTGTCCTGCCACGTGGCGTGCGCCTCAGAGAGTCGCTCCGCAAACTTCTGCTCGATGTTGATCAGCTTCTGCTTGTCCGGCCACTTTTCATGGTCCTGGATCAGCACGCTCATGTACTGGTCCCAGACAAGATGGCTGTCGTTCAGTCGGAAGTGCGTGTTTGCGACGGCCTGTTCCCAGATGCGTAGCATGGGAGCCCATTTAAAGTACTCCTTGCCAGACTGCACGTCCTGAGGTGACCAGCTAGCCGTCGCGGCGGCGTCTGCCATGCCGTACGCAGCCGCCCACAAGAAGTACGCGTAGTCCCCGTACTTGCGCCAAAGACGTACAGAACTGGGTTCGTCCGTGACGGCGCGCGCAAACAGGTCCATCACGCGCAGCCGGTCGTCGTTGTTAGTCGCGAGGGCCATCTCGTCGTCCAGCCACGAGACCCAGAGCGACTCGCCAAGGGGGAAGATTTGATCCATTGTCTTACGGGCATTACGCAGCTCCTGCAGAAGCTCATACTCGTGGGGGCTAGCTCCCTTACCAACATGCACAGCTAAGCCCTGCTGCAGCAGTGTGATGAAGCGGACGTGCGAGGAGTAGTCGAACGGATTTGTCACGAGGTGGTTGCCCAGTTCATCGAGGAGACTGCACTCCTCCTGCGTGAGAGAATGTGAACGGTAAGAGCGCCGCTCCTGCGTCGCTGGATCAGTCATGACGATCTCGTTCGACGACCGAGCGGAAAGGGCCGGCCGGGGCAAGTTCTGGAGCGTGTAACTGCGCGAGGACGTCGCGTCGCGTGATGGCAAGGCAGGGCGGGTGGCCGCGTGCTGGGATTGCTGCATCGATGCGAGATCTGGATCGTGTGGTGAGCATACTGGGACGTGGACGACAAGGCGGTGCCGCGGAGGCGCATACATACCCGCAAGCGTGTCCATCTGTGGGGTCGACCCGTGGCGCTGCAGGGACGGAAGCTGCTGCTGCTGGTGATGGTGCGGCTGGTGGTGCGGCGCGTGGACCAGCCTTGGGTCAGACGCGAGCACGCCCGGCGACGGCGACGGCACTGGAGCGGAGGACGCGGCAGCGTAGACCGGCTGGGGGCTCGGCTGGGCATACATGAGCTGCTGCTGGTTGTGGTATGCGGCATTGTGGGCGGCGATGGCGGGCAGCGACTGATCGGCGGCACGAGGCGAGGGCGAATACTGCCGGCTCAAGCTCGAAGACTTCCGCTGCTGGACGGGCGGGCGCGTGGACGGGCGACGGACCGGCGTCGAGGACTTGGAGGAAGGCGCGGTGGGTGGAGGCGTGTCGCCATCGGCCGGCGACTCGGCGGGCGAGAGCAGCGAGTTGATGTCCATCTACGGCGGCGACAGCGGCAGGCGCAGACGACCGGGCGTTGAAGAGGCTCCTCCCTGTCCACGGCAAGCGCAACGGGCAGGGCGACGCTGCAGGACCATGGAACGCAGCTCAGCGAAGGCGCAGAAGACGCATTCAAGACGGGAGGGGAGCTGCACAACCACGATTGCGGGAGATGCGGATGTGGATGTGAGAGCAAGGACGAGGACGAGGGCGAGAGCAGGTGGCCGAAGTGCAGGAGCCGATGCAGGCGGCCGCACGTCAGGTTCGGATTGGGATGTAGAAGGCCGTGTTTGGCGTCACCGCGCGATGGAGAAAAAAGTCGCCCGTCAGGACGGGACAACGTACGATGACGAGCAGGCTAGCGGCGCCAGAGCACGGCGCTCCAGAGGCCCTGCGGAGTCCCTGGCGGATCGGACTGCGTGCGTGCCGCAGCAGAAAGGGGGGACCCGCCTGCTGCTTGGTTGGTCGGGCAGCGGGTCCGCCCAGCGCCCAAGGAAGCAACTCCGCGCTCTGCCATTCCGCTGCCCCCGTGCGCCGGACGCAGCCGTGCTTGCCTCTCTGCACCGCGTCGCCAACGTCGGTCACCGTCCACCACGCACCTCTCTGACCTCTCTCTCCGCCGCAAGCGGTCCCGCTGTACCTGCGGCCACGGCCGCCGCTGACTTGCTGCTTCGGCTGCTGCTCCTCTGATCGCTGCTCTCACCCGCCGGCCGCTCGTCGTCGGCAGGGGCTGCCCCAGTGCCCCAATTCTTCTCCCTCGCTCCTCGCGTCCTTCCGGCACGAAAAGACGTCGTCATGCAGCGACGCCCGCCCTGCCTGGACGTGTCCGCCCTGGTCTGTTCTAGATTGTGACAGGCGTGTTTCCTTGCCATGCGCCAACCGCAGGCCAGCAAGTCCTGAGGCAGCGTTTGTGTGGCGTCGATCCGCTTCCTCATTCGGCCTAGTCCTCTCCCTCGGCACCGCATCCTTTTCGTCCAGCTTTGCATTGTCGACACGTCGGGCACCTTTTCTGTTCATCGTCGCCCGCATCATCCTCTTTCCCTCGACGACGTTCCAGCGCATACCACCGCCTTGTCGTGAGGTTGCTCTTGCTCGTTGCTCCAGCACCTGCGCCGGCAGCTCAACGACAACAACAACAACCATGCCAAAATATAAGTATCCCCTTGCCCCGTCCTCGCCTCGCGTACAAAAGGTACTGACCCTGCGAACTCTTCTGTAGGTTTCTTCCCCACGCTGCGCATCACCCACCCGCCGTGTATGTCGCGTGCTCGCCCTGACCACGAAGCAAGGTGACTACTGCGATGTCTACCTTACGCACGATTCGATGAGCGTGCGTAAGGCTCACAACAGCGGCCGCAACCACCTCCGCAACGTCCAAGACTACTATCAACGTACGTCACACGCCCATCCCTTCCAACCCTTGTGCATGCCGGAAAGGGTGTTGCCTCCAAGCTGGTTGCTAACTCGCCTCTTTGTTTCGCTATGCAGAAATCGGACATGAAAAGGCACAGAGCGTCATAGACTCGATCACGTCCTCGTACGCGGACGCCGGCCAGGCGGCGCAGAATCCCATGCTGCAACAAGGCGGTATGATCGGTCCCATGCCCGGTGCCTCCTTCCCGACGAGCGGTGCGGCACGTCCGCCCTTTCCATTTCCAGGTAAAACTCTTTTTCTTCTACTCGGGCCCGCCGACACCAGTTCCGCCAACGACTGAGAAGAATCCCTCGCCGGCCACACGCTTCAGACGTTCTCTAGACTAACCTCAATCCCTCTCTTGTATACAGGTCAGCCAGGCGCGCCACCTCCAATAAATTTTTCCGGCCCACGACCCGCCGGGCTCCCCGCCCATCTTCCTTGGCCGCCTCCGCAGATGCCTTTCCCCCCACCGCAGGGCATGCCAGGAATGCCTCCGTTTCCCCCACCAGCGGCAGGCTCGCCACCGCAGGGCATGCCTCCATTCCCACCCCCGGTCGCTCCAGGAATGCCGCCTCCGCCGCCAGGAGCCAGCTTTCCGCCTTTTGGAGGACAGTCAGGCTCACCTAGCGGACCCCCACCTCCAGGACAAGGCTTTATGCCTCCGGGGATGGCGCCACCCGGAAGTGGACCTCCTGGACATTGAGAGGCTGAATGACGAATCTTGACGCTAAGATGAGGATATTTTTTTTCCTTGTGGCAGAGATTGTAGGAAGCAAGGCACGCATGCACGTGTTCGTTTCTCGCGGTCAGGAAGGGTCGGGACGACTCACGCGCGAAGTGAACGGAAAGACGCCACGAAATTGCATGTACATGTAACTCGCGGGGCCAATTGAGTCAGTCAGCAGTGTAATTAGAGCTGCAAACTCTTGGTGACGCAAATAGAGTTGCGGCCTTGGACAGGACTTGTGCTGTTGTACCAGCAGAAGCTTCACGGGCACATGGAAGAAATAAGAGAAGAAAGACAGATCCATACAGCATTTCTATGCAAGTATCACAACTTCTGCTCTCGTCCGTGATCCGTGACTTCGGTTGTCCTCCTTGTCCAGCACAGCCCGTACGCAGTCTTTGAACAAAACATTCACACAAAGTTGGCTCTTGTGTGGTGTAAAGCCAACAGCTTCAAGGTAGGAACAAAGGTCGCTTCAGAGACAGAATCATTTCTAGAGAATGAGATTGCCAGGTTCTCCAGCAGGAAGGCGATCACGAGACCAGCCAGCTTGAAACTCTACCTCTGTCTAGCTACCGTACATTTCCTTACCCCCACCCCCGCTTTACGATCGGCCACGGCCGCCTATTTTCGGTCGGAATCCTGGCGCCCACTGACAGTGCTACGCGTACGAGCGAACACACATATTCGCTCTCGCACGCATGCAACGTTGAGGCCAGTGCACTGTACGCGGGCCCGTTCGCAGGTCTGTTCACGACGGGTTGGGGAGCAAAAAAATAAAATAAAAAAATAAAAAGAAGAATAAAAAAACCACGTGCGGCCAAAGGAACGTTGAAGGCCAGGAAAAGAAATGAGAGTACGTCTGGGGAATGGCCAAGCGATAGGTCGCGCGGTCTTTTTTTTTTTTTCTCTTTCCGTTTCATCATCAGTTCGTTTCCACGTCGCCATCCTTTGCTTTTTGGCTGTTTCGACCCGACAGCTCAGGTGATAGGAGAGACCTTGGGTGCTCACCGTGCCGGTCGCTCGCAAGCGGTAGCCGTGGAGCGATGCTACGCGAAGCGCGGGTCATTCTGCAGCGAGGAGGAGGAGCAGGAGGAATCGAATGCGTCAATGGGGCAGCGTCATCTCTCGACCAGGCTTCCTTCTCGTCTTCGATCCTGCTCGTCTCGCCCGGCTCGACGCGCCCGCTACGGCGGCTCATTTATGCTCGCTGTGAGTGCGGGCCAGCGCTGGTGCCGTGGATCCGACGAGCGGCAGCCCGTGCGTGGGCATCGAGCGGGAATGCGACGCGCCCATTGGCCAACCCCACAACGCTCGGAAGCGGATGTTCGCTCGCTGCACAACTCCTTATGCATCGTGCACAACTGTCTTGTGCCCCCTCTCGCTGCCCGTCTGGCCTCGGGCTACCCTGTCCCATCTCCCATGCTTTAAAAGGGCCACCAGCGTTCTCCTTCCCCCGTCGCAAGTGTGACCGAAGCGTTTCGACTCTCGAGGCCTCTAAATCACCTTGCGAAGCGGGGGCTGCAAGGAAGCGAGATCGCCTTCCTACAAAAGCAGAAAGATCAAGACAAGAGAAGCCCTACGCTCGTTTCTCCTCCAGCAACGACGGGATCTACCAATCGCCGTTGGCCTGCCTGACCCAAGCCTTTTTACTTTCCCCCTTTGCCCTTATCCGACGCTTCGCCTGTCGACCATCGCACTTGTTTCTTACCTCCACACGCCGCCCCCCTTGTTTCGTCCGAGTTGGCGCGCTGACGCGCGCCCAGCGCGGTACTTACCGACCCACGACCGAGGGCCACCATGGCTGCGTCTGAGCCTGAGAAGCAGAACGTAAACGCCCCCGTGGACCGCGACGAGGACTCGTCCGAGAAGCGCGCGGCCGAGTCAGAGTACACGACGAATGGCGACGTGGACAGAGACGTCGAGAAGCTGAGCCCCACTGAGGAGACCCAGACGGTCGAGGCTACCCAGCCCGAGTCGAAAGCCCAAGACGTGGAGCAAGTCGACGCCGACATTGTCGACTTTGACGGGCCGGATGACCCGGAGAACCCATACAATTGGACCAAGAAGCGGAAGTGGATCAACGGCGGCTTTCTGAGCTTCTTGACCTTCATCACGTATGTCTAGATCTTTTTGTGTCCTACGTGGTGGAGCGCTAAACCTCTTCCCCCTTAACTGCTTCTCAAACTCCAACCCCCCCCCCCCTCTTTTCCCCCACACCCCTGCTGCTGGGTAACCTGTGTTGACGTGAGAAAACGACAGGCCTCTGGGGTCGTCGATGTTCGCCCCCGGCGTTCCAGATGTGCTCCGCGAGTTTCACACCACGAACGAGACGCTTGGATCCTTCGTCGTGTCCATCTATATCTTGGGATATGCGTTTGGCCGTGCGTAACCCCAGGGTCTCCCGCTGTCCGGACCCGTCCATGGCTTTTGACTTACAAGCTGACCGAGAAATCCGTAGCACTCTTCATCGCGCCCCTGTCCGAGATGTACGGCCGAAGCATCGTCTACCACGTGACGAACGCGCTCTTCATCGCCTGCACCATCGGGTGCGCGGCCAGCTCCAGCTTCGGCATGCTCATCGGCTTCCGCTTTCTGGCCGGCACGTTTGGCTCGACGCCCATCACCATCGGGTCCGGCACGATCTCGGACATGTTCAGGACCGAGGAGCGCGGCGCCGCCATGTCCATCTGGAGCATCGGCCCGCTCCTCGGCCCCGTCGTCGGCCCCATCATCGGCTCCTACCTGTCCGAGGCGAAGGGCTGGCGCTGGGACTTTTGGTTCGTGGCCATCGTCGCCGCCCCCGCCGCCCTCGGCATGGTCTTCTTCCTGCGCGAGACGTACGCGCCCGTCCTGCTGGAGCGCAAGGCCGCGAGGCTGCGAAAGCGGACGGGCAACATGAACCTGCGTTCGAAAATGCACCACGGCCTCACGCCCAAGGAGTACATGGCACGCTCCCTGATCAGGCCGACGAAGATGCTGCTCTTCTCCCCGATCGTCTTCTTTCTGTCCCTCTACATGGCCGTCGTGTACGGGTAAGTTGCTCTCACAAAGCCAGGTGGACTATGCTGTTCAAACGGGCGCGGAAGCTTGAGCAGTGCTCTCCCTCTTTCCTCCCACCCTCCCCCCTTCCTCTCTCTCTTTTTCAAAGAAAAAACCTTACTAACTTTTGGTTTTCTTCTTGCAGATATCTGTATCTCCTCTTCACGACCATCACCGGCGTCTTCGAGGGCAAGTATCACTTCTCGCCCGCAAACGTCGGCCTCGCCTATCTGGGCATCGGCATCGGCATGTTCGGCGGCCTCTTCGTCACAGGCCTGCTCTCCGACTCCATTGTCAAGAAGCTGTCCGCGCGCAACAACGGCGTGCTCAAACCGGAGTACCGCATCCCGCCCATGATCCCCGCCGCCTTCTCCATCCCCATCGGCCTCTTCATGTACGGCTGGACGGCGAACTACGGCGTCCAGTACGTCGCGCCCATCGTCGGCACGAGCTTCGTCGGCCTCGGCTTGATCACCACCTTTGTAAGTTTTCGCCGTCCCACACGCACGTCTGCTCGTGCCCCGGCATCGCCCTTGCTGACGCGGCCCGCCCCAGATGCCCATCATGACGTACCTGATCGACGCGTACACGCGCTACGCCGCCTCCGTGACGGCGGCCAACACGGTGCTGCGCTCGATGCTCGGCGCGCTTCTGCCGCTGGCCGGCCCAAAGATGTACGCCGCTCTCGGCCTGGGCTGGGGCAACTCCCTGCTCGGCTTTATCGCGCTGGCCATGGTCCCTTTTCCCTTCGTCATCTGGAGGTACGGAGAGGCGATCAGGACGAGAAGACCCCTGAAACTTTGAGCACGCTCACTCACTCTCCCCACGTTTTCTTTTTCTTGTTTTCCCCCCTTCTTTAGATACGCGGGTTTCCCAAAAGATGGGAAGGAATAGACGGTAGGAGAACGAAAAAGAAAGGTCACTGAGAAAAGTAAGAACGCTTCTTCTTCTTCCTTCTTCTTCTTCTTCTTCTTCTTCTTCTTTTTTTTTTTCCCTCTCCTTCCCCTGCCGAAAAAAAAGAACATGTGAATTCATTCGGAGCATAGCGTCAAGGTGGAAGGGCCGACAGGAGTTAAGCCAGTTACGGGACATACACACACACACATATATATATATATATATATATATTTGTTTCTCTTCTAGAATTTAGAACCTAGTGGGCTACATTCTTAGCGAGAAATGAGGAATACTCATGCCAACGTGCTTTCAGGGACCCCCAATTTTTTCTTTCTTTTTATTTCGTACGACCCCCTCCTGATTGCAAAACTCACCGCGTGAATCTCATCGCGTCGTATCTTGGTTCTTGGTCTAGAATTGCGGTCTGACCTGAACGCCGGCAACACCTTTTTGCGGGGAGGTGGGGTATCCTTCGCTCCGGGTAACTCCATCCAGAAAGGGAAGCTCTTCCTCCTTCAGCAAAACATGTTCTGCGCAAGCGTTGAAGTACGTGAGACAAGGATAAGTCTTTGATGCAAGCTCGGTGAGATATACCCAGGGCAAAAGGGGAAGAAAATTTTTTTCATCTTCTTTCCATCTCAACTCAGGGCCGGGGGCAATTTGAGAACAAAGAAAAAAAAGTAAATGCGGTCGTAGGGTCGAGAATGACGAGTGTAGGCTGTTTGCATCGAAGTCAAGAAGGAAAGAAAAGAAAAGAAAAAAGCTGCACGCTGATCATCGGGAACGGAAAGGATCGAAAGTCGTCATTTGAAGTACGCGCCGTCAAGAACGTTGCGTTCAAAGACAGACCGGAGCTAACGCTCCGTCACGAGCATGACGCCATCATCAACGTAGCGCGGACGGGATATGTTCTCGAAAGCGCTGCTGATCGATGGGATTCGGGTGCATTGCCGGCCGCCGGGAGAGAGAGAAATGAGTGGATATGTACTTGCTGGGCCCGCCACGCCGGGTTCACGAGTCGGCCGCGAAGAACGTGGACGGACGCTGCCGGCCTCAAACCTTTGCAGCCGGACCTGTCCACGGTGTGTCTGGGTGCGACCCGATCGGTAGGAAGGTCGCCGACGGTTGTTCCAGATGGCTGCTTGCCCACGGCTGCAAGGAGGGAGGGCACGCTCGCGCCGAGCCGTGCGTCGAGGGGGAAGGCGAAAGACGATCCGCATGTCGTTGCCCGGAGAGAAGAGATCCAGTACAGCGTTGACGGCGAGCGCGAGCATGCCGTCAAGGCTGGACGGATGTTCTGCGCAGCAGATCCACCCAGGCCTCGACCATGACACGGCGCTGCTTGCTTCTCGACGCCAGCAGCCAGATCATTCAGATACGTCGGACTGTCCAGCGAGATGGATGGCACGTCTCCGTACCGCTTGAAACGCAAGTGCGCGAAAAGGGCGGCAATTGCAACAGGGCCAAATCTGATTTGCGAACTTTGACATCGTGGAGATCACTCCGTTAGGCGTTCAGAATCTGGGTTGCTGTAAGAATTCCCTCACACGGCGCGGGCATCTTGCTTACTATTGCCCATCAAACGGATCGCTCGAAGATCCTGACACTTACTATAGGTCGGATCCGGCGCTAATTGTCACAAAAGACAAAGACGCCACGATGGTGAAGCGACTTTTGAAGTGTGAGGAAGCACAAAGAAGCCATTGTTCACAAGGGTGAGAGTGTTTTCGACGTGAGAAAAAAGAACTCAAGACGAAGACGAATCACATAGAAGTGTTGCCAAGGCCAAGCTGGACCATGCCTCTGGCTTCAGACACCTCAATTTGACAGTGGCACAGTAGAATTTCGTTGATTAACGCTGTATTCAGCTAGGATTAGTCCGCGGTAGTAAACGCTCTCATGCCGAAACTGATCGGGCGTGCTAAATTACAAAAATTTATCATCCTTCTAATTCTGACCTTGCCGTTGAACCCCTGTTTGAAGGAGACGACTGAAAGTTTGAAAGTGAGGAGTGGTAGATGCTTCCACTGACCGGCGTGTCGTCTGCTTGGTAGACTGGTTTTGGCGGAACCTCCATCTCGTGAATGCCGGGCAGGACATTGACGCCCATTCGGGACTCGTGAGCAGACTCGACACCTAGCTCGTTGACTCTCGTGATGTGCAAGAACTGACCGTCGATTGGAGAGATGTGATCGCGGTCGTACGACGACGCCGCTGCCGGAGACAGAGGCGGTATGATCTCCGACATTTTGGGGCTGCTCAGGATGTGCTCGTGCTGGCTGTGCCGCTTCTCCTGCTCGCGTCGCCTGCGAGAAAACAAGACCCAGAGCACGAGTGCCAGCAAAAGGAGGGCACCGGAGACGGCGCCGACGACGATGCCTGCGATCGCTCCTCGGCTGAGATGGCTGGAAGAGCTTGAGGGGAATCCAGACTCGGTCACGGACGCATTGTAGATCGGAACCAGGTTGGAAGACGCCTGGGAGGCTGGAAACGATGCTTGCGAGAGGTTGAAATACGCGCGTTCAAAGTCAACGCTGACATGAGCCTCCTGCAGGAAGGCTCGCCCGAGTATGTAAGTATTGCCTGGGGCACGCCGAATCGGGAAAAACGGTTGAGACTGATTTTGATCGTACGTGGGCCAGGTTGCGTTGAGATTGAAGGCGTCGTACGGAAACGTTATGCTCGTGGTGTTGCCGCTGTTTTGCGTGTCGGCCACGGCGATGCGGACCTGGTCGATGGCGTTTCGATTGCTCGCAAGGGCTGCGTCACCAACGGTAAACAGGTCGGTAGACCCGTCATACGTAAGTGACAGCCGACTGGCAAGTTGATCGCAGACAGAGGACGGCAGGTAGAGATAAGGCAGCGTGGAGTCAATGACGACCGTTTCGGACACGGGAACGGACGCTTCGGTTCCGTTTTTGAAGGAGAAGGCGATGGACGAGAGGCTCAATTGCAGCTCCCTCGTATCCTTGCTGGCCGGTAGAGCGTAGTACGTTGTGGTATTGCCCTCGATCCTTGCCTCGTCGTAACCACCAAGGACGAGGCTGCCAAGATAGTTGCGATACGAAGCACCAGCGGTATAGCTCCACGAACGGCTGGGTATCAGAGATTGGTTTGCGAGCGACTCCAAAAAAGAGGGCGTGTCCTGCGTTGTAGATTGCAGATACCCATCGCCAATCCCCAAGCTCGGAAGGAAAAAGTTCCACGTCGTCATGCCAAAGACGGGCACGTTGGCGTCTGGAGACAATTTTGCAGAGCCCGCAGCGTCCTGTACAGTCACCGAGTCGAGCCCAAGGTCTCCAGTAGCGTTGTACGCCGATCCAAAAGCGCCGGTCATGCTCAAATCGTTGCCCAGCTCGAGTGAATTGATTCCTATGTATTTATATGTTCCCGACTCCTGGAAACCGCTGCTCTGGAAGCCGTTTGAAAGGCCGACGCCTCGGAGTTCCGAACAATTTGTGGGAACGAAGGATGGATCTTGCTCATACGTACATCCTCCAGGCGTAGGAAGCCATGTTGAAAAGCTCGATGTTGAAACCAGCGCACGAAACGATTGAGCTGGGTTGCCAACGGATAGTAGAAACGTGGACCAGCTGCCGTCGTTGCCCTCAAATTGACCGCTGGTCCTCACAGAGAAAGGCTTCGGGAGAGAAGCTGAGTCACGTTTAGACAAAGGCATGGTGAACTTAAACGAGTGTACAACGCAGTATGGCAATTAACGATGGCTCAAACCTTACGGGAGAATCATTCTGTTGTGCTTGACAAAAGACGAGTAGCTTTCTGATGATAATAGTGCGACAACTCACCACCCACTTTTCCTCGTCGGGCAGATCAAGTAGAAAGACGTCGGATCGTTCAAGCGGGTCATGTTCTATGACATAGCCGCCGGCGAATTGGAGGCGTGTATTCACTTTCAGACGAGCTTCTCGAAAGGCATCGCGCACGGCGATCCCCAAACCTTGCTGCAACGGCGGTGGCAAAGGCCGGTGGCTCTCGCCCCATCTTCAGTAGCAGAACGCGAGCCGAACGGACCTGTACTCCCAAGACCGGACTACGGGAAGATCGAACGAGAGACGGCCGTTTCGCTTGTTGGGCAGAGGGCAGATCAGGGAACAAAGGTAGTAAGGGGTGGTCGAATCAACATCGGCTGCTATCGATAGACGATACCCACATGGGGATAAGTCGACGAGCAAAAGTACAGGTTTCTCCCGCGCGTCCCCGGTTTAGTTCTAGTCAACGCCGTAGTTCCCACGTACCTCGCAGATGCTTTCCAAGGCTCCGCCTCGCCCCATCCAGCAAGGAGCTGCTGTACTTCGGGCGAGACATGTGCCTGGGTGCGACAGCGGGTTTCCCGTTTCTCTTGAACAGCAGCTGCGGCGGTTTATTCCCTCCGCCTTGGCTCCGCGCGACCGTCCTAAAAAAATCCACCCCACCGAAACCTGATTTATCCCGGCGCGGCGTCGCCACTGTGTTTAGGCTGTTGATGAACAGCATTCCTTCCCAGATCAGCATGCTAAGAGTCAATTGACGAGATGCAGATGTCATGCAAGGCCCTGAAAAAAAAAGGGAAGAAGAGCATGGAACTACGTGTCTTTGCGCTGGTCGTCCTAGCCAGCGGCTGTTAGGTAACGAGAAGAATCGGCCCTGGAGGTCCGGCTCGCCTTTTAATGTGCAAGTTCGTTTTTGCTCTGAACGTGAGTTTCTCTCTCAATTGCTTTCGTTCTCTTCATTGCTTGATCACAGGACCCTCGCTGTCAAAAGACCTTCGTTCCATTCGAGTATTTCAGCATGCGTGCCCATCTACTACTTTCATTGTCGACTGCTGCTCTCACCCGTGCAGCTCCCGGAGGCGGCTGGGATGATACGTCACACGTTCATACTTCAGTCGAAGTGTATAGCAGCTGTTCCACAGCTTCGTCACCCGAGCAGTCTGGAAAAACATCGTGGCCTAGCTTCGCGAAGCCGTCTTCGCATGTGCGTCCCTCTGCAGCATGGTCTGATCAGTCCAAGCCTTCCGAGAAAGCCTCTAAGACGTGGGCAATCAGCACTTCGTGCAAGACGACGCCCCAGCCATTGCCTGTGACGACAGAAAAGTCGACGGAGCATCCGGAGTGGACGAAGGCGTCTTCGTATATGTGGCCCTCTGCAGGCTGGTCTTATCAGTCCAAACCTTCCGAGAAAGCCTCCAAGACGTGGGCGATCAGCACTTCGTGCAAGACGACGCCCCAGCCATTGCCTGTGACGACAGCAAAGTCGACAGAGCATCCGGAGTGGACAAAGGCGTCTTCATATATATGGCCCTCCGCGGGGTGGTCTGATCAGTCTAAACCTTTCGAGAAAGCCTCCAAGACGTGGGCGATAAGTACGTCGTGCAAGACGACGGCCCACCCATCGGCCGTAACAACGGCGAAGTCATCGGAGCATCCGGCGTGGACGTCGACGCCTTGCACGACCAGCAGCACGCTCACCTGTCCGCACGTCTGCCATCTGGATTTCTTCGGCACGTTGCTTGCCTATCCGACCGTCATCGAGTACTCGTCCGTCTATGCGCAGACGATCAACGCCTACGTGACCGACTTCAGCGACGGCTCGCCGCCGCGGTCGAGCGAGGAAACGGTCACTGCCCCGCCAGCGCCGCCGGCGGCACCGCTGACGTGGACCGCGTTCGGCGTCGTCCTGTACGTCCTGTCCCGCCTTGCGCCCACCCCCCCAAGGAGAGGCGTGATTCGCTGCTAACGGAACCGTCGCTAGGACCTACCCAACGACGTACGTAGCGTACACGTCCATCAACTACGCCACGGTGGTCCCGCTCAGCGCGGAGGGCACCTGCACCACCACCACCTCCGCGCCCCTGATCTACCCCACCGTGTGGCCGTCGCTGATCGCGCCCTCGTCGCTGATCCAGCAGCCCGGCTCCCTCCCGCCGGCCACCGTCGTCCAGTGGCTCGACTCCCTGCCGACCGTCGAGGCCCAGCTGGGCGGCAACGTGTGCGACCCGGCCAACGGGGGCGTCGCCCCGTTCGTGCCCACCGCCACGGTCACGAGCGCGACCACCATCGACGGAAACACCAGGATCGTGCACACGACCACGGTCCAGGTGTCATCGTCGTCGTCGTCGTCGACGTCGTCGTCGACGCCTTCACCCACACCAACGCCGGCCCCGCAGACGTCGAATACCCCACAGCTCTCGCCGACGACCCCGACGACCGCATCGCCGACCCCGACGAGCAGCACTCCGACGGCTGTGGTGCAGACCATCAACGCGGCTGCCATTCCGAGAAAGTTTGGTACAGAGACATGGCTTGGTAACGCGTTGGCTGCGGTACTTCTGGCCTTGTAGACGGGTCCTGTGCCATGAAAAAAGACATCAAAGGATGACACGCAACGTAATGATCGACGGTCTGCACGACCAGATCGTCTAGTCAAGAAAGAGAAATAAAGTAAAACCCCACGCAAGTAATAGCTAATGGTGACATGTTACTTCTGGATGGGCTCCCGCGACGAAACACAGATTCGTGGATGCCAGAAGTACGAGAAGCATGTATTGAATATTTTTCAGAATGCTAATGTGGATTTGTACATGTAAAGAAATAAAAATGCTGATGAGTGCCATGCCTTCTCGGCCTGCGTTCTTTTCCTGCCCCTGTCCTTTAGAGAGCTCCCCGCTCATGTTCCAAATTTAGCCCACCAATTTCGAGATGTTGTGCTTCTGCCTTGGAAATATATAACTATATATATATAATAGAACCTTCCACGTGCAACCATACTCCTGTTCTTGTGCGCGACTGTCTTGATTCGTACGAGTCGTCTTCGCCACGTCCTCGGGAGGATGATAGTCAACGCCGAGTTCTTACGCACGCTGTGAACACAGTCAACAAGCAGCGGCATCAAGGCAAAGGGCGTAGTTGGGTGCCGAGTTTAAGCTACCGGGCTCCAGGGCATCGGCAAAAGCACCCTGCTCTTCATCGTCTGAATAAGCGGCGTCGTCTTGTGCACGGTGTCACCCCAGCCTTCAATGCTCCAGCTCTGCTCTCTTCGCACCTTCCTCTCCTCCAAGTTTGCAAACTGCCACAGGTGGTGCACCGTGTTCAGCTCGCCAATCTGTACGAACCAGGCTCCCACGCCTTCCATGACCTCGCGACGGGCCTTCAGGCCTCGACGCCAGTGCGTCTCCCACTCCAGCAGGTTTCCGGGGTGTAAGGTGTATGAACGCAGCTCAAAGAGCCCGCCGAGAGCTCGCGGAGGGGACGTGGGCCAGAAGGAGAACTCCTGCATAAGTGATGTGCGTTTGGCGTTGATGAGCGTCTTGAGCTTGCGATCGAACTCGGGAAACTCTGGGTGGTGCTGGATGGCATAGAGCGAAGCGTGGTACCCCGTGTAGCGCTGGTACTCCCAGATGTGCACTACGGACCAGATCCGTTAGTCCAAGTGATCTTCGAGGTAAGGAAAGGTAGTCTGCAGAGTGATGGGTGTGGGACGTACCAAACGTATCGCAATCACCCACTTCCGTCCTCCAGCTTCCCACCAGATTCACCTTGTTCTCCGGCATGCTGGCCATGCGCGGGTACCAGCTGCCGACGAGCTCTACGTACTCGTCCACCTTGTCCGGCTTGACCTCGTGAAAGACGATGCTGTGCACGTACTTGCCCCGGGCCAGCACCTGGGAGAAGCTGCGCTCGATGTCTTTGTCCAGCTCGCGGCCCTCGGCCGTGCCGTAGATCAGACTCGAGAGCGCGCCGCTCTTCTTTTTGCCGCTTTCCTCGCGTGCTCGGGCCTCCTCTGCGAATTGAGAGCTTAGCGAACCAAGGACACTGGTAGGTGAAGAGACAGAAGAGGAAGAAGACGATATAGCATCTCTAGCACTGACGGGGGACGTACTCTCTTGTTGCTCCTTACGCCGCCGAGCTTCCTGCTCCGCTACCAAGCGCTCGCGGAACTCGCGCTGCTTGGTGTCGAAGGCAGGGCCACCGTCCGGCGTGATGTCGCCCAAAGCAGGCGATCTTGCAGGCGACTGTGCTGGGTGAATGGTGCTCAAGGATCTGGCGAATCTGACGGCTCCGCCCAGCTGACGCGGGTGTAGGCGTCGGGCAAGCATGGTGTGTTTGGCGCGGGAGAGGGGTGCGGGCTGTGTACGTGGGCTTTTGGACGGTGCAAAGGCGTGAAACAAAGCTCAGCGCGTCCACAACGAAGCGCACACAGGCAATGGCAGAGCAAGAACAGCAGTTGTGGCGATGGCGTTGCGGGCGGAGATGTGCTGGGGGCGGGAGGGAGAGCAATCAGCAAGCAGCAAACCAAGCTCCAACGCGGAAGCCCTTCCAAGATTGACCGACGCACGGCAGCTTGGGACGGCTCGTTGGAACAGCGTCTTGCTTGGGACGAGAAAGATTGCAGCTCACAACAAACAGCGGACGATGGAGGCGAGGCGTGTCGGAGAGACGGGGTTGAGGGAGGGCGGATGCTGAGACGCCTGCAAAGATCGGAAGCTCTTCTCTGAGGGGAGAGGGCACCAGGTGCGCAGGAGGCTTTGTGAGAGTCGGTCGCCGTCCTTCGATGCTGGGGACGCTGCAGGAACACGTGCAAGAGAGATACTTTGGATGAGCGTGCAGAGACAGCAAACGAAGATGTATCGTCCTGTCACGACGGCAGCAGCTTCCCCGCAATGAGCGAGCAGGCGACGAGCGAGCGTACCGGGAAACTGCGACGCTGCTGGGCCGCGCTTGGCGTCGGCGTCCCGTCGCTCTTTCCCGTCATTGGCTTTGCGCCGCGGCGTGGCCTGGGGCCCTGCACGGTCGCAGCTTCTCCACCTGCTCGACGTCATTCCCCGTGATCAGCCGCTCGTGACTGGTGCCCGATGCAGGCGCTCGCGTTGGCCTCTGGCTCCTTCGCTTTGCTTCCCTGCACGAACTCGCCTGCGCCTTCGCGTGCGCCAGCTCCAGCCCTTCCTTCTGCTGCATCGCCCGACGCCCTGCTATACAGGACAGTACTGTCTTTCTTTCTTTTTTCCCCCCTGGTTGTTGTTGGTGTTGTCGTCGTCGCCCGACGCCACAGTCGAAACCAAGTTCCGTCGTGTGATGATGTGGCGGTTCGAATCGTCCGGATTCGCTACTGTCAACTCCACACTTGCAAGCCTCTTGCTTGGGCTGCACCAAAGAGTCTAGTTCTGGGGCCGTGCCATCGCTGAAATGTTTGGTCATCGCCATGGTTCGCTCAGAATGTGTGCCCTCAATCGACCGCGTCATGATTGTTTTGCTGGTTCCTGGCAAAAAAGTTCAGCCCTTGGAAAAGTGCGCTGCACTCAAGCTGTCACTGGTGGAAAGAAAAGTCGCTGTGCGGAGCCAGAGGACCGGACAAAACCATCACAAAGACACATGCAGATGCTCACTCATCCACAGAAGGCGTACCACTCACGTGTGATGTTGCTCATCAACAGTGGCTGGCTGCCGTCGGATGCAATTGCATGCAGCTGAGTACAAGATAATGGATTCTCCTCTGTCAATGCTGTTAGACACACGAACTGACCCGGAACCCAAAGAAACTCTGGTTATTTTCCGCCGTGGTTCGAGGAAAAACAAGTGGTGACCTTTCATCGGACATTTAAGCCGTACAGAATATAGCTTTGGGCCAGACTATGTCGAGCCCGCATTGCGGGTCAAGTTGAGTTTGCACATCTCCTTCAATTGGCCAGGGCAAGGCCGTGCAGTGTAGCATGTTGGCTTCTTGCATGTGCCTTGTGTTCGAAATGCATCGAAGTTGCCAGCATCTCGGCCAGAGCTGTGCGCAGTCTGTATATCCAAGTGGACAGCATCGCCAGCCTTCCTCGTCATTTCGCTTGTCGTGATATGTACTGGATAGTAACTCAACCAAAGGAAAAAAAAAATATGGGCGATGACGCTCCGTGTCCTCGCACTCCCTCAGATAGCGCGGTGCCCATCTCATCAAACTGGTGGTGAACTCGGTGTCACTGGGCTGCTCCATTCTCGCGTGCTCTCGAAGACTCTAATCTACGATAGACGATGTGTTTTCGCCTTCATCTTCTCCATTCTTTCTTCGCCCACGGCGGGCAGCTACAATTCACGCAATAAATAGGAGGGCAGAATTTGTGCGTGGACCCCAATGGCAAGCCAACTGCCCAGGGCCCAACCGCTCACCAGAGGCCTAGGATAGTAGATAGCGAGATGGCCAGACAAGTTCCACTTGCAAAAGAAAAATTTTGGTCGACGATCGGGGGCCATTTACCTTTCCACTCAACGTTTGCCAGTGTCGCATGACGTCTTGCAGGTTCCCAGCCTGCTCCGAGACCCACAGAAGCGCTCGACCATGGACAGCACCAAAGCATCGTTCGCTTTGTGAGTTTCGTGATCAGTCGCGGTAGCACGTGTGTAAAGGAAGCGAACCACAAATGTCCGTTCACACAAGCAGGTATCCGCGCTGCTAGCTGGCCGGGTCATGTCTAAAAACATCGATGCTCTGGTTGGATGCATGTCAAGTTATCGATTTGCCAGGAGAAAAGCCCGTCTGGGTGTCGATGACGGATTCGGGTCCCTGAGAGAAAAAAATTCCCGTGGCGCCAATCAACATGACGCACGCTTGCATGCAGCCAACCCACGCGATCATCATTTACCTTGGCCATGATCGGAGACCGGGAGACGTGAGCGGAAAGCGACAGAACAATTTCCATCGTGTCCTGTCTGTTTTCTAGACGGCCGCCTCCTTCTCCTCCTCCCCTGCCTTTTGTGAACGCTCGACGCTTTGCTCCGTCTTCCGCTCCACCTGTCGCATCCGTCTCTGCAGACCGCGACCGCGTCGCTAGCGTATCCCAGGCCATTGTCAAGATGGTGTACATTCGTCAGGACAAGCTGCCCAAGCTGAAGGAGTACAAGTACTCGGCAGTGGACAAGAGCTTGGTTTCCAAGTACATCTTGAAGCCCTTCTACACACATGTGGTCATCAAGTGCTTCCCCATGAGCATGGCGTACGTTTTTGCGAGAAACATGTTGGTACAACGTATGAACTAATCGCGCTTTGCAGCCCGAATCTTGTGAGATAGCCCCTTCGCGATGCGCTGCACAACCGCAACCCAAAGCCTATTACGCGATGCGATCACGGCTGCTAACATGCCTCACTGCGTTAGATCACCCTGAGCGGCTTTGGATTCGTCGTCATAAACCTTCTCACTCTGCTGTACTATTCACCCGGCCTCGATCAAGACTGCCCACCGTGGGTGTATGCATCTTGGGCTGTGGGCTTGTTCCTGTACCAGACTTTTGATGCCGTTGATGGGGCGCAAGCGTGGGTAAATCGTTTGCAGAAGTCGCGTGCAAGGCATTGACACGAGAATAGGCGGAGAACACACCAGAGCGGACCTCTTGGCGAGCTTTTCGATCACGGTACGTGGTTGAGCTAGGATCCAGTGCCCGAATTTGCGCTTACGGTCTCGCAGGCGTTGACGCGGTCAACACTACGCTCGGTGTCATTATTTTCGCCGCGTGCATGAATATGGGACAGACTTGGAAGACGGTGCTCATACAGTTCAGCGGTACTTGAATCAGGACCTGCCTTCCGAGGTGAGACACTGACTGGTTGACAGCGCTTCTCACCTTCTACATCCAGACCTGGGAGGAGTATCACACCAAGACCCTGACCCTGGGCCTTGTCTCTGGGCCCGTCGAGGGCATACTCACCCTGTGCGCTGTATTTGCTATCACCGCCGTTAAAGGGGGAGGGTCGTTTTGGCAGCAATCGCTCTTGGCCTCCATCGGTGTCCCGAACACAGACTTGATCTGGGACCCCGTGTATGAGATGACGTGGGTAGACTGGTACATGCTGTACGGCGGCGTGATCATCGTCGTGAATACAATCTGGGCCTCTCAGGGCGTAATGCGCGCCCGTCGCGCCAGAGGGAAGCGCACCAGAGTCGCCTTGCTGGGCCTTCTTCCGTTCTTTGCGACATGGACCCTCATTTCGATTTACCTGGCGCTGCAGCCCGTCATCCTCCACCACCACTTGGTCCCGTTCATGTTCTTCACCGGTCTCATCAACGCGTACTCCGTCGGTCAGATGATCGTGGCCCATCTCACTCAGTCGCCGTATCCATACGGCAACGTGCTCATGTACCCGATGTTGTACGGCGTGATCGACTCCATAGGGCCCGTGCTTCTTGAGAAATTTGGTTTTGGCTGGCCGAGCGCGCTGGGCTACGACACGTACCAGGTCGCCTTCGTCTTCTGCTGTTTGGGCCTGGCGGTCGGCGTGTACGGCAGCTTCATCTTTGACGTCATCACCACGATCTGTGACTATCTAGACATCTGGTGTCTGACCATCAAGCACCCCTGGACGGGCGACGACAACGACGCGAACGGAAGCGTCAAAGCGGATGGGAAGAAGTCCCAGTAGGCGAAGGAGCCAGCGACAGTCGTGCGCTGACGCACTCGCGGAAGGCGGAGAAAGACTGTAAAAGTCCGCGTGCAAAGGGTGTCCTTCTTGGCTTCAAATTGCTGCATTTGATATTCTATTTTGTGAAGCGTACGGCGACGTTCATGCGAGTAGTTTACGGCGTGTGCGCCGACCCGGCGCGCATCCGGCATTCCTGTTGAGATACCACTTTCTTGCCAATAAGCACCGTTCTTGATATAAGAGTCCTAGCGAGATCTGTCCGACGTAGCTTACTATACAGATTTGAATGCAGGAAAAGACAAGACCATTCTCCCACTTCTGTGCTGTTCCTTTCTGTTCTTTGAGAAACCAGCGTCTGACGCGAGATATCTGCAGCAACCACTTGGGACACAGGTAGAGGTGGTGTTGCGGCTGTGTTTGGGGTCTTTTGATATCGGCAATCCTGACGGCTTCCAGATCGTTGGGTGCGCCATCTTATCGAACGAAAGCGTCTTTGGAAACATGTCTAATAGCGTATATATATATATATATATATAGGTACGTATGTATGTATGCGCATAAAGCCGCGTGGAAGCAGAGCAATTCTTTCACGACATGAATCTCAGAACGCGGGCTCTCACCAAACTCACCCTACCGCCCCGGATCTGTTTGGAGGGACCGTAAAGACGACGCATGCACCTTCAAAGAGTGAAGAGTTATCGGCAGATTGCCAAGCAGGCCTTGTCTGTTCGTCACAGCGCTCTCACAGCACCTAGGGATTTGACCGTTCCTCCGACGGGGACGCTGGTACACACACACCAAGCAGGGTTGCCAAACACAAAGGTGGGAAAAGTGAATCAAGAAAGCCTTCTGGGCCAAGGGCTTAACGAGGCAGAGACGGGGGCGACACAGACTGGAACAGACGCCGGGTCTTTGGGTCGAGGATCTAGATGCGTGAGGATGCGAGATCGATTGGCGTTCGCAGCCTCAGAGAAGCGGAAGCATCTTTTGTTCGTCCCGAGGAGTGGGGGAAGGGGCGCGTCCCCAACTCTCAGTTTAAACTTCGAGGCGTCTGTTTCAGCCCGTCTCATCGCTGAGCGACAACGCGAGGAGAACAGACGGTAGGGCAGCCACGGACACTTCTCTACGGGCCGTGGATAGCGCTCGCGACTCCAGTTGACTTCACAACCGTCAGCGACTTCTTTGCACGTGAGGCTGGACCTTCGCGCTGGCCTGCTCGATCCCCGCAAGTCGATCCGCATGGCGCACTACGCTGGCAAAAGAATTTTTTCTCCCCCTTGCAGATTGGCGATAAAAGAAAGAGCTTTGATTGCGTGCTGCAGGAGTTGAGATGGCCAATCGAGCTCGTTGACAGTCGTTCAGACAGCCCGAAGCGTCTGCGACAGTGTGCTTCTTGGCCTTGGAGCGTCGCCGTGCCGAGAGCAACCATGATTCAGCTTGGCCGGCCGTGCTGCAACGGCGTCCATCTTTACTTTGCGCGCAGCACCCGCGAGTACATCCAACGGGCTCTATCTGACCTAGAATCGACCGTCCAGCGCTGATCTCGTTCTCCAGCCTCATCGCATGCACGCTCTTCCTTGGCGTCGCAAAATGTACTTCGATCCGCGGCGCTGGTCATACTCCTCGTACGGGACCTGACACTCGTTCAAGGCATGGCTTTCTTCAACCTCCACGGGGAGGCGTTCTTCACCGGAGAGCACGACCACTTTGTAAGCTGAGAGCAAGCGGTAGAACGCCGTCGCCGCTCACGGATGCGTCGCATCCGTGATTCATCCACCCGAGTCGCTCTCTCGTTTCTCACATGGCTGGAAAGTTACTGTGCGGGTGTTCGGGCAGCATCCTTCGACAAGTTCTGACTGTACAGTGCTTATGTTTGGTCTTTCCGTAAGATTATAAGTAGACGACATGTAGTCTGTTAAACGTAATCTGATCATCATTGTCTCTTCCATATCACTTAAAGTCGCCTCAAATATTGAACTTTGAGTCCTACCCTTTGTCAGCTGTTCAGTCACGCTCTTTGCTTCCTCTGCTGGACAATATTTAAGCGATGAAGCTCTCTTCTTACCTCATTTTTGCATGTGGCGTGGTCATGACGGATGCTTTTAATATCAAGTCCCTTACTGACATTGGAGACGCTGTGTCAAACGTCGTTATGCGAAGCCCGAAAGGCCGCTTTGGTGGCCCAGACAAGGGAATGGGAGGATCAAAAGCTGGCGCAGGCGGCACTCCCGAAGCCGCCGAGCCAAAGGATACTGGATCTCTAGACCGACGAGATGGAGGAGTCAAATGTCCTGCTGTTTGGACCTCTGTCTCGAAGGAGCTTACGGCCAAGTTTCTTACAGGAGGGCAATGCAATGACGACGCAAGAGCAGCCATACGCGCTGCATTTCATGTAAATTCCAAAAAGCGAACTCATCAGTGGAAGAAGGTCTGACGAGTTCGACAGGATTGCGGGACTTGGAACAAGGCGCAGGGTAACACCGGTGGTTGCGATGGCTCCTTGATTCTTGCACAGGAATACAACCGCCCAGAAAACAATGGCCTCCAAGGTATCTCGGCGTATCTGCTCGGACTGTCAAAGAAATACAACGTCGGCGTCGCAGACATGCTCGTCTTCGCTGGCAACCACGCCATCGTTACCTGTCCCAGTGGCCCGACGGTCAAGACGTGGATCGGGCGGAAAGATTCTTCGAAGCCGGCGCCTGACGGCCTCCTTCCGGACGTCCACGCTTCTGGAGACAGTCTCTTCGCGTTGTTTCAGGACAAGAACTTCAACGCCGTCGACCTTGCCGCTCTGCTAGGCGCTCACTCGACCAGCAAACAGTTCTTCGTGGACGTTGCGCAGGCGGGCAAACCGCAGGACTCGACGCCTGGCATTTGGGATGTAAAATACTACAGCGAGACACTTCAGCAGCCGCCACCCGCCGGTAACTTTCGCTTCGAGTCTGATCTTAATCTCGCGCAGCATCCCGTCGTCGGGAAGGAATTCCAAGGCTTCGTCAACAACCAGGGGTGAGTGCACCCCGACAAGATGTCAAATCTAATCTCGAGCTAACTTTCGATGATAGCAAGTGGAATGGCAAGTTTGCTGATGCCATGCTGAAGATGACCTTGCTCGGTGCACCTGGAGGATCAACCAATGGTCTGGTAGACTGCACGGATGCGCTTCCGAAGCCAACGAACAAGAAGCGAGACATAAAGGCGGGCAATATCTTTATGCCTAGGTCCTGATAAGAATGAAGTTTAAAGCTGCGCTACTGCAGTTCTCAGAGGCATTAGCTGCGGTTTAAAACGTTTTGGCTTAACTTTGCGATGGGTGCAGCGGTTGAAGCCGAGTGCGCTTGCGAATTTAATGTAATTGCCACGACCGAAGTCTTAGCGATGACTTCCTGGTGTACTTAGCCTCAGTATCTCTTAGCTTTCTCATGATATGCTGTTTGGAGATGATCTTGTTCTAAGGTTTGACAGTGGGTAAACAGCGAGACAAGGCTGAGACCAAGGCAGATTTGCAGGTTGCAAATCTCTGATTCGCGCGCAAAATACCCCAAAGGCGGAAATGATCCGCACGACATAACCAGCTGGATCGGAATAATAGCCCAACGACGTACCAACTTTAACACGTTGAGGCTTGGCTTATTGACTTGAGCTCAATTTTCAATAAGAGTGATGCTTCACATGATACTGCCAAGTTGGAGGTCTTGACCGTTGATCTTTCCGTTCGTCCGGCTTCTGTATATTGAACAGGGTTGGACAAGATAGCAAGATATGAGATAGCAAGACACGAGAGACCAAGGCGCCGCGTCATTTCGAGCATCTGACACCTCAAGGCTTGGATTGGTAACCGCTAGTACGGTAGACGGGCTATTTCTCCAGTCAAGGATAAAAGAGTGAGAATCAACCCTTCCTCACGACGAAGGGAAGAAGGCCTAAGATATATGCTCGACGCGCAACACAATGGTTGGGATTGCAGGCCGTTCTAAAGGGTGTGGCACATGCAGGAAACGGAAGAAGGGGGTACGTCCGCCAGGAACCTCACACAGCAGGGCTGGCGCAAAGCTAACCGAATATTTCGCAGTGTGACCAGCAACGTCCAGCCTGTAAGCACGCACCGCAGCATTTCGAGCTTGGAAAACCCCTGAAACATAGTCGTTGGCATGGGCTAAACCTACGCGGCGCCCCTTAGGTGGACAATGCCTTCGCAGCAACCTTGACTGTTTGGGCTACCCGTCGGAAATGACGTTTGTTCGCTATTCGCCAACACGTGCGGGAGGATCATCCCACTTCGCTATTGACTCGAAGGACGACGTGAAATCCAGAGAGGCTGTCGAAAAGACGCGCTCCCCCATAGCGAGGGTGAGCCAGATGCTTATCAAGGCGACAGAAGACAATTTTATATTTGACGAATATTGGCGTTCATTGTATCCAAGTACGAGAGCCGATGGGAGCCAATGGATGTCGAATGAAGGCTCTATCTCTTCGTACATGCCGGCCGGATGGATCCTCGCGATTCGCGATTCCTGTCAATCAGATCCTCTTCTCAAAACAGGTTTACAAGCTAATGCATATAATATGGTTGGGAGACATAACGCCGATGAGAGGCTAAAATTTGCGAGCATGCAGGCTTATTCGACAATTCTTCAACAGGTGTGCCGGTGTCTGCAAGATCCAGGCCAAAGGATGTCTGATGGATTGCTGGCGGCGTGCAAGTTTCTGGCCATGTATGAGGTCTGTGCCGAAGTTGTACAAATGTTATTTACGAAGTGCTAACGAGGAGGAAGGCCACCCAAGGAGCGGGCACAAACTGGGAGCGGCATGCTCTGGGCATATTGAAGATCGTTGAAGTTCGCGGCGCTGTGGCACACCAAACGGGCCTTGCCCATGCGTTATTTCTGGATGCTCGGTACCAAGGCGTACGCATTTCGTACTCGACCGCAACACGTCTAAGATGCTGACCGGCCTCATTCTAGATAGCGGCGAGCATCCGACGGCGCGTGCCCACATTTCTCTCCAGCGAGGAATGGTGCACCATTCCTTTCAAGATCGAAGGCAAAGACGTCCGTCACGAGCTGCTCGACATCATGGCCGAGATCCCCAGACTTCAAACCGATCTTTCGTGTCTTGGGAAGATCTCAGAATCCGCGCAAGGCGCAGTCGATCGACGAGCTTCGTTCTTTCTGCTGTGCCGAAGCATACGGAGGCGACTTGGCGAGTGGCTCGGCCACGTACGAGCAAAATACGACGTCGACAGAGTTGCCCTCATCGAAGAAGGCATTCCAGAGAATTTCCCGCTGAGCAACATCACGCTTGCTCACACGATGTCATTGTACTGGACCTCCATGCTTTTGGTCAATTTTCAGGAATTTCTTGGTCTTCGCGATGTGCCCGTGCCTACGCGGTCAATTCCCAGCAAGGACTACTTTGACAACGCAGTCACTTTGGAGATCTTGCCTTACATACTTTACATCGCAAAATCCGTGCCTTATTTTTTCCAGCCTGAAGCAGGAAGCCTGAGTCCACAGTTGTTCAGTTTTCCTCTTGGTGTCGCAGTCAGTGTCGCAGCGGACACCAATGCTCATTTCGTGCCCGAATATCGACGACTGCTGAAAGCATTTTCCAAAGGGGTTGCAGGCGAGCAGATAAGAAAATTTTTGACGAGCTTACAACTGCTGGCGGACTCGGGAGATAAAGGCCAATCCAGCAGCTTTCACCCATGATGATTTGGCTGATAAAACGACGTACGAAGACGACAGAATGAGAAATGAGATGTACCATGAGTGGGTAACGCGTTCGCGGGAGACGTCCGATGCCTCGTCGTCTTGAGAGATTGCCCGTTGTTTTTACGTAGCACCAAGACTTGCAGAGCAATGAACGATTTGACATACGTTGTCAAGGCTGCTCCTCGTGGTAGTACAAGCATATGATAGGCTGCAGAGAATGGCCTCTTGTTTCGAACCATACACGAAATGATGTCATGTCAGCCCCATCCATCGCTGCGTCGAGCGCAATGCTGCAGTACGTAGAGCGGAACAGAGTTGCAACAGGCGGCGTCTTGCTCACGGCTCGATTGATGCCAAGGGCCACGGCACAACACGTCGAACGATCGTGGTCTCGTGACCGTGGACCAAGTTCTCGCCTGCTCGGACCCTCACGACCCTGGCATGGGATCATCTCCCGTCGAGAAAGATCTTTGAAACTTTATAAACAGTCCGGAAGCTGACCTTCCTCCACGCACAGTACAATTCCCGCAAAAAAAAAAAAAAAAAACCGCACTCGCTCACCGACCGCCAACCAGGCAACCGTAGCCGGACCAATTCACGACTTTCCGCTGCGAACAGGCAACGTCGACGGCAAAAGGATTTTGGCGTCCACCTCCAAGTCCCCGCCCCACCGCACTGTCAACAAACCTTTCGATCGGCGCGAGCACCGTCGCTCCTGTGAAGAGGCAGACATGGCGACAATGGACATAGACTTGACACGCAGAAACAAGAAGCCCAGGCCGCTCAGCGAGTCTGAGCGAGCAAAGCTCGAAGAGTTCATCGACTCCATCCACTACTCGGCGCGGTAAGTCCCACTCTGCCCCGTCCGATATCGTGCAACTTGGCCGGCCTCCGTTGCGGAAACACCACGAGTCCCAGCGGGTTTGTCGGCTGAGCTGGCAACCGGCCCACTGCATGATCGTTGCCTGGACTGACCTTTCGGCGTGCGCAGATACTCCGACGACAACTTCGAATACCGCCACGTTCAGCTGCCTAAACAGATGCTGAAGGCCATACCGAAAGAATACTTCGACGGCACACGAGGCACTCTCAAGCTTCTATGGGAGGAGGAATGGCGCGCCTTGGGCATCACGCAGTCCCTTGGCTGGGAGCATTACGAGGTTCACGAGCCTGAGCCGCACATCTTGTTGTTCAAGTACATGATAAATCATGTCCTGCATTGTCGAATGTACTGACGCATCTAGGCGACAACTCTAAAGAGATTTAAACATGCAGTGACCACTGTACAACGTAGATGCCTCAGCACTCCACTGCAACGTAGTGTTCACGACGTCTGCTTTCGAAAACTCCACGAGGACAAAGCGATTTGGACCGCCATCTGATTATCGAGAGGCTTTTCCACACATCGCGAATACGCAAAGACCGGATCTTCGACTCGGTAAGCAGATGGCGTGGAGTTTTTTATCTTCTTTTGAAGGCGGAAGAAGCGAGAATGGCAACGAGTTTATGGGATAACGGTTATGTCAACTTTTGCAACAGAACGATGGATGAACTTTCTGCTCAGCACGCAATTGCAAAGAACCCTTTTTTTTCTCCCTTCCTTTTCTTCCTCTGGTCTTGGTAGATAGCTGCCCCCTTGGCGTTACCGGGGGGCACAACAATCAAGAGATCGCTTCTCAAAATGATCTGAAGTCGTGCAATCGAACCATCGGCTCACGTTAAGAGCCACTTTTGTGACGAGGAGACTTTGGTCGCGTGCAGAGGTAGTGATGACACGGTGTTGCCAATCTTGACCTTGACGCAGTCAAAATGCGTCGAAAGGTCTGCCAATTCGTCGGGCGATATCTCCTGCAAACCACCGGCCAGGCGCTGCGGCTCGAGGCTCCAGGCGAGACTGACGTGGAACGCCTCGGAACAGTCCGGCACGTCGACGCGGCGACGAGGCCTCGAAGCCTCTTGCCTCCAGCTCCGACCTTGCTGGGCGTTCTCGGGCTCGTCTCGTGGCGGCACGTACAGCTCCGGCTGCCTCATCTCGCGGCAGGCGTCGTTGCACGCCCCGAGCAGCCTGTTCAGCTCATCCGCCCCGGGTCGCCGCACGCCAAGCGACAAAAACCAGCGGTTGCGCTCGTGGTTCGGGTACCAGGCGACCTTGGTGAAGCGGACGTCGAACGCGCGCACGGCGGCGGCGGCGACGTGGCCGCGCACGCGCGACAGGAACGCCTCGCGCTGGTCGGTGTGCAGGGCCAGCGAGCGCGACAGCGAGACGTGCAGCGGGAGAGGCGCTCCAAGGTCGCTCTGGAGCAAGGTGTGCACCGTCGACGAAGCGTCCGTCGCGCGGTCGACGATGCCTTGAAGGAGCCGAACCGCGTCCCGGCCGGGGTGCCACTCGAGGTACACGTGCGTGGGCCAATTTCCTTCCAGGTGCGGAATCTGTCGTTTGCGTCCGTTGTGCAGAGACGGATCGTCGCTGACGCCGGTGCGGACGTTGGTCGCGTACAGGTCGTGGAAGGACGTCGGCAGCGGCGGAAGCTCCGTCGGCGGAGACGCGGAGCGCTTGCGTTTGGGCGCCGTCACGTTGGCCCGCTGAACACCCGCGGCGGGCTCGCTGGATTCTTGATCCTCGTCGGAGTCCGAGTACGTGACCAAGGGCATTCTCGGCAAGGAATCACGAAGATGTCATGCAGACGATGCTGTGTTGGTGCTCTGCTCGCGAGATCTGCAGGGACCGGACGTGTCCTCTCTACGTCCGCTTTGCGCATCTTGCAACGTGGGCAAGTTTTAGCCAAATCCTGGCTGGATCGATCTCGAAATCTGATCGCTCGGCACGCAAAACAAACGAAACGAAAATGACCTGTTTCGAACCCGTCCAGTGGAGAGAAAGGTAATCTGTTTCAGCTCAGACATGTTGCATTCCACATGTATAAGCGTCTACCAGCTTCCTCATTGGCACGGCGATCCTAGCGCCTCCTGCTTGCTGATCAGCCTGAATATGCCTGCCTCAGCACTCCAGCACCGCGTCATCTCCTCCGTCACAAGCCCAGGTTGAGTCCATCGGCCGCCATGGGCCCGAACATCTGTGTTGTTTTGAGAAGATTCATTCTCATGGTCTCGTTCTTCTGACATGTATTTGTCTGACCGTTTGAAGCAACCCTTGTCACTGCAGTGATTAATTCCACATGTATGCCAGAAATTAAAACAGATCAGTTCAGCAATGGCCTGGACTGGCTGGGAAAAGATGTTAGATTGAAGAAGAAAAAAAAAGAAATAAACGCCAGAATTAGTCGGCGTTGTAGCAGTGTCCGCGACAGGCCGAGCTGCAAACTCTAAGCGATGTCGACGCTAAAATTAGACTTCGCAACAGCCAGTCATCCTGGACCAGCAAGACCACGGGCCCAATTGACATTATAGCCGTAGATGCTCTACGTGTGGGATAGATTTCGGAAACGCGATGGACCGTGGTTGTGGATATGATGAGCAATCACGGCAAAGGTTTCATGCACAGCAGAGAAGACCAAGGAAGAACGTAAGGGAAATGACAAGCCTGCCCATTTCCCCCGTGCTAGAGGACCGAAAAGACTTGTACGAAGACTTTTGTCCCGCCTGCACATTGTGTACATTGTCTAACGATGAGGTCAGCATCCAGGACCCAAAATTGTATTCTTGGAGTGACGTGCAAGGCGCTTCACAAGGCTGAAGGCGCACTATTGGCTTGGCGGCGAATGACATCAGAAGACGACGCAGCTAAGTTGCGTTAAGCCAGCGGCATCCGGCGCAACCCATGCATTCAACACGTCAGCTCCAGGCTCGAGATGCTCCCCATCTTCTATCCGGAGCCATCCTGAGCTCAAACTACCGTTTCTCATCCTCATCATCAACCCAGCATCGCGAACTATTGACCTTGCAAATCTCAAAGAGATCAACTCAATCGCGCAGCGTGATCGCAACCAGCCATGGCCGCCCAAGATAAGCACTGGGTATGTTACGTTTGAAGCACAGTTCCACGGCCTTTTCAAACCACCGAAAGCCCCGTCACTTGCCAGGGACCCATCCACGGCCATTGGGTGCAGCGTTCGAGGCTCAAATCCCATTGCTGTTCATCTGCTGCCGCTCGTACTGACATGTATTCAAGGCTCAAGCCTATGTCAACGACCCTCTCAATGCGCCCGAGCCGTTCCAAGAGGATGGACCGGGCACCCACTTCGGCAACTCCCTCGCTTCCGATCCTAAGCAGACAAGCAGCTATCCGACGCCGCCGGACTCAGCGGGCAGAGACAGGATCACGAGCTTCGGGTCCAACAATCCGTTCCTCAGCTCTCTGGACGTCAAGAAGCCGTCGACTCGGGCCCGCGCAAGTAGCGACGTTTCCGGAAGGCTCCAGAAGACGCTGCCGTCGTACTCAAGCCACCACCGCAGCAGCCAGTATCGCAAGGAGGCCTTTGGGAGCTATGCGCCCGAGCGGCCTCGCAGCGCAGGTCACTCGCGCAACGTGAGCAACGCGTCCAACAGCAGCACGCTCAGCCGGGGCAATTCGCTCAACCAGCGCCCGCTGGAGTTTGCTCGCGACGAGGCGAAGATCGCACATCGCTCTCCACACCTGAAAAAGCGCCATCTCCCCGGCCCCGACCAGATCGACAGGCTCGACGTGGTGAGCTACCACCATGAGGGACCCTACGACGCCACTTTGCTGGCTCGCAACAGGAGCTGGGAGACCAGTCCCCTGGCCGCGGTCGCGGATTCGAACGCCGAGGCGCTGAAGGCCACACCGCGGGAGAACATCATCGACAGCATCGAACGCCACCGTCCGCTTGTCGGAACCGCCACCATCGCCCCGGGCGAGACGGATCGCTTCGGCAGGCGCTACGACTACAAGGAGGGGGACAACATGATGATCGTCGACGGGGGGAACTACAAACGCTGGCCTGGCGTGGTACGTTTGACACCTTTCTCCACCGCACTCTGCCTACGCTACACGCATCTCATCTGCACAGCAGCCTGACGCAAACATGCACGTAGGACTACCTGCCCGAGGACTACAAGGGCAAAGGCGAGCCCTCGTTCTCCATCGACAGAGCGCTCAAAGAGCACAAGGCGCGGCAGAAGGCCGCGAGCGTCTCCGAGGGCGACGGCACCGGCAAGGCCGAAACCAGCGGCATAGAGATGCAGGGCGGCGCCGTCGACGAGGTGGGCGTGCGTCGCAGCGGCAGCAAGCGCGCGAGCCTCGACGGCATCAAGCGACGGCTCGGCAGCCTGAGGAAGAAACACCACAACAGCAGTCCGAGTCCGCCTTGAGCCGGAGAGAGAGCCCGCCAAACAATCAGAAGACAAACTGGGCCTAGCCTTTGCCTCCGCCGCGAGCTTTGCGAAGTGGAAAAGGCAAATAACGAAAAAGAAAAAAAAAATACTACACAGTATACACCCACGCACACACACACACACAGACGACGGACGAAATGGTTACGGTTTAATGCGGGCCGCCAGCACAGGTCCAGAATAGATGTCTTAACAGCTTTTTGAACACAAACGAACAAAGCTCGCCATTCTTTACGCTTTTATTTTTTTGGCTCTGTTTCTGTTATCTTCTTCGCACGCTCGGTTACGGCACGTATATATGTGGAATTCGATTAGACGAGGAGTTCTCTTGGGTCGGTATCTTGTGTGAAAGTGACGCACCTGGGCGTTGGGCAAAGGAGATGAATAACCGTCCCCGCCACCCTTTCCCTCTTCTGTACATGAAATAACGAAATCGTCGCGTCCACAAATTTACGATCACTCATGAACCTTGACAAAGATTGCTCGTTTTTCACCAGTAATTTTCGTGCCTTGGTGATGTTTTTGTGCCTTTTGTAGGTGGCAAAGACAAAGGGGTCATAAAATCTTCCTGTCAAGGTTTAAGAAAGATTCACATGTGATGGAAGGTTGCGTGATGTGCATGAGATGACATTTAACTTCTTCTGTGGCATTCACACACACATACTTTAAGCTCTTTGCTAGATCACACAAATCATTCGAGAGAGAAATGCTTCTCGAAAATACCTCCCCAGTTTTCGAACAGAAATACAGATAAGGTGGAAGGAGGACATGTCCTCCGCGTGTCTAAAGTGTGCTAGCACATAACGAAACATCCATCCATCGCCCGTATCTTACGTCGCGCCTTACCCCAGCAACAGATTATCAAAATCGCTCCGTTCCAAAATAAACATGTGTGCTTAAGGAGAGTCGTGAAAGTCTAATGTTTTTTACTTGTTCCAATATGATCTTTTTTTCGGGATTCGCGCTATCACCTTATTGGTATTTCCCTCAAAGGCTGGTGGCGCTAGTTGAAAAAAGTTGGACAAATAAATAATGTGCAAGAGATAGGCCGTCGAGGCAGTGCGTGCGTGAGTTTTGATACTTGCGTCTGGCTCCCGCCGCGTGAGAAAGTTTTCTCCTCGAGCTAAGGGCGGTGGAGAAAACCATTAGGGATCGCTCCCAAGTATGTACACGGAATGAAAGAACCAGAAAATGGAAACTGAGCTTCACCCTTGCCAAGGCATTGAGCTATATCCACGCAACGGTTGGTGCGCTGAGCTGTGTGTGCACGTAGCGACTAAATAGTGGTTGAATCTCGGCTATGTAGTCGGCAGCGCAGAAGCGCATAAGTCCGCACTGTTCCATAGCGAGCAAGTCATGCTCGCGCTCAGCGTCGCTGACTACGACGTTAAACTCCTCGGCGACCTCATCCAGTTGCTCGAGCTCCTTGCCGAATGGGTGCGGTTGCGGATTTGGATTCAAAGCTTCCGAATCGGCGGCGATCCTGCCGTTGAAGAAATCGAGACTGTTCCGTTCCCTTGAAGCCGACCGTGCGCCGGTAACGCTGTGAGCGCGAGAAACTGATGAGGTTGAGGAGACAGACATGGCCTGTATCGAGCGCTTCTTGGCAAGTTCGGCGTGCGCCTTCTTAGAATGACTCGGATGTCGTTGCGGTATGGCAGGTGATTCCGAGTGGAGCGAGTCGTCCGTGATGAATAAATTTTCTTCGGCGAGGCTCTTCTGTCTGACTTCGAGCGTTGAGATTGAGCGACGAAGGGTTGAAGATCCTTTCACCGCGGGCGTAGCTTCAAAATACGCAGGCTTTTTCTCCATCGGGGACGTAATGGGTGAGATGCTGCCTACGCTTGAAGCGTCCGTCAGATGCGTGTCTCTCGACCTGCTCGTCGTGGACGACGCATCTGACCCATCCACACTCGCACGTGAGGAAGCTGAGGAAACACTTGCTGACGCTTTGCGTTGTGCCTGGATCACCGCGACATCCGGAGCGTTGTAAGTGAGCATATTGGTCGTGCTAAGGAGCTGTACTGGGCCCGAAATCTTCTTGATGTCGACTGACTTCTTGCTGTATCTCATGCTGGCGGAGCGTGTAGGGGACGGAGGAGAAGGAAAATCGCTGCTATCACCTACCCCAGAATCCGTCCGCTTACGGCGCATGGTGAAGGCTCTGGCGATGGACGACATGATGGCAGGCGTCTCTGACCGGGCGTGTTGGCTCGAAATGCTGGCGAGGGAGAGGATCCAGAGAGGTGTGGCCTTTTACAAATCGAGATGCGTTGCCCGGGAGGCCAGAGATATGATTGTCCTCGTGCGACTGATACAAAGTATGTGTTTCTCGTATGTTTGCGGTATCTCCGAACTAGCGGAGCTGGGATCACGATGATTCCCTGAAACAATGTTTACTGTCGGCTTGGGAAGAATAAAATGGCGATGCGAAGGGTTGTGCTGGACCCGGCAGCGATAGAGACAGAATGGGAGTTGGGGCTCTTGAGATGCGACTGAGACCGTGACGGCAGAGGCGAATGAGCTGTACGCAAGGGAGTGCGTAGGGGCGCGTGATGGGTCCAAGGAGTGAAATCGTCGTACAACAACGAGATCAAGGAGTGAATCGCGCAGGTGAACCTGACCGCGGCGACGATACAAAGGAAGGTGGGCTACAGAACGAGGAGGAAAAGGAAGTTGGAGTCCGTGAAGGGACAGACGTCGAAGTTAGGAGACGGGACGGGCGAGGCCTGGATTGGCGTCCACTCTGGAGACTTTGCGCCACGGGTAAAGTCCTTTGGCTCTGCTGTGGGGCTTGGACGAGCGAGGCAAACGTGGACTGGCGTTGATGGGCTGCAGGGTGCAGGCAGCGTGCCAATCACACAGGGGGAGTGGATGTTTCACGTTTCTGCGCCTGGCGAACCAAAAGAAACGGAGGCGCCTCGAAGGGAAACGGGGATCGATCTCGAGAAAGAGATGTTTGGCACAAAGACAGAGTGGAGATAGGAGAGGGAGGAAGGAAGATGCTGAGGAGGAGGTGGAGGATTACAAACGCGAGAGGAAGGGTGCGGACGTGAACCTGGTGCTGGAGCTGGTCGGCAGCATGTAAGGTCGCTGCGAAAGGAAGCGACGACCGGTATTGGAGTAGCGTGGCCAGACCCCCAGGCGGCCGGCTGGAGAAGGACGGTTGCACTTGCATTCTTGCCTTTCCCTATCTCGCACGCATCGCACCTGCGCTCTGTCCAGCAGTCTTCGCACTTGCTGGCTGCGACGACGACTTCGACTCGCACCTGCTCTCTCTTGCAGCTGCCCGGGATGCTGACCCACGCACCTGCCGTGCTTCCCCTGGTAATCCATCGTGACTTCCATCGTTCGCCGAGCTTTGGCTTCAACCCAGCCGTTTCATGCATGATCACCCACCACACACCACACACCACACACCACACACCACACACCACACACCACACTCACGCTCTGTCCTGGAATATCCGCATCGTCTCTGCTGACACTCTGCTTTTCGCTTCTCAAAGAAAAAAAAATCCATGTGTTTTGTGCTGGAAAGCTACAGCACCAAGTCGTCTTCTCTGGGGTGTGCGAGCTTGCGTTGCAAACAACCAAATCTTTCATTCATCAACAGCCGGGCCGACGCATCTCCTTCCGTCGTCCAGCGCCTTGCCCATCCGCTCCTTGCAATCGTCCGTAAAACGCAGAGAGGCGTGGGCAACTGGAGAGACCAAAAAAACTAGTCAAAGGGCCCAGTCTTTTCGTCCTTTTGCGTCCAATCCACATGTAGATGTCGATCCAAACGCTTGCGGCGACCCTCGGCGCCTCTCAGTCCATCTTGTTTGGTCTCCTGCAGGTGACGGGGTTCCATTTCGTGGATCCAACGCAGCATCCCACCAATCACACAACTTCAGCGGAGCACCGTGAAGGGTCTGCGACGAGGCGAGATCGACCAAATCATTCCTTGTTGAGCGTTGTTGAGCCTTGCGTCCATCTCCCTACCTTCATGCTCATGCTCTCCCTGCGCTGAATCGACACATCGACATATGGGACGTAGTGAATCAGCGGATCTGTCGGGCCTTTTACACACTTCCTACTATACTCGTGATCGTAATCGTAAGATCGGTGCTTGTTTCAGCGCTGCGATCAACCCTACTTTGACTCCTCCATCTGCCGAAATCGAATGTGTCGCGCTCTACGGTCGTCTGTCCTGGGAATGAGGTGGTTGCCCGTCTTTGCGCTGTTTGAGTTTGTCCCGTTGTGCCCACCTGCCTGGCAAAAAATCTACCATACGCGCCTCGCCAGGGGGGCCCCATCGGTTACTGATCTGAGGCTGCTGATTTTTACACCTTCATAACCTCCACTACAATGTCGTGGAAGTATTTTTATTCAAGTTGGTGGGGAGAGAAACATTTCTATCACACCTTGTCCCTATGTTTGACGCCCTTCCCGCTTTGCCCTAGCCATTATGAGCGTGTGGTTGCTTGCGCGTACTCCTCAGCGCTTCCAAGATGTTTCTGTTTCGTTTCTCGCTTAGGCACGATCACCCTCTTCCTGAACATGGGTGTAAGCTTGGGGTAATCTTCTTCTCACGCTGCTGACTACCGCTGCACCAAGTTGATGCAGATGATTCTCATCCAGGAAACCACAGCGAAGTGGCACGAACCTTACGAGTCCTGAAAGAGGCAAATTCCCCAGTCCGCGTACCACATAACGAAGAATGGGACGACGTCGCGACATAACCACCATCATTGCCCAGTACACTTGTTTCATTTAGGATAGTTTTGTTTTTCTCGATGCCTGGGTACGTGCATACGTTTGAATCAATGAGATGAGAGTTTGCCAATGGAGCAGTGGTGACGTACGCTCCGCGTGAGAACATCGCTGCCTTTATTACTCGACCCACAGGTTTCACATGCTTTACCAACATAGTTGGTTGAGCTCGCCTTCAACACGACCATTTCGTGCATCTTTACTATAGCGTCGAATCATATCCCTTGCTGCCAGACGTAGTATTTGTCTTCGGTCGACGTTCATGAGGGATGCTGAACATGTACAAAAGCATGGTTCGATGTTAGATGGGCTATCAAGCATCAATGTTTCAACTTTTCAAAAGAATTATATGAGCCTCGTTTTACATTTAGCTTGGCACTGCCTTCTCTTGTCGTGGCTTGTCTTCCAGCCAAGGAACATACCTCTCAAACAGCCAAGCCCTTCAACACAGTCCTAACATCCTCTCTCTTATCCACTATGAACCGGCCCTTTCCAGCATCAACCTTGGCTTGAAAATCTGCGAGGCCCTTTCCTGAGAACTGGATTGCCTGGAGAACCTTTATAGGCGAACCTTCCCGAAATGCAACGTCGCTATCGTACTCAGTAATGTCAAATGTCTTCCCTGTAACGGCTTCGGCAGCAGCTACGAGTTCCTTCTGCGTCATTTGGACAGACGACACGTAAACATGTTGGTTCTTGTATTTCTCTCGAGTCACAGGATCCGTCACAAGCCGGACCACCGCCAATGCTATGTCTTCCATGTTGGACGCGGAAAATCGTGTCTCCCCGCCGTCCCAGATTGTAGCTTTGCCTTTCTTGAGGTCAACATCAAATGTACCGAAATTCAATCCCTGATAACATCTCCGTTAGTGATTTTTGTTTAGCAGTAGACAAAGGCGCAAATTACTTACCCAGTCGAAGAACAGCGCGGTTATGATCGCTGTCCATGTGAGACCGTCCTTTTCCTTCTCCTTTAGCCGTGCGACAGTTTGCTGCTTCTTGCCAAAGATAGGCAGCAAAGGTGCAATGCGATCGTCCGACGTGTCATGTCCGAACTGGCTTGGAATGAAAAGCGAAGCTCCTGCTGCGGCGGCCGCATCCACGAGTAGCAGCTCCTTGCTCAGCGCCGCTGTGTTGACCAAGGAGATAACCGCGTCGTTCCCTCTGATGATAGATGTTAGATCTTCCACCGACTCGTAGTTTGTGGTTACGACTTTGACAGATCCGGGAAACGTAGACTTCGAATCCTGACGTGTTGCGACCGTGACGTTGACGCCAGCCTCGAGAAGAGCAGGCAGGACGGCTTTGCCTACGTTACCGCCTGCACCAAAGAGTATTGCTGAAGTGGACATCACTTTTTTTTTCTCTTAGCTTTATACTGTGTTATAAACGGTTATGAATAAGAATGGGTGATTTCTAGCAGTGAACGAAGCAGTCGCACATCCTGCAGACGGCAGCAAAGCATATATGCGATCGAGCCGGTGGATGTGATCGCATGATTGGGGACGGATTATAAATGGCATTTCAGTAAAATGTCTAAACCCCGACTAATCATCATATTCAAACGACGAGACACGACAAGCTCCTTTGCGTTGCGACTACTGACTGTTGAGGGGAAGGTTTGTAACACACAAAGCCTTTAAGTTAGGGAATGGCGCAGTTCATTTCGCCCAGCAGAAGATGACTAAACATCCATTTCGCAAACGTATATTTCATCGCAGCACTTTTCGCCTCGGCTCGACGTCGAAGAATTCTAAAAGACTATGGTTCACTTTAGGACATTGTTGCAAATTTTAGATCCTGGTTCTTTGGCACCGGTCTGGGTGGCTCACTAATCGCATACGAGGATAGAGTAACACTACTCAAAGAGGCAAGCCAGAATTGCGCTTGCCAGTAGGCTTTGCTCGCCGTGAGGAGGAGATAAGTTATTGCATTACTAGGTCTCGTGATAGGTGCTCAGTGTACGTTTTAAACCGAAGTCCTAGGACGTATCGCTGGTGGTATTTCTCGACCACAACTTCTCGCCATATCCTTGCTTGCACAATCGAGATCCAATTGGGAAAGAATAGATCGGATAGTGCAGGTTTTCAACCTCCAAAAATGTCATCGCACTACTTCGTACAGGTGTTTCTTGTCTCCCCTAGAATGGAACTCGAGAAGCCAAAGAGACTATTCTGAGAGGAGCAGTTCTATGGCCTCGCAGTTGACATTTTCGCAGCAGTCTTGCCGCGTGTCTTTTTTATGTCCAAATTAATTATTCTGGAGGCAGACAAAGCGAATCATGTTCACGGTCGAGTATAGATTCAGCAAGGACGCCTCATACCCTGGGCAGGTAGCTGTGCGATCGGCCCAGCTGCAAAGTTGAAAGGCGAATAGGCCGTACCGGATTCTTGGAACTGGATCATCAAGAAAACGTGACAGATGTTCCGGGGCCATTTACCAAATCAACGTAGAGCGATGATGTGAGACGGGCTGCTTTTTTTGCATTGGCCTTTCGAAGGTTCATGCGGTGACATGGCTTCGTAGTCTGTATCACATATCCCAACTGAAGATGATCGCACTGCTTGCTCTCTTCAACCTGACGGTCTGTATGACGTCCCCCGTAAACGCATCGCAGCGCAACACGCTACGTAAGTGATCAATACGGGTGTGGGATTTCACCAAATCCAGGAATTGCAGTACCTTCGGGACACCGGGTTTCATTTATCCAAGTTACTCGGGAGGCGCGGGACGGTGAAAGTACTGAATGGTTCGAATCGGAAACCGAAACGGACGCATGCTTTGCTCTCCGGGCGACGTGAAGCGTTCTCGACCCTTCGGCAGCGGGCGACGGGCGCCGCGACTTCAGATACCTGTGCCGTCACATGAAGAGGCTCGGCGAAGTTTTGACGGATTCCCTTCGCGAGGGAGCGAGACGACGGTCTCAGATTAGCCGTTCAGGGAGTGTTGCAAGAAGCGTGGCGACTTTTCAGAGCTACGATGGCGTAGTGTGCCCTCTCGCATTGCTCAAGCCCACGTTGCTGCCGTTAACAAGCAGTTTGGAAAAAAGGGCGGTGCGAGGCTGGCTGGCACGAGCGAGAGCACCACATACCCCGAGCCGTTTGCGTAAGTGTTTAGCTGACGGGAGAGAACTGTGGCCGGGGCATGCCTCTGGACGTACGCAGAACAGCCCTCCGTACTTTTCCAACGAGTGGTGAGCCTATTTAACAAGCCTATCCGTCAGCATGGCATTTGTGTCAGCAAGTCACTGTCATACTGGAAAAGAGCCGGCTTATCTCTCTTGACGCACTGGAGATCCACGCTAGTAACAAGCTGACAAGACGTCAGGCAAGATTTCGAAGCATGGGCATTGTCCTGCCAGTGATTTAGATCCACTACTGAGTATAATAGCACTCTTCATGGGCCAGCACACGGTGATGATCGGGTCTCAACGGATGTCAAGAACAAAGAAGATCTAGCTGACAGCCTTAACCTGTGGGTCCCATAATAGACCTGTTAAAACATCTTGAAGTCCCACCGTACTTGAGCAGGAATCACGGCGGCAAGAGCTGGATGTGGAGGATTGGTTGGCCAGACAATTTAACAGCGAACTGTTAGGCGTTCGAGAGGTCTTCGCACATTATGGCTTGGAGAGACAAATGAAATTTGAAATTCCCGCATCGAAAATCTACACAGACAAATAGATCGCCGAAGAATTTTTCTAACGCTCTTTCTTCCTTTGCCCTTCCCTTTTGCCATGGAAACCTTCACCTTTCTCTGCTCTCTACTACTCCCAGGATTTTATCGAAACATGTAATCAGAGCGTAGTTCCGGTTGCACAGGTACACGTCGGTGGGGCGATTGATATCGTAAGAGAGATACGCAGAAAATCATATTATACATCTACTGCCTATCAGCTACTGTTTACTCCTCCGGTTTCTCTTCAGTGCAAGGAAAACTCACTTTTTCGGCCATCCCCTCAACCAGCTAAGGATTCAGAGCATTTACGAAGTAAAGCTCTTGGTGAAGCTGCTCACCACATCCCTCAGTCTCTGCTCAAGATCCTTTGACAGCGCACCCTCCTTATCAATTGTTGCAAGCAGGTCGCTCTCATTGCTCTTGAGGTGGGCCAGGAAGTCCTGCTCCCACTGGTTGATCTTGTTCACAGGAACGTTGTCGAGGTAGCCGTTGACACCAGCGAAGATAAGGGGAACCATCTCGTTAACGGCCATGGGGCTGTACTGCTTCTGCTTGAGAAGTTCGGTCAGACGCTCACCACGGTTGAGGGTCTGCTTGGTAGCAGCATCAAGATCAGAACCGAATTGGGCGAAGGCAGCAACCTCACGGTACTGGGCCAAGAAGAGCTTGAGCGAACCAGCGACTTGCTTCATAGCCTTGAGCTGGGCAGCGGAACCGACACGGGACACGGAAAGACCGACGTTAATGGCTGGGCGGACACCCTTGTAGAAGAGTTCGGCCTCCAAGAAGATCTGACCATCCGTGATGGAAATGACGTTGGTTGGGATGTAGGCGGACACATCACCACCCTGGGTCTCAATGACTGGCAGCGCAGTGAGGGAGCCACCACCGTGCTTGTCGTTCATCTTTGCAGCACGCTCGAGCAGACGGGAGTGCAGGTAGAAGACATCACCAGGGTAAGCCTCACGACCTGGTGGACGACGGAGCAACAGGGACATCTGACGGTAGGCAACGGCCTGCTTGGACAGGTCATCGTAGATGATGAGAGCGTGCTTGCCGTTGTCGCGGAACCACTCACCCATGGAGCAGCCGGTGAAAGGAGCAATGTACTGCAGAGGGGCGGCCTCGGAGGCAGTGGCAGCAACAATGGTGACGTACTTCATGGCATCGGCTTCCTCAAGAGTCTTGACAAGCTGAGCAACAGTGGAACGCTTCTGACCGACGGCGACGTAGATGCAGTACAGCTTCTTGGATTCGTCGTTGCCGGAGTTCCAGCGCCTCTGGTTCAACATGGCGTCCAGGGCAACGGCAGTCTTGCCAGTTTGACGATCACCAATGATCAACTCACGCTGACCACGGCCGATCGGAACCATGGCATCGACGGATTTCAAACCGGTCTGCACGGGCTGGTTGACGGAACGACGGGGTAGGATACCTGGGGCCTTGACCTGAGCACGGCGGCGCTCGGTGGTCTTAATTGGGCCCTTGCCGTCAATTGGGTTGCCCAGGGCGTCGACGACACGGCCAAGCATGGCCTCACCAACTGGCACATCGACCTGTGTGACTTGTTAGAGCTCTATAGGGTTGATCAAAGGACTTTTTAAGACGTACAATCTGACCAGTACGCTTGACAGTTTCGCCTTCCTTGACCAATCGATCGGAACCGAAGAGCACAACACCAACCTGGCCGGCTTCCAAGTTCATGCACATACCCTTGACACCAGATGCGAACCTGTTCATGTTAGCTTCAGATATTCATGTGCTACGTACGGCATAGACGCACTCGACAAGCTCCTCGGCCTGGACATTGTTCATGCCGTGGACACGGGCGATACCGTCACTGCAACATCGTCAGTCATCCATTTTCCTGGTTTATTCGTTGGCCTCAACACAATGCATACCCAACAGAGAGGACACGGCCAGTCTCGGCCAAGCTGGCCTCCTCAGCGACGCCGCGGATCCGCTGTTCGAGGATGGAGGAAACTTCCGTTGGTGTAGCCTTGCCCTCGGAAGCATATGTGCGCTGAATCTGGCGGGTGACATTGAAAGCGGCTGGCGAACGCACCTGTAGACGATGATAATGTTAGCCAATCCAGGGTGTTGCGTTGAGAACGTCGAGTTCAAGGCTCGAAGAGAAAAGTCTCGGCACTGAGCATTCACCGAGCTGCCAATTGATGAGCGTCGTCGCTTCCTCGCATCCACAACGCAGCTCAATGGCGTATTATTGATGCCCAGAAGCTCCACAAAGCTCAATTGAAAGCTTCTCTGATGCCAATGGATGGAATTCGGTGGCATGCGGAACCTGTCTGTTCAGGGTGGACGTACGGAGGTGCGCTTCGCAGCAGCCGCGAGCGAGCGTCTCGCAATCTGTCTCGTGAACATTGTTGCGAGATGTGTGAGATGACCCTACCACGACACGGCAGAGCAGACGATGACAAACGGTGGTGGAGAGGAGAGGTTGTTGATGGTTCGGAAGGGTTGGATGAAGTTTTGCTTGGGGACGTTCGCAAGCTCGGAGCTGCGTTCGGAGCCTCAGGCACCAAATCTGCAACGCCAATAGCCGGACCATTCCCGACTTTTCGCGAGACGCAGCCGTTTTGCGTCGACGACAACGGCGACGACGACCGTGATGCCAACACGTTGATCACTCGTGTCATCCATCGTCTCGCATATGTATTGAGTCACAACTGGGAACGCTCTAGGATTTCGTCAGGTGCATACGGCGATGGAATTTCGCGATCACATCAAGTCATTACAACGCTCTTGGCATGCTCGCTTTGACTTTCCCTCCTACACGTCCAGAGCAGTTGCACACTTTAGAAGCAATCCTCTTCCGATCGAGCCTTCGGCTGAAAGGGAAAACCGTGACTTATCCCAATGCCTAATAAGACTGCTTATGAGACTCAACAAGTATCACTAGAGGCTAAATCATTCTAACTATTTTTTACCTACGTAAGGGCCTCATTTGTCCATTGCCAGAGGAAGCGTACTTTTGTAGATGTCGTGACTATACTCCGGCCGTGAAAGCATAAAACTCCAGATCTGGTATCTCGCGGGTCTTCACAATAAACACCGTCCCAATGCTGCTACTATCTCAAACGGACATGTTTACCTCCTCTCATACCAATTACTTTTCGCTGCCACCTGCTGCCCAGCTTCCTACTACCTACGAATATCCCATCTTAACAGAGGGAAGAACGATCGGAGGATTTTTTTTGCTCATTTTGCCTTCCCATTAGCCTTGCCACTCACCTCCGTCTGCCATTTCCGAATTTCCGCCTCCACAGCCTTGTCGAGCCTCTTCTTCAGCTCTGGGCGATATCCTAGCATGAACAAAATCTCCATCCACACGAAGAATGGCGCCAGGAAGAGCGCCTGGACCAGATTGTCTAACAGAGCAGGCGCTCTTCCCTCGAATTTTCCATGTCCGATGAATTGTAAGATCCACGACGTCACGAATACGCCGAGGGCCCATTGGTTGGCCGTGCTGCCATACTCGCTCAGTAGATGGTTCGAGTAGAGCGTCCCGCCAATGATGAGCGGGAACAAGAGAGAACCGGCGACGGGCTCCATCAACAGGTAGAGGGAGCTATAGAGGAAAGCACTGACAGTGCCAAGATTAAGAGGGAAGGACTGGAAAGAGGAGGGTAGCCATTCTGGCAGCGACACATTGGGCGTGTTGGAAGCCTGCATTTAAAGGATCAGCATGTTAAGGCGCGCACGGAATTTGCAATTTTGAGCTTGTTACCAGCAGCAGACTCGTCATGAGAATGAGAGGTACGCAGACTATGTGAATGGCTACATTGACGCTGTTGTGGTGATATGCTCCATACTGCGCGTAACCCGCGGGTTAGCCACCGAGTTGTTTCACATCACACGCACCCGTGTGCGGTAGGGCCGACGTACAAATCGGAGTTGTTCCTCCAGGTCGAGCGAGATCATGGCGAGGATTTGATGATTTTCAAGTACCGAGCTATTTCCGAGCGAAAGGACTGTTTATGAAGAGGCTATATGCATGGCATAATTTCAAGACAGGTCAACAGCAAGCAAAGGGAAGACACGGGTAGCTTGGGAGGTTGGGAAGATGGGAGGGATGGAGACGGACGAGAGAAGGTGGAGAGAGAGTGAGAGAAGGCCAAAGACAAAGTCTTGCTCGTCTGACATGTTTCCGAAGAATGCCTGTCTGCCTGCCTGGGTCGTGTCCCAGTCCTGCCATAATCAAGTGAACGGACTTGGCATGTGATCGGCTTAGCGGCAAAACGTTAGAGTGAAGGCCTGAGGCGGTAAGGCGATTATCAAACTGTCGCCTGGCCTGCCTGCGCCAAAGCGACGGGTGTGGACACACACCTTCATCCGACTTGCATCGCTCAAATCCCGGCATCGGCATCGGGTAGCATGTTCTTCGTCAAAGAGGAGGAGCGTGTCATCACGCTGCACCCCTCTTTCTTTGGTCCGCACATCAAGCGTTATCTGGACGATAAGCTGCTCAGCGATGTGGAGGGTGCGCACGCCTCATCCGACAGGCGGTAACATTGGCGGAGCTGACGTCAACCCAGGAACTCTGCAGGGTGATTATTTTGTTGTGTGTGTGCTAGAGCCACACGAGTATTCTGAGGGCAAGATTGTGCCTGGAAGCGCGTTTGCAGAATACAAGGTTTGTGAGGCATGCGCAAGCACGTGGTCGCACTTCAAAAGACTAAGGGCACCCAACAGGTTCACTATCGTGCCATTGTATGGAAGCCTTTTAAGGGCGAGATCGTACGTCTTGTTATATCGTTTATGAACATCTCGGCAGATTCCCCTGACGATGGAAATCTCCAGGTTGACGCGCAGGTCTCTGCCATCCAGCCTAACGGCTTCTTTGTTGCCATAGGTCCCATGCAGGTATTCATTGGCCGCGCACAAATTCCATCGGACATCAAGTACGATGCGCAAGCCACGCCACCGCAATGGACGGACCATGCGGATCAGATCATCGAGAAGGGAACTCAGATTCGTCTTCGTCTGAAGGGTATTCGTAGTGAAATGGGTAGCCTGTTTGCGATTGGTGGTATCCGAGAGGATTATCTTGGGTAAGACGCTTAAAGCAGGTCCCGACCTCTTTCGTACTATGCTGACCTTATCAGCGTCCTGGAGGGTTGAATGTTACTCTCCCACCGGCATGTCCGGTTTTTTTTTTCGCTTCACATCAACATGGAAATAGCGTGGTCCCCTTCGAAGCAACTATGAAGATTCTAACTAGAGCCTTCATGTCCCAGATGCAGAAGAAGAAGACCTCGAAGAAGTTTGATCACAGCACGCGCCTTGACGGCGTTGTCAATCGCGATGATCACCAAATTGAACTGACACCACCTAAGGGCCAAATGAATCGATTCTTAGTCATGACATTTACATACATGCAGATGCCGCGATCGCGGTCCAGAGTCGGAAAGGGAGAGAACAGTCTAGAACCGTTGTGCAAAATAGGATCAGAGCTCTGGGTAGGACAATTGAAGGCCATAAAAATTGTAATACTAGTGCTTAACCAGCCATTAACCGAAAGCTGCAAAACGTATATGAACTCCGCAGTTTGCACTTGGAAATTAAAATGACCGATCTTTAAACACGGCATCCATTGCCTCATCTCCGCTTAATTGACAAGCATTTCTCTCCTATTACATACTGGATGTCGAAATTGTCCTGATGACGGTCAACAATTTTCTTTCTTTTTAAAAAAAAGTCGAATGATCAGTCCATTTGGAGAACAGGTAGATTGTCTTTGGCTGTCCTTGTCTTTCAAATGAGGAATTCTACACTAGCCGTTATACGACTATAACTTCCAGACGAAAGCAAACGCAAGCACAAAAGCTGATGTATCCTTATTCCTAGAGAGCAGCGTGTATGAGTCCCACTCAGATCATACATGATGGGATTAGTACTGTCAAGATCAATTCTTGAGAGTCATTCATGAGCCAGGAGCAGGACATCTGATTAGATCATGAATCCGGACGTGCCGCTTGCACAGAGTTAAGAAGACATGGTAAAAATCCTTCTTTACGGCGTAGAGTGTCACCGTAGCAATTGATTCAATATAAGGGCCGGGTCGAATTCTGGTGGCTCCCAATTCATCATGAAAGGTCTTGGAAAGGTCTTTCATGTTTTGATGATGCAAATAGGAACAACGAAAACTTGCAGAACCGCATGCTCGTATTTGACTGATTCTCTGAAATATTACGAAAGAAAGGAGGAACGAGTTCCATTGCCCTGGAAAAGCTTTCTTCGAAGTCTCCTCAGAACGCTTTTTTTCCGCTAGAATAGCCAACATGATCAGATATCGATGCTCAAGCTGCAATAAAAGGAGAAGGCGCCAGATGACACCTATTTATCGTTCGTTTGAAAGAGCCCTTAGAACAAGCTTTGCTGGCTTTACGACAATTTGTCTGCACTTCGTGATATGAGAAAGTCCACGGTTCCCTTCAAAGTGAGATTCATATTGAGTTCAGCTAGCGTTGTGTAGCCAACGAAAAGCACCCCTGTGTCGAAATACGAAGAGGGACCCGAAATATCGAGCGCAAGATGCCACGTCAAGATAGGCGTCTGATTGCGAGACTGCCTTCTGACTTGGACTTCTCGAGTACTGTCCGCCAAGAAGAACAGGGGCGTTCATACATGATCTCAGCAGGTTTGGCCTTTTGGCAACTTCCGCGTAAACGATCAGTCTCTAGACTGTACGTGAACTGAAGACATTTGACGCGTACACTCATCGAGAGGATGCTGTGGAAGTCCCCAAATGTCTCTGATCTGCGGGTTCTGATAGGTAGCAATGAGATGCCTCCGGAATAAATGCCCGCCACCGAAATACTTCCTGTTTCAGCCTAGCTTGGCGCCTGTCGCCCTACAAACACCTTCAAGCTTCAGGGCAGGGCACGAAGCGGAATTAACCTTCAGGCGCCATGTATTATTCCGAAGCACATTCTTAAAGACTCATAGGTACCCAGAACCGCCTACGCAAGCCCTGGTTTCGCGATCAAATGCCAACGTGGAGCGTCGGCGTCCATTACTGCCGCTGGAAGCTCTTCACCTCCTCACGCCGCGTCAACCATGGTTCTCGACGATGACGAAACGAAGCCGCTCACACGGTATTCGCACGACTCCCTAAACGAATCGCGTGACTCATTAGACTCAATCTCGACCACCTCTGCAATACTCGAGCAGATCTCGCTCTCCAATAAGGCACAGGTCAGTGACGACCTGAAGAAGTCGTATAAGGATGAGGAGCGGTCCTCCGACAGCACGCTCCGTGAACATCCCGGCTCCTCTTTAGATATTGAAGATGGGTCTGGAAAATTCTTTGGCACTGTTAAGCCTGTGGATAGGAAATACAAGAGATGTCTTTGGATACTGGGCCTGGTTTGCGCCGCTGGCTGGCTGTCGGCCGCCCTTCTTTTCGTCATAAATGGAAGCTACAAGCATGCAAGTACGACACCACACGACCCACTTGCGACGTCTTCAAGAGGAAACGGCAAGAAAGTCACTTTGGACCAGGTGATGTCAGGCCAATGGCGCGCCAGACGCCACGCGATAAGTTGGATTGCTGGACCTGAGGGCGAAGATGGTCTGCTGCTGGAAAGAGGTGACCCAAAAAACAAGGAGTACTTGGTTGTCAGGGACGTAAGAGAACGGGACAAGGGCGTCGAGAGCCTCAGCACGAGAATCTTGATGGCGAAGGCGGGATTCACTGCAAACGGCGAACACAAGTATCCTTCGGAAACATGGCCAAGTCCCGACTTGAGGAAGGTACTTATCGTGACGGATCGCCACAGTAACTGGAGGCATTCTTTCACTGGTCAATACTGGATTCTGGACGTCGCAACGCAAACGGTGGAGCCTTTGGATCCCCTAGTTCCTGCTGGCAGGGTACAGCTTGCACAGTGGAGCCCTCAGAGCGACAAGATCGCCTTCACGAGGGATAACAATTTGTATGTCCGCACGCTAAATGCGGGTGTGAAGCAGATCACGCAGGACGGTGGGCCAGAGCTGTTCTACGGCGTGCCAGATTGGGTGTATGAAGAAGAGGTATTCGCCGATCGGGTTGCGACGTGGTGGAGCGAAGACGGGAAGTACATTGCCTTCCTGCGAACGAATGAAACCGAGGTACCGACTTTCCCAATTGAGTACTATTTATCACGACCTAGCGGCGAACAGCCTGCTCCCGGTCTGGAAAATTATCCCGAAACGAGGGAGATAAAGTATCCGAAGGCCGGAGCTCCTAACCCAACGGTGCACTTACAATTCTATGACGTGAACAAAGAACAAGTTTTCTCTGTCAATATTGAAGGTGATTTTCCCGATGACGATCGTCTCATCACGGAGGTTGTGTGGGCTGGCAAGGACGGCAAAGTGCTTGTTCGCGAAACGAATCGAGAGAGTGACATCTTAAAGGTCGTCCTCATGGACACAGAACGCAGAACCGGTCGTACTGTTCGCGAGCAAGACGTTTCAAAGCTCGACGGGGGCTGGTTTGAAGTTTCACAAGATACGACATTCATTCCACCGGACCCTGGTAACGGTCGTCCACATGCTGGTTATGTTGACACCATCATCCACAATGGTTATGACCATTTGGCGTACTTTACGCCGCTTGAGAACCCGGAGCCGATTCTTCTCACTTCTGGCGACTGGGAAGTCGTCGCCGCGCCTTCAGTCGTTGATCTCAAGAATAACTACGTTTACTTCAAGGCTACGAAAGAATCCTCCATTCAACGCCACTTCTACCGTGTCAAGCTCGACGGGAGCGGATTCGAACCCATCACGGATGTGTCCCAAGAAGGCTATTACAGCATTTCTTTTTCTGCTGGCGGGCAATTTGGTCTCGTCAGTTATGATGGTCCAAACGTCCCTTGGCAGAAGGTTATGTCCATGCCAGGTGTGACCGACAAATATGAAGAGATGATCGAGGCCAATGAGGAACTTAAGCAATTCGCCGCACAGCATGAGCTTCCTATCGAGACATACGGCACCATTGAGGTAGATGGCTTCACGCTAAACTATGTCGAACGAAAGCCTCCACACTTTAATCCGAAGAGAAAGTATCCCGTTCTGTTCTGGATGTATCAAGGGCCCAACTCGCAATCCGTCAACAAACAATGGAATGTGGACTTCCAAGCTTTCGTCGCTTCTGGTCTTGGTTACATCGTCGTCACAGTCGACGGCCGTGGCACCGGATATCGGGGACGTAGAACACGTTGCGCGATCCGAGGCAATATCGGTTACTACGAGTCCACAGACCAGATCGCTGCCGCGAAAATGTGGGCCAAGAAGAAATACGTAGACGAGGACCGACTCGCCATATGGGGCTGGTCTTACGGTGGATTTATGACACTAAAAACGTTGGAGCGCGATGGAGGCGAGACTTTCAAGTACGGCATGGCAGTTGCACCCGTGACAGATTGGCGCTTCTACGATAGTGTGTATACAGAGCGCTATATGCACACGCCACAGCACAATCCGGAAGGCTATGAAAACAGCAGCATCAAAGACATGAAGTCCTTGCAACAGAACGTGCGCTTTTTGATCATGCATGGCGTGGCAGATGATAATGTGCATACTCAGAATACATATACGCTGCTGGACAAGCTTGATCTGGCGGGGGTGGAAAATTACGACGTGCATGTTTTCCCAGATAGCGACCATGGGATCTACTTTCACAATGCTAATAAAGTTGTGTATGACAGTAAGTAGCCAAGAAGATCTTCTGGTGTGACAAGTAAGTGCTAACAGAGAAACCAGAGTTGACGAACTGGCTCATTAACGCTTTCAATGGAGAGTGGCTGAAGACGGATAACCCAAGGCCAATCGTATTTAAGGATGACTTGCAGACAAAAGTCAAAGTGAGGTAGTACGCTATTGTTTCATGTATTGCATTACCGGCGTTATCGTGGAGGACCTGTCTCTTAAGCATTGGGAAAGCCCATATGGAGCAAAAGCTACCGTTCATTCCATGAATAAATTTCACGACTGCGTGATTTTTGGTCTCTTTTATGACTCCGACGAATTCCATTCTCAAGTTATTTGTTTCACAACGCGTTTACGCTGCGCTAGACATGGTGATCTACAGTGCGAACGAGTTAATGTACGCCTGTCATATTGTGTCATGCTAACAAAGGTGAGCCCGTTCACTTAGTTGAATGACGAATCGCAAACATGTATAGCCAAATAAAAGCGTTATGCAGATAAGCTCAGCACTACGTTTACTCTCTCTCTCTCTCTCTCTCTCTCTCTCTCTCTCCCAGTCTCTCATTTCAACCAGAATGCTTTTCGAGACATTCACTAGAGCGAGTTAAAAAAAACACGGACAAGAAAAAATTAATTTCCGGATTAAGCTGACCATATTGAGTTCGCGACGGTTTATATGCCAAAAATATTTTCTTATTTCTCCTATGTTTTATTTCCCATCATTGCTCTTGCATATTGAAAAAAAAAAAAAAAAATCCGTGAATTTGACCCCAAATGCCGTCCCAGAAACGAGAGTCTCGCAATATTTTCCTACGGTCTCAGCTGGTGGGTTGGTGCTTCGCATCACAGGTTGGGAAGAGCAACAACGCCGTGCTACGAGTGGATTTTCGCGTATGGCAGCAGCAATCAACGAAAGGACCCATAGAAGCTATGTGTTTTTGGCTTTCTCGCCTTAATATCTTATTTGTTTCGAAACTGGTTCCTGAGTGACAGCGCGAGCGAGCGAAGCAAAGATCAAATCGACGACGTAAATTGGGGACGAATCGTCCATTCCTGAGGAGCGGCACGTTTGCTGGAACTCACAATGGAAGTTTGACTGTACTTACTCATTTGGGGCTGCCTTGTTCGCGTTGACATGTTGGTGTGTGTCATCTTCACGTCGACGGTTAAAATGATTCGATTCGACGTCGTCAAAACATTAAATATATGCTATTTTTGGTCCTAGGAAAATCTAAAGATAACTCAAAACGGGGAGCTTTTGTCCTTTTAGTCGTGAGTCGAGATTCATGTATATTCTTTTGTTACTCCAGGAGACGATTGTGATCCTTGAGCGCAGGCATGGTGACGGGTTAACAAAGCTCTTATCTTCCTACATTTGAGCTTACCTAACCACAATGCTTTCGGTGGCAGAAATCCTCAATGTTTCTCGAAGCCAGTCTGTTGGCAATAGTCATGTAGGTTCAAAGCAATATCCAGACGGTGAATACCGCTCATTAATACGTGACAAAAGCAGATTGTCCTCGCAGGCTCAAGACACTAGGCACATTTAGATCCTGAGAACCGAACATGTAAAATGGATCATATGGCGATCAAAGGATTACACTGAGATCGATGGATATCGAATAAAAAGATCATTGAGGTTACAGGATAAGCGACAAGACAGGCTATAGCGAACAGGTAAAAGAACGCGTTACTTCGTTGCAGAGGGGCTTAATCATGCACAAAGTCTTAGCAAAAGGGCATTTGATTTCATTTTTGCTAATGCTCCATTCCCTGTTGTAATCCGTTTACACCATGCCGTCCAGTTGAGAAAGGCCTATCTCTCATTCCGGACTCGTGAATAAGTCGATGCCATTGCCAGAATGTTGGCTGTGCCCGTGATCAACGTCTTCCACACCCACTGTCGTCGCTAATGACCAATTGCATCACGTCAACGCGCACCAACTATTCTCCTCTCTCATGCATAGCGGAACTCTTACGAGGAGGCTACTGCGCCGCGAGCACCCTTAGGAGCGCCAGTCTGGAATTTGTTGCCGGCTATCCTGGGGAGGTGCTTAAGGTATCTGCAACGGCCTGTACCAGTGGTCTTTCTTCTCTTGGCCTTCTCGCTCCAGTTCCCTGTGATCGAACTCGTCAATAATCCGGACTTGCATCGATGTGAATGACCAAGTCAACCACACGATCGTGGCGCTGGAATCACATACACTTTCTGATGCTAGCAGACGGGTAGCCGCACGAGGCGCAAGTGTGTTTCTGGATATGCAGAGCACGGCGTCCTATCATCCCGTTAGCTTTAAGACTCCTTTCGCTTCATTCCTCATCCCGCTGAGGGTCCTTCCATATCAAACGCTGGACTGGAGACTGGAGCCATTGACGTACCGCAGCGGCGACACAAAGTGTGCGTCTTGTTGTGGCGCTTGCCGAAGCTGGATGTTCCCTTCGCTGTAAGTGTACGCAGTAATTAGCATTTCGTTCAGATGGTGGCATTTCAAGGACAGAGATATCGGGAGCAGTCGAGGGCTACGCACTCATCTTGACTTAAGTGACTGTGGTTGAGATTAGCAATCGAATATGGGCTGAAATTTTGAAGGAAGCAAGCAGGACTCACAAGGAACGTCGTATATGTGACAATGCGATTTAAGTTCGTCTCCTTGCGCAAAAGTGCAAGTTTTCAGTGGTGAGGTTGTGTGCGCGTCCGTGCGCGCTTCTGCCTGAGGCCTCAAGTTCTGTGGCCACACCATCATGTCACGTGAATGCTATCATTTCAGCCCTGTAAGTCTGGGGTCAAGGAATGGATGAACAAGGAACTGCAAGCAGCATTCTGAAGCTTGATGAAAGAAATTGCAGATATCGCGATAGGTACTCCTTTACTGCCAGTTCAATGCAAGCTGTTAAACATGGCCCGCAAGGGAGGCATGCAAGGATGTGCCGTTTGAAGGTGATTCCATTAGACTTGGTTTCTTCATTACGCAGGCCATATAGCCAGTTTCGTTGAAAGATTGCCACTAGTTCTGCGAAGACAAAAAGTTTCTAGAGTTTTTCTGCTCACACGAAACTTGTTTCAATGATACAGTTCATCACCTGGACTACAGTTCCAACCCATGTCCGAAGCAAATCTGAGCTGGCTCTAAGTTCCCTTCAATCGCCCAAACTCCTCGCCAACGCCCACTCTGCCATCCACGTCAAGCACCTTGCCTCTATCCCATTCCCTCCCTTCTCCAAGTTTGGCCCACTTAACATCTCTCTCATCCTTGTTGCCGCCTCTTTCCCACAATTTGACCTCTTCGTCTGTGAAACCAGCTGCCTTCAACCGTTCTGCCTGAGTTTTCTTGAACTTTGCTCGTGCTTCTAAAGCCTCTAAGGCTTGGCCCCAGTCGTCTTCGTCCGAGGCATCGACAGTCACATCTGTGCTGGGGTCATATGATGCAGAAAAGCGCATGTCTGTAGCAGTGGCGTTCAAGAGAGCGTTGGCAGCACCTCGGCCACGGATGCGAACCTTTGGTGGAGGAGGTGGCGGAAGCGGTCCTACAATTTGTTCGAGAGGATCGGAGTCGCTATTTTGACGGAGGTCATCATCGCCAATGTCATTTTTGGACGACAACTTTGGCGATAGCGACTGAGGATGACCACCGTTCGCATTATCAATGCGTTTGGAGTTTTGCTTGATACGTGTCTTTACCGGTTGTTGCGATTTCCGTTGTGGACTTGCGCCAGGCTCGGACGCCGTAGATGGTGAGCGTCGCCGCTTTCGTTTGCGAGTCTTGCGATCACGCAGATCTTCTTCACTGCTTATGGACCGCGAATGTGATGGAGACCTCCTTGATTTGCGTCGATCTCTACTTTTTTCGAGATCATCATCTTTTGAGCGACCAGCTCTTTCTTTGTGTGTTCGGCGTGAAGATTTCCTATCCGAGTAGTCTTCACTATCTGAATGATTGTTGGAAGAACTTTTGCAATGACGTCTGCTACGATCCGTCGAACTTCGCCAGCGAGTTCTTTCGTATTCATCTTCCTCGCTAGTATATACTTCCCTTCGTTTTCGCCTCGCTCGTTTTGTGCTTCGTTCATAATTCGCATCGTTATCCTCAGAGTCGGTATAATCGTACGACTTTCGACCATTTCTAGCCGTGCTTCGAGTTTGAGATCTGTCTCTGCTCCTCATGTGGTCCTTGTGCATGTCGTATTCATGATATCTCTTCGACTCCCGAGGCGGACTGAGACGATTGTTATCCCAATCAGCGAAATCTTCTCTCCAACGCTTGACACGGTGGCCCTCCTTCTCTTCCCCATCATCACTCCGAGATCTAAGACTGGGCTTGCGTTCCCCGCCCCGCTCATGGGCCTCTTTCCTACTCAGCGCCTTTAGCCTCGCTCGGGCTTCTTCAGCCTCCTTTGCAAGGAGAGCCTTGTTGTGACTATGCGTCTCTTGCACCAGATTGCGCAGGAATCGTGTATTCGGCTTCAGAGCTTGTGTTGCGCTTTTCCTAGGCAGATAGGCCCGTAAGCCTTGTATCGCAGAGTTTCTGGATGCTTTTTGAGCCTCTTCTTGCAGAAGCTTGATAACCGCCTCATCTGTTAAGAGTTTATCAGCCATAATTAATCTCGCTCTGTGGAGATTTCAGCTTAAGGAGAGTGCTGATTCTTCATAAGTTCAAAAGGATACGTAAGAATGAACATTCACTTACTTAGGCCGAACAGCTTTTGGCACATGTAACATGGGGTCCAGTTTACGGTCATCTGTAAAATGGCGTCAGCGTGGGGGAAAATCTTTGCGCTATACTGTTTCAGGCTGTCTATTGACATTGTGTAAACAAGCGATTGTCGACTTTGCCATTGCACCCATCACGCGCAATCATGGATCCAATGTCAAATCTTTCGATTATACGGCTATATGAGAATATTGTTAGCTCAGGCGACACCAGAACAGACACTAAACGCTCTTCTGATGTATCGGCAGACAGCTCTAATAATGGTTTCATGACACCCAGCAGCCTCACGGTAGATTTGGTGCATTATAAGGTAGACGACCCTCTCGTTTCAACTTTTGAAATGTCTCCGTACTGATTTACCCCAGGAACTTTTTTCAAAATTAAGATTCTCGTATCTGGAACAGGTTACGAAGGAGAAGTTCCTCCGTGCAATCACATCCGACATCCCTCTCTTCGTAGAGCCGCAAGAGAACTCCCGGCTTGAACAGCAACTGGCGGAGGAGAAAATAGCACTGAAGAAGCAAAAGGAAGAAGTTGAGAGGTTGGTCACGGAGCTTGAGACACAAGGCAAGGAGCTTGCAAGGCGTGAGTATTTGGCATCACTGTCCCCAAAGTCAATCACGTTAAGCGAATAAGCAGGGTACGAAGCAGTCCAGCTTCAAAAAACACGGCTGTCAGAGCTTCCTACTAAGATATCCGAGCTGGAAAGCCAGATATCTGCACTCCAATCGTCACATCCCTCTCCAGTCAAGAATTCAAACCCGGAGCTCAATCTCTCCCTCCCACAGACACTCTCCCTCCTATCGGACCGCAAATCGGAAGCTTCGGATCTCGAAGCGCAGATTAAAGCGCTGCAAGCCCAGATTCCGCAAAAGCGAAGGGAGTTGGAAAATGCGGAAGATGAGCTGCATCCCTTGATGGGACAGAAGAAGACCGTCGTAGGACTCGCGAAGCAAGTAAGACAGAGAAGGGAAGAGGGCGGCATAGATGAGACGGAAGAACAAGGGCGATGGTATCGGGCTAGTGAGGCTGTCCTGGTAGAGATGCTGGGCGTGAGCAGCTGAAGTTTTTTTTTTCTGCATAAAGGGAAATCAAGGCAAGGCTGATGGCGTTATCTTGGGGATAGGGACCAGGATTGTGATACCATGTGATTTATTGGATCAAGAGAGAGATTATTCATGCTGAATGCAAGTGCGATGATTTTCGAATTTCAACCTTAACCATACTGTCCAGTTCCCTTTGGGTCAAAGCGGATTTTTGGAACAATAGTCGCTCGATGGAATATCTGCTTCGCAGTAACCTCTGCTCTCTGGAAACGAGAACAAAATGAATCTCGGCACGTTTGCAACCACCACTGTGGCATATGCTTGGAACAAATTTGCGAGGCGTAAGTGAATCGTTTGGCTGTATTGCAGAATATAGCAACCTTCTCACGAACCAGATCGAGCCACAAGAGATTTTCAAAAAGGCATGTATTGTGGCTTTCGTGATCAGTACCACAAAGATCAGGAGCGTCGCTTTCGACTAGAAGCTGTTCGCGAGATTAATATTGTTTGGGAACGACTCTCAATCTATCCAGTCACGAAACGAAGCCCAAACGCATAGATGGTTGGGTCTTGTCATGTTGGAGAAATACCGTGCCAGTTTTGCTCTTGAATAATAATGCACATGAATATTAAATCGTTCGCTATGTCGTTTTTCACAGATAGGACGTCAAATTGCAGTAATACCATTCCTTGTTATGTCTTTAGAAAAAGAGTCAGAATCGAAGCATTTGTATCTCGAACTGATAAGTTCAAATCAATACGGCATCTCGTAGTCATGATCTTAATTTCTCCCAAAATCACAGCCATGTGCGGCAACGACACGGTTTAGTTTTGAAGCGCCTGTAAGCCACTGGTAGGCAAACTTCCGACTACGTACCTCCTGTGCTCCAGATGCGCTTCTGGAATGAAAAACCAACAATGCACTTTGGCTACGCATCACCGGAACGCGATATCCTGACCCTGGCTCACATGTTTGCTGAGCATGATTGTGAGGATTTTCGCGATAAAAGTCCCTGCGTTGCAGAGTCTCACTCTATCCAGACGACAGGCAAGATGTAGACTACTGTACTCCAAAAGCGCCGGACTAGTCTGGCTCGACGCTGCTGTGCTACCTCCTCAGCACACTAGATCCAAGCGTCTACGGTAAGAATCTCCTCCGAATATTAGCCCGCCTTCGAGAACCTGGTATGGAATCCACACGAGCTACTGCAATTAGTCGACGGCATAGAATTGGCGACCCCATCTCGACACGAGGACGAAAGAGAGGCTTTTAGAGCTGAGCTCGACCGTGCACAGACAAGGTGGCGAGTCGCACAGCACGACGGCGGCACACGGCAAGGGCAATGCTCTGCAAGATATTCGATCAAAGGCTATGAATTTCGTGCACGCGCTCGGCAGGTCATCGCGGACCGCAAGCCTACCGACGACGTCGCTTTTGGACGTGACGGCAAAGCTGCAAGTGCGTGTGGCAGACCTCGTTCAGATCACGTCACAGATGTCCGGGTTCGTAGAGACCGGCGAGCTGATTGGTGTCAACTGTGATCGTTTTGAAGAATTTCGAACCTCGTTGGAGGAGAACATGCCAAACGTTCGATTGAGCGCGCGATCCAGTCTGCAGACAGCCGCGGACATGACTGTACATGACTGGAGGCTCGCTCAACATGTCGATATGCTGCAATTCGCAATTAAATTAATAGTAGTGGTTGGCGAGCTTGCGTCGGGTACGCGGTGGGATACTTTTTTGTAGACCCAAGGCAGTCAAAGAGATTCCGGCTGATTGGCCGACAGTGCATGTCATTCGTGCACAGCTGTATTATTCAGCGTGAAGATATAAAAGTTAATGATCTACATGCGGGGAAACCGTGTTTAAAAAGCCTTTTGTGATGCAGGAGGATAACGAGATCCTGACCATGCAAGTTGTGAATCTGTGCTTGAACTAAGTTCACGGATATATCGCCATGTATATATTGATAACCGTTTAATTCGTTGACGTGCTCATTTTCTATCTCCGCCTGACGGCAGTCTATGTAGAAGGGGGCCTTCTTGAACCTACACCAGGATTTGTCAAACGGGCAACGGAACTTCGCTTCTACAGGCGACTAATAGGTCTAAATAAGTGGATCTCGGGTTAACATTGTTCTTCAATAGCAATGCGGGGTATACCTACTGGGATTCCACAACACATGATCACGGATGTCGACGTCGAAACCAGGCGGGTACAATGCAAGTCCAGAAGGATGCGATTGCAACAAACACCACATCGGCAATTCCACGCGGGAGGAAAATACAGCTAGTATAAATTGACAAACATGTCCAAGATACGACCTTTCCCTTGGAGTCCACCAACCTTTGGACAAAGTCTACGTAACCGCAGTGTTGAAGTGTCCATATTTTTCTTGTGTTCTCCTCAGGCGCAATGAGATTAGAGTTATCCTTGACGCTCGTTGCCGCCATCCTGGGCTTTACTCTTGCAGGCGACACGTCCCTAACCGTCAATACCAGGACGGGTTCTTACACGGGCCTCCGTAACGCGGACTTCCCGGCAGTGCGAGAGTTTCGTAACATTCCATTCGCGCAGCCGCCGGTTGGAAAGCTTCGATTCAAGCCTCCGCAGCGTCTCCCCAATTCTTCCGACCATCACTACTCGTATCGCTTCCCTCCCTCGTGTCCCCAGTTCGTGTCGAGCTCGCCCAGCTTCTGGAACTTATTCGTGCCTGATCTGTTGGTCGAGAATGGCCAGCAGAATCACTCCAGCGGTCTACCCGCCCTGGCTTCTTCCGAGGACTGCCTGAGCCTGGCCGTCTGGACGCCGTACGGCGTGTCTCCAAATGCGAAGCTGCCGGTGGCCTTGTTCATGACGGGCGGAGGGTTCGTTACCGGCGGCGTTGATATTCCCACACAGCTCCCTCAGCAATGGGTTAATCGAACGGGTGCTCATATCGTGGTCACAATCAACTACCGCGTCAACATATTCGGATTCCCTAACGCCGCCGGTACCTCCAGCAACAACCTCGGCATCCTAGACCAACGCGCCGCTCTTGAATGGGTTGCCGAGAACATTGCTGCATTCGGTGGCGACCCTGAAGCCATCATGATCTGGGGCCAATCTGCGGGAGCCATATCCGTCGATTACCACAACTTCGCATTTTGGGATAAGCCAATCTCCCGGGCATCCTTTTCTCAGTCCGGCACAGCGCTTCTGGCGATGACTGCCCGTGATCATTCCAACTTCACCTTTGTCGCGAAGAGCCTAGGATGCGACTTTCCCAACGACCCAGCTGCTGAACTGGATTGCATGCAGCAGGTGCCCGCGCCGCAAATCGAGGAATTCGTTGGTACATATTCGTCAAGCCCGAGTATTAGCTTCGGTCCTGTCGTCGACGAAACGGTAGTCTTTTCGAACTACACAGCTCGTGCCACAGCTGGAAAGATTTCGAAGAACCCGGCGATCATCTCGAATGCGGCCAACGAGGGTTCGACCCTGTATCCATGGCCTGCTAACAATGCAACCGAAGGCCCCTACCAGCCCGGAGTTACGGCTCTCACTCTAGGATACTTTGTCTGTCCGACGGCAGAAACAAGTATCTACCGCGCCGCAGAGGGTCTGCTCACGTACCGTTACCAATTCGCGGGTTCGTTTCCTAACAGAAACCCGTATCCGTGGCTGGGAGCGTATCACTCGTCGGACCTGCCCATGATCTTCGGAACTTACGCTATCAACGACACAGCGGCAACTGAGGGCCCCACCGCGCTGGAGATGGCCACGTCGGAAAGTATGCAGGACTACATTTTCGCATTCCTGAAAGACCCCGTGGATGGCCCTAAGAAGATGGGATGGATGCCATACACATATGGCGGTCAGGTGTTGCGGTTTGGCGGAGATGGGAAGCCTGTGCAGAATGTAAGTGGAGTTTTGATTGACGGACCGTGTCTGGGCAATGGAACGTACAATCCATTCCCATGAACAGCTTTGAAGGACGTTTACGCACTAGACGTCTCTTCCATGAACGCGGCACACTTTATTCATGATGTGGAAACCGCCTTGCTCTGAGCATCAGTGGACCTTTGGAGAAGGGATGTACTCAGACACAGTCTAGAAAAAGAAATAAATGAGAACATGCTTGGTCCTATCGAATAGTTCCTGCGTGGCACAGCAACATTGGAGCCCGTTTTCATCACGAAAGGAGAATGCAGAATTTAGAACATCATTAATACCACTTCGTCAGAGACTGCGTGATTGTTGAGATGTATCATGTTAACGATGATTTTGCACATTTTTGGTCGGATTTTTTTTTTGGGAACGAAGTAAATGCATCAAGAGGACAGTTTTGCGTTTCAACACCGGCCCCCAACGGCTTCAATCAGCACGGCGAAGTCAGCGACAGCGCAATGAGGCCAAAGACAGTAGGAAAGACTACGAAGGGGACTGGTGAAATAGGCCGACAAATCGCATAACCTGCGCGCGACTAGGAGGCAGACAAGCCTTGTTGTCATTAGATTGGACTGTAATACCGACAGCCTTGAACACGAGGTGCCTCTGGAATGTTCTGCGTGAAGTCGAGGTTTTCAGCTCTTCAGTCCCAGACCGTCAGCAGACGAGCAAGTGGCGTGACGCGATGCAGATTCACAGATGAGCAAAGAGAGGCGGGATGCCTGATCTCACTTGCAGAGCCCCACGACTAAGCAGGGAGGCAGGAATGTTTGTCGTGCAGAATCGCCGTGCGATGCAGCCCTGAGCCTCTGAGCAGGTAGAAGACGTGTGGTAGGATTGCGTCGGAATTGGAAACTACGCTGCCCATGGTCAGTAGAGCAGATGGCGGCCTTTGCAGTTCAGCCCGTGCGGACAAGAGATGATGCCATCATTGAGGGCTGGGGCTGGAGGAAAGGTTGCAGAGGCAACGCCGAGCACAAGCTCACCAAGACGAGGGAAAGCTGAGCTTGGGGCCGTGTGGTTGACCGGTAGATTCTCCGCAAGCCTTGATGGCCCAGCGCTGGCGCTGGAAGTCATTCGTCCAAGAGGATGCTGGCATCTCTTGGCGCCTTCGTTGCTGAAATTGCTGCCGCTACAGTTCAACGCCGTTCTTTGGGGGCGGACACGAGACACAGGCACGACAGGTTTCGGGGGCGAGCTGCTGCAGCGCCAAAGGCGATCTGGAGCGTGGAAGGCTGCGGCTGTCCACGAGAAGCACATTTGCTCTTCGGCTGTGCGCACAACACAGCTGGCTGCGCTCCGTGCTAGTGCTTGACCGGTGCGTTTGGCGTGTTAGATGAGCCGTGGCAGGCTGGTGGGCTCGACTTGTCCGCCGTGCTCGGGAAACGATCTAGATGAGGCGCTTATGCACATGAAGAGGAACAGGCGAAGGGGGCGCCAATCAGCCAGGAATCAGCGCCACCGATGCTCTGGCCCGGCGGCTGTCGAAGAACGCTGCCCGTCCGGCATCGTGGGCGCAGGGAAGAAAAGAAGAGAAAAGAAGAGAAGAAGAGACGAAGAGGGAGTCGGTCGGCAACGGGCACAACCAAAATCATCCGGACCGAACTGCACCGTCGCCGTGTCGGCGCCACGGGCTGCAGTCTGGCCCCCGTTGATCATCAGCGCTCCTCGTAAAGGACCGATCGCCAGCAAACAACAGCGAGTTCATGGCGCTCTCGGGCTGCAGGACGTGTGCGGTGCTGCGCTATGCCCGTCAAATCGTGGGATGGAAAATGGACGGATCGTCATCCACCTTCTCGTCTGTCGTTCCTGATCCCGCTGCTCGCAGTGATGCTCCTCCCATCTCCACCCCATCTTCATCCCATCTTCATTGTCGAGATCCTGCACCGCCTCTCGAGCCATTCGTCTGATCCCCCAGCCCGTAGCCTTGTTCATCTCTGGCTGCCTCCTTTCGGCAAGTCCTTGCATTCCTGCATCGACTAATGAGCGTCTGCCGCGGAGCACAGCCCAATGCTTATCCGCTGTCTCATCAGACCTGACCTGTGGCTGCTCGTATTCTTTCCACCTTCCAGCGACGACTCCTCGATTGCGATCTCTATTTGAACAGCGCCGTTCCTGTCCTGCTTTCTAGTGCCCAGTGTCCGGCGGCTGGAGACGCTTCAATCCCCTCACAAACACTTCCTCGCTCCCTCTTCCCTTCACCAGCGGCGCATCTAGGGGGCCAGCCAGACCTTGCGCAGACTCCGCCAATGGCGCCTCTTACCTCATGGAACCTGCTTGCCTTTGCAGCAATTTCTGTCACCCGCATTCACGCTGCTCCGGCTCCCGAGCCAAAAGTCGTGGCATTCCCTCTGGAGAGGAAGTCTGTGCCACTTTCGGACGTGCTGTACACCCGGCGTCTGAACAAGCGAGCAGCCCAGGCGTATACAGCAACGCTGTACAATGCCCAAGACCACTCGCTGTACCTGATCAATGCTACCATTGGCACGCCTGGACAGCCTTTCCAACTCCAACTGGACACCGGAAGCAGCGACATCTGGGTGGGTTGCCATCATCTGTGCCCACCCAAAGAAAATCAGCTGACTTAGCACAGGCGCCCTGGGTCGACTCGAATATCTGCAAGGATACGCCGTCCCGCTGCTCAACGGGCTCGTTCAACGATGTTGATTCAAGCTCCTTTACCGAAGTTGCCCCGGACAAGTTCTACATCAGCTATGTTGATGGAACTCAGATCACCGGCGACTACGTCAACGAGACGTTCAGCGTTGCCGGCGTCACCATCACCGACATGACCATGGGCATCGCGAAGGACATGACCGGTGCCCCAGGCGGAGACGACGCGCCCTTTACCGGTCTGGTAGGAGTTGGCTTCGACACCAACGAGGCTATCTTTAGCCAGAGTAATGGCCAGATCATGTACCCCACCATCATGTCTCAGCTCGTGAACGAAGGCAAGATCGCCACGCGTGCCTTCAGCTTGTGGCTCAACGACATCAGTAAGTGCTTTGCGGCCCTGGTCACGTGTTCTTCGTATCTTTGTTGACGGCGTGTCCAGCTGCCTCTTCTGGAAGTATCCTCTTTGGTGGTGTCGACAGCGCAAAATACTCCGGCGATCTTGTCATGCTTCCCATCCAGACCGACCCTGTTTCTGGCATCAAGAGCAGTTACACCGTCACCTTGGCCGGTGTCACGGTCACCGGGGCCGGAGGCAAGACGGTCTATTCCGGTAAAAGCAGTGCGCCCTGCCTTCTGGACAGCGGAAACTCACGCGCCTTTGTCCCCGCGGACATCGGCTGGGACATCTTGGCCGGCGTCGGCGCTGTCAACGACACGGACATAGGCACTTTCATCGTGCCCTGCGACGTTGGCTCAACGCAAGGCTCCTTTACTTTCCAGTTCGGCAACTCAAACGGCCCAACGGTAAGCGTGCCCATCTCCGAATTCGTGCTTCCCCTCGAAGGCGTGACCTTCAAGAATGGCCAAAGCGCTTGCCAGTGGGCGCTGCTTCCGGACGATGGTAACGGCGCCACACTCGGAGACACCTTCCTGCGCTCCGCGTACGTCGTGTACGATCTCGACGGCATGGAGATTGGCATGGCTCAGACCAAGTTCAACGTTACGGACAGCAGCGTCAAGGAGATCACAGCAGCTGGCAGCATACCCGGGGCTTCTTCGACCGCCTCAGGAGATGCTACCGTGCCTACAAACACGCCCACGGCCACCGTCCCCATTGTAACTGGAACCACCGATATCGCGCTCAACAGCAACACCAACACGTTCGCTCTTGGTTCACCCACTGCGTCCGCCAGTTCCTCTTCCGGCTCCGCATCGGCTTCTAAGGGTGCGGCGCCAGGTTTAAGCCCTCCGTCAACTCCTTTCGTCGGCACCGTTGTGGCGGGAATTGCCGTGCTCTTTGCCATGCTCGGTGGCTCCATGTTCATTCTTGTTTGAGCAGATGCATGTATCATCTATTCTTATCGATGTCATCACGACTTTCTACACATCTTCCGAGCGGAGAAATTCTTGTCTTCATGTAATTATCTAGCAGGCATATGTCGTTTTAGACTGCAGGTGCATCGTTCTGGTCTAGACACTTGATCCCGTTGCCTTTACTCAGGCATGGATTGCTCACTTAGACATGAACTCAATACCAAAGTCAAAAGCAATTATTGACGACGTTTCAAACCAAGAAACTCTTTCCATCCCTGTCAGCCATCAGATGTTGAATCGTGACGTTCCGGCCTTTTTGCCTACTTTCCTTTGCGAGACTAGCACATCCTGTGTGCGGAGAAGTAGTTTATCCTAGGTAACTTGTTCAAGTGAGCTTAGCTTCGTACCCTAGTTACCACGGCGAATCACAATCGTAAGACGATTTTACGTACGCTTGCTGCTGTGAATTTCGTTTTCATTGAGATCAAGCGCAGTTATTTTTTAGCCCTCATGAGCTTAGGATAGGCTGCAGTACTATATTCGAGCCATGGCTTCAAAGGAATTTCTTGCTCGACCGAGAACACCCAAAAATCTCAACCTGCCACCAGGAAAGATGACAGTCGACGTATCCATCATAGACACGTGGGTTCATGCATGAGAAGACGTCAAATTTCAAGCTAAAATGTCATGCAATCAGTACATCTGTTATCGCCATCCCCATGTGCGTCATGACCCAACCGGAGATTGGGGGCTTTCAAACGTGCAAAATACCTAGCTTTTCTTTCCTGGTCAGCCATCGTATGACTGGGCGCAAAATCGTCTTCGATCTCGGTCTCCGAAGGAACTTTGAGAACAGTCCGCCGCGGCTCCTGGAACGAGTCAGACGGCTTGGTGCGTCCGCCAGTAGTGAGCGACATGTGGTCGAAATTCTTACGGAGCATGGGGTGTCGGCGAAGGAGATCGAAGCTGTGATTTGGAGTCATTATCATTGGGATCACACCGGCGACCCGAGTACCTTTCCTCCGGAGACGGCATTGATCGTTGGACCCGGTTTCAAGCAGCGATGGCAGAAGGGATATCCAACCGATCCCGAGGCCCTGCTCGACGAAACCGCGTGGAAGGGGAGGGAGCTTCGTGAGGTCTCTTTTGAACAGTCAAACGTCTTGATTGGCCGGTTCAGGGCTGTTGACTACTTTAGCGACGGTTCCTTCTATCTGCTCGACACCCCAGGACACTTGTTGGGTCATCTTTGCGGCCTGGCGCGCACGACGGAGGACACCTTTATCCTCATGGGAGGAGACGCGGCACATCACGGTGGCGAATTAAGGCCCACAGAGTATTTGCCATTACCTGCGACTGTGTCTATTGACGGATCGTGTCTAGGTGCCGTGCCACTCGTTTGTCCTGGAGAAATGGTACGGGATCATATCCATCCTGAGAAGAGCGCAACGCGCCCATTCTATCGTGCGTCCGACGGGGGCAATGAGGATCCTCAAACGGCAGAATGGACCGTTCAAGGTGTGATGGAGCTCGACGCTGACGACCGCGTCTTTGTCGTCATCGCGCACGACGCGAGTCTCGCAGACGTTTGCGAATTCTTTCCCAAGTCCGCAAACGCATGGAGAGAACAGGGTTGGAAAAGCAACGGTAGATGGAGGTTTATAAGAGATTTTCTGAAGGACTCAGACATCGAGCCTGCGGTGTCGAGAGCTTGAAAATATAATGAAATAAACGTGCCAGAGTTAATGAGGAAGTGGACAACGATAATGGGCGATGCTTTTTATTCCTGCCATCCAGAACACGTCGTAGCTTTTCTAGCTAAAAGACTTGCATGCCAAATTAGCGCTCAGAGGCACGTTCCATATCTCTTGATTTGCATCAACGAAATAGATCATTTTGGAGGAGATACTACAGCGCATCGTACAAGACAAATTGATTGGACGCTGATTATGCACCAAGACTGTTCCTTTTGTTGCGCGATGATGGATTATGCGAGTCATGGGAGAGATTCACCAGCCACATTTTTCAAGGGTCCAGACAAATTGTGGCGTTGGTGGCAACCACTACTTAATACTGCGCAGCGCAAACACAACACATACCTGCTCACACAACCTTGTCAAGATGGGTGGAGGCGATCTTAATCTGTAAGCGACATATTCCTATGCCAGTTTGGTGAACAAAGACTAACTTTGTCCCAGTAAAAAGTCTTGGGCTGTTAACATCCAGGTAAGACAAACTCCTGCTGAGATCATGTCATCTATTCTCGCTAACATTATCGCTACAGGCAAACCAACGGAAAGTATGGGAGGCCGAAAAGAAAGCGCTCGAAGAGCGGAAGCGCGCCGCAGAGGTACTGAAGGAGCGGGAGGAGGAGCGAGCCGTGGAAGAATTGCGTAGGTTGCAGATGGAGACTACGGGCAAGACTGGCCTGATCGATCCTAAAATCGCTTGGAGTAAGTTCAACTCATGAGAAGATACTATAACATTAATTCTGACCCTCTGTGAACAGTGTACCAAGATGCAAAGAACGGACTGGAACAGGAAGCAAGTGAAGCGTACTTGCTTGGCAAGCGTCGCGTTGATCAGATCATCCTGAAGCAGGACACACAACAGGAGGAGGCTAAAAAGAATACGGATCCACTTGCAAACGCATTGTCTGCACGCGACATCGCCTCGAAGGCTGCGCTGGATCCCCTACTGGCGATCGAGAAGCAGCGAACGGCCAGTTTGCAGGCAATGATGGCAGATCCGATCGCTCGTCGACGGCTGATGAAGGAGATGTCACGCAAGGACAAGGATGAAGAGAAGAGAGATCGTAAGCATAGAAAACACAGAGACGACAGTCGCGATCGGCATCATCGCAGCAAAAGAAGGCGATACAGCGACGAGAGTGACGACGATAGACATGATCGCAGACGGTACAGAGACGACAGTCCCAGAGATAGATATGAGAGACGACGATATCGCGACGAGAGTGACGACGAGAGAAGACACAGTAGACGTCACCGTGATGATAACGACGACGACGACGGAAGAGAACGGCGACGCCACCGTGACGGCACTGATGATGGAAGGAAAGATAGAAGACGCCCCGGGGATGACGATTATGAAGATGATCGACGTCGTGAACACAGATCACAACGTGAAGATCGACGACGAGACCGTTCGCGATCACGTTCGCCGTACCGCCCACGAGACCGGGCGCGCTCTTCGAACAACTCGCATTCGTCGCAACCTTCTTCATCGGAAAGCAAGCCGGACACGACAGCGGCCGAGGAGCGTGCGGCGAAACTGGCAGCCATGTCGGCGAATGCGAGTGAGCTCGAGGAGGCCCGCAACCGCCGTTTGGCTGAAATGGAGGCCCGCGACGCGGCAGACAAGGCCAAGGAGGACCGTAGGAGGGACAGGCATGGTGACCGGTTCGTGAGCGACCTAAGGGAACAGGCTGGCAGCAAAGGGTTGGGGGATCGGCTACAGAGGGCCAGCGGGGGACTGGCCAGACTTGAAGGTTCTTTTTGAAGAGTCTGGGCTGGCTGGACTGGCGCACGGGCATGATGAATATGGTAGAACGGACGAACGAAATACTGCTGGAAACGATATGCTCTCAGCCTCTGATATAAGGACATGGTCCTGTTGCGAAATAGCTAAATAAGATCCGCCCGGAAGAAGCTCCGCATACAGAAGCATAAACTTCCCCTTACAATCTTCTTGTCCGAAAATGATATCTGGCATTAGAAATACTTGCCGTGACACAATTTGCGACTATCCGTCACGACGTCACACATTTGCGTTCGTGATTCTGTGTTCTCTGAACGTAAGGCTCCTGTTGAATGAACCTCATGCAGTGATGCCTTACGACCGAAAGGACCGAAGTAAGGCTTCGGAGCCGGCCCTCGATGTGGTCCCCGTTTTCAGGATGAACAGAACATCTGAGGCCGACGGATTTTGCGGACGTTAGATGGACTTTATGCTTGAGAGGCACCGCGAACATGGGGGGTTGGAAGGATGGACTTAATGAAGGCAAATCAGCAGACGGGCTATAAAATGGAAGCACACCTCATCCGGCTGGGCTCAGCACGACGAACGTCGGTGGACTCTAGTGGATCAAAATTCCGTTTCTGGGCATGCAAAAGATGGTTGGAGACAAGACGGTGGTGCTCATCACCGGTTCGCGCCGAGCGCACCGTTTTGAGCGTCGCGCAGAGGCTGACGTGGAGCGTTGCAGGCGCCAACTCCGGCATTGGCTTCGAGACGGCGAAGCTGTTTGCGACGACGTCGGACGAGTTCTGCGTGATCCTCGCGTGCAGGACCAGGGCCAAGGGCGAAGAGGCTGTCTCGAGGATCCAGGCAGAGGGAGCAGCCAAGGGTGAGCTGTACGCCGTGCAGCTCGACGTGTCGGACGCGTCTTCCATCCGGCAGGCGGTCGAAAGAGTGTCGTCGGACGTGGGCAGGGTCGACTTCCTGATCAACAACGCGGGCATCAACGTCCAGATGCCGGACCTGGCGACGCAGATGCGCTGTCTCTTCGCGGTGAACACGGCAGGCCAAGCGGCCGTGACGGAGGCGTTTAAGCCGCTGGTCCAGAAGTCTGACAGGCCGCGCATCGTCTTCGTCTCCTCGTCCGTGGGCTCCATCGGGCTGCGCTGCGACCCGAGCAACAAGTCGTACCACGGCAGCGCGATCGCGTACCGGGTCAGCAAGGCGGGATTGAACATGCTCGCGGCGTGCTACGCCAAGGAGCTCGGCGAGCAGTTCGGATGCAAGGTGTGGGCGCTGGACCCAGGCCTGGTGGCGACGAACCTGACGGGCGACGCGGACCGTCTGCGGCAGAGAGGGGCTGCGGAGCCGGTAACGAGCGCAAGGACAATCATGGCGACGTGTCTGGGGGAGAGGGACGGAGAGGTAGGAAAGCTGATCCACAAGGACGGAGTTCATCCGTGGTGAGAGTGCGCTGTGCAGTCAGAGAGGATGATGGGCTGAATAGTTGCTGTTGTTTTTGTTGTTTATTGTAGATGTTGCAGGTGATGGCGTAGTCGCTGTCGCCGTCGCCGTCGCCATCGCCGCTGCTTTTGTCTTTCACGCCGCGAGCAAGGCTGCGGCTTGGTCTCAGCCTTGCCCCGCTTCGGGCCAAGGACGACTGGACTTGAGCCGGCACGTCAGAGCCTCTGGGCTGATGAGTAATGAAACTTTAGTGGGCTCGCCTTTGAGCTCGCAGCGCACAGCGGCTCCTCAGCAGTGGTCACAGGCTTGCTGCGCTCGTGCGCAGACTTTCCACCGACGAGCGAAGAATAAAAAAGAATGAAGCTGTTCAAACATTACATTTTTCCCCTAGGAAAAGGTCGCTGTGGCTCCCATCACCTAGAGCCTTGGTGCTCCCCGGCGGTCAGTCGTCACCATCCATCTCTCCCACAATCAGCGCATCTCGCTGTCGGCCACCAGTAAGCGAGCCGGTCAAGAGTTTCCCGTCAGAAACAATAATGGGGGCTGAACGCGGTCGGATGGCGCCAGCTCAAACAAGGCTAAGTCATGCGGGGACCATTGGGCAGCACCAGCGGCGCGATGCTGCTCGTCAAATTGTGCTGACGGCACGTCTGCGACTTCGTCGCCTGTTGGCTACCGAGTCGCACTCCTCTCTGTTTCGTACTGTCTGCAAAGCGGCTGTCACCGCGTCTCAGTTTGCCGCCGCTGTTGTCGCGTCCACCGGTCTTTTTATTGTTGGCATGCTCTCCGTGCTCGCCCGCCGCGTTCTCGCCTAGTCGTTTCAAGCCTTCCGCCCGATCGACCGCTCACGGTGCCTGGTTTGTGAAGCAGCAAGACAGACGTGGCTCTCTCTTGGATCCCTTAAGGGTTTTCATCTTTTATAAGGGCAAGAGTCGTTGTGTTGCTCTCGCACACGTGTCGGACTCGGCGCTCCCAAGAAAGAAGGGCTGTCGCATTGTTTTCTGGAGAGCTACACCCGCCCTCGCAGGCACTGTGACTAGCTCTTAGCTCAGAAAGCGACGCGCCTGAGCTCATACTTGGACGAGATGGCACACACAAGCGATGACTCGGACGTTGACAGCGACGAGATTACCATGGGCGGCTATACAGATCTTCCACCTGAACAACGCCCCGGATACAAACCTCCGAAGAATCCCAATGCACCCGCCTACACGACCACCCCCTACCCTCAGTGGGGACACAATGCCCCCTCGGCTACGTCGTATACAGCGGTGCCTACCCGCAATGCACCCACGGGCTCTGGAGGGGGGGTCAAGTTCTCCGAGCTCAAGGGCGGCTTCACGTACACGGCGAAGCCAGTGGTGAAGCCGAAGAAGCAACCGACCATGGCAGACATGCCCGTGCCTCCTCCACAATTCCCAGGCTATGGAGCACCGAGCACTGCCCAGATGCCTTTGCCTCCTCCTCCGCCCATGCCTGCTCCTCCAGGAGGCTTCGATGCAATTCCACCTCCACCCATGCCTGGGCCTCCGCCTAGAGGACGAGCGTTGTCGGATCTGCCTCCACCCCCGCCAATGCCCATGCCCATGCCGCCTTCAGGATCCAGAGGCTACGATGAACTACCTCCTCCCCCAGGCGCCTCGCAAATTCCCAAAGGAGCGGTGATCAAAGAGGTCACGCCTGGCGGCATGAAGCCGCCCTCCCCACCCAAAGGTGGATTACGTCCCCACAGCGCAAGCTTTGGCGGCGGCGGTGGGAGACCCAATCTTCGAGCGCCTTCCCCCAGCGGTCTTGGAAGCAGAATGAACAGGCTATCCGTTAGCGGAGATAGGCCTGACATACACAACGTCATGGCCGGTGGCCGACCGCCAGGCAGCCCCCTCCTCGAGGCTTACCGCGGTACCTATCAGCAGATGTCGCCTATGCCTTCTCCTCTCATGATGGGTAGACGGTATGAAGATGACGACATTGACGATCTGGAGCCCCTGGATCGACGCAGCTCACATCGAGACGGCGGCAGACGAGGCTCCTCACCAAAGAAAAAGCCCAAAAAGTCAATCACCATCTACAACGAGCAAGCCGAGGAGGAGGCCCGTGCCATCGCGCAAGAGCTGTCCAGTTCAAAGCCCAACTTGGAAGTGCTGATTGACATCCTACCGGTACTCTCGCACGACCAGATCTTGGAGCTGCGCACGGAGTACAAGCGCGTGTGCAAGATCCAGGGCCTGGGAATCAACATTGCCAAGCACATAAAACTCAAGCTCCACGGCAACTTCTGCAAGATCTGCTACGTGACCGCCCTGGGGCGGTGGGAGTCCGAGGGCTACTGGGCCAACTTCTGGTACCAGTCAAACTCCTCGCGGCGTGAGCTGCTTATCGAATCGTTGATGGGCAGATCCAACGCCGAGATCCGCCTCATCAAAGACGCGTTCAAGGATAAGCGATACAACGATGACTTGGTACGATGCATGGACAAGGAGCTAAAGGCGGATAAGTTCCGGATGGCCATCTTGAAAGCTCTGGATGAGCAGCGGCAGGAGGAAAACGAGCAGTGGTCTATCGAGTATCGTAACAGGGACGTGGATGATCTGTACAAAGCGTTGCATCGTAGGGAGGGTGGCGAATCGGCCATTCTGGACATCGTGATCACACGGAGCGACGCCCACCTCAAGGAGGTGCTGAAGACGTACGAGAGAAAGTACGGGAAAAACTTCGCCAAGGAGGCCCTGCGGAAGAGCGGCAACCTTGTGGTACGTTCCCACCCTTCGTCAATATCCTCCCTTTGCTAACCACGCAAGCAGGGTGAAGTCGTCGCGCACATCCTCAACGGCGTCATCAACCGGCCAGCGCGCGACGCCATGCTCCTGCACCACGCGCTCCAGGACCTAGCGCCCACAGAGTCTCCACGCAGCTCGCGCGCGGACGTGAACCCGCGCTCGTCCAGGTCGGACGTCAGGGACCCGCCTAGGAAGGACCGCTACGAGCTGCTCATCTCCCGTCTCGTGCGGCTGCACTGGGACCGAATGCACTTCATGCGCGTCAAGCTGGAGTACAGGGACAAGTACGGGCACTACGTCGAGGAAGACATCGAGGACTACGTGAGGGGGGAGGACTTCAAGGAGTTTTGTCTTGTCATGTGCGAAAGCGCAAAGTGATTTTTGTGGCACAAGTCGCGCAAAACATGCGGGTTACTTGCTGTCTTTTCTCAGTTTCGCGTTCAGTAGCAAAAATATATACCCCCATCTATGTTTCCGGTCTTAACGCCTTGCACTCTTCATCGACAGGGTTTTTGATGCAAACTTTAGACTTTTTTTCTCCTCTCAAGGGAGAAAGGAAATTTCAGGTTTCATATCAGGCACTTATCACTGCTCAAACTCAAATCTCAAATCTCGGCTCACCTTCGGCAACCCTATCTCTCTTCTTTTGAAATGAGAAACGCCGACTGGGTCGGCCAGGGCATGGCTCTTTTTGTTTGTTTTCCAGGATGGGGATAGAAGATTGAGATGCAATAACTAGCCGGGTTTCTGGACGCTCGCCTTCGGAAGGCGAACTAGCGGACCGTAGGTCTTTGTACGTATCGAGGCTTTGAAAGGGAGATGAAACTTGTCCTGTTGCAATTTTGTGACGACGCCGTGTGCAAGATGCGAAGATTACAGTCCGTCTACGTAAGCCAGGGCATGACCGTCCGCCCTTAAACCCCAGTCCCTTTGTAGGCTTCATCGGGCTGTGTTACAATATCTCCCCTCCTGTTTCCCGTACTGAGGTTCGACACATGTGACTTTTCGTTGATATACCAAGCAAATAAAAAAAAAGAGCAAAAAAAGAGAACATACAACAGCACCGTATTCCCATGTGGTCACCCACCATAGTACTAATGGGCCGATTTGAGGCTTGTCTAGGGGTGAGCGGACGGGGACCCGAATTTTCCTCAATCTATGATCGTATGTGACATGTTGAATTGATCTTTTGGTTTCAAATAGTTCTTCTCCACGAGATCCAGAAGTCGATCGTCAACCTTGGAGTTCGCTAACTGGCTTGGGACAGTGTTGAGGAGGCAAGGCTAGCACAGGAACGAACGAGTTGCCCTGGGATATCCTCGCTCCAATAAGCTGCGTCGCAGGTCGTTGCTCAATCCCCCCGAGCACTTTCCGATCATCGTCGTGAAGAAGTCCATGTTTTCGTCCGTCGCGCGAAAAGACTGCGAACGTGGAAACATTGACTTTGCAAAGTGGTGACGGGCTCGCCTGCTTTTGTCGGTCTAACCCTCGGAGCACGAACCTATCAAGCCCGCGCGAGGCTCGCCAACCGGGAGAATCCGAGGTGCTTTGAGGAGATTCATCAGCATCCCACTGAGAATCTACGATGCGTTCATCTTGTGCTTTCCCAGCCAAGCACAAATGAGCCCAAGCTGCTGTGTTCTCGAGAACGACGTGCAGCGCACGTCTTAATTCGAAATTAAGGTGTGCATTTCCTGCTCTCCACTGATGCCCTAAGACCAAGAGCCTGGGTTCTCACGCGGGCACAGTAGTCGGAGGGAACGATTGGCGCGTGGATTTTCATTAGAAACGACATCAACCTTTTGCTTCAGAGTGTGTAGGTCATAACTTATAGGCTCTCACGATGTGTACTTCAACCACAATTTACACCTCGACTACGGCCGGGCTTGCTACGAAGGCCGAATGAACACAACACGATCGTGATGGCTTACGATACGAGATGCAATTCCGACAAAAGACTTGACGATTCCCTAAACCCCCTCCGGTGCAATGTGCGGAGTGTACGTCAAGCCCTTTGCCCTACTGACTTTGTCTGTTGAAGCGAAATCAAGCATCACTCCCAGAACACGCCCCATCATCCTCGATGTAGCAGTTCGCGTCTTTTGGAACGCCTCAAGTAAATGAGAAACCGTTCTCCCCCAAAAGCATGTCAATGCGGAATCAATATGATCGATGCGATCGCAGTATGGCCGCTGATTAAGGGATTGTCAGATGTTAAATTGTGCCTCAAACGGCTCTATCATGTATTGACGTAGTAAGGAGGGGTTAGTCAACGTTCCCGCTACATGAGTTCAGAAGGACATTTGCTAGCTTCAAGATCTCCACTGGCATGGTCATATTTTGGACGGTCAACCTGAAGAGACCCAAGAGCTTTGCAATCACGCCCCGACTGGGGACGGGTCAAACCCGATGTCCGCGAACGTCGCTTGGGCAATTAGCCAGGAACGGATAAGAATGTACAGCTACCCATCGTCTCCTGTAGTGGGACCAGAGACACATCCCACATTCGTTTCTTTTGCTTACATAGGGCTTCTTCAGAAGTAGGCCATGGACCTCACGACTTCGTTCTTCCTCTTTGCTGTAGCCATTCTTTTCCAATTCGTTGCTGGAGAATCGACACACCCTTTGAAAAGGCGTCATCCTCTTCCTCCGCTTCCAAACAATGACCTCTGGTACACCGCACCAGCCAATCTCTCCGACTACGAACCCGGTGATGTGATAAAATGGCGTAATGCACCTGCCCCAATATCGATGGACAATGTATCTGGATGGAAGATGGCAGCTCTGTATCAAATCCAATACAGGACACAGAACAGTGTAGGCGATCCGCTCGCGAACGTGATGACAGTCATGATTCCTCGAAACGCCAATCCTAACGCTCTCTTTGCGTACGCGTACTTTTCCGATTCGGCCGCGCCACGCTGTAATCCTTCGGTAGCAATGGCCACTGGAGCCACGGCTGACGCGATTTTCACGAAGCAGCAGCTCGCTGCCATCGTGCCTGCTCTTAATGAAGGATGGATAGTGTCCGTGGCAGATGATGGTGGTCCAGAAGCATCATTCCCCGCAGGTCTGACAATGGCATACACTACTCTCGACAGCATACGCGCAATGAAGAAGACCAAACCGCTCACTGGATTGTCAGAGAACGCCACGGTGACGTTGAATGGGTATTCGGGAGGTGGAATAACAGCTGCATGGACCGGCGAGATTCATCCCTTGTACGCGCCCGAGCTTAAAATTGACGGAATAGCACTCGGAGGTCTCATTCCCGACTTTGTGGCCCTCTCAGGTTTGTGTAGTGACGAGCACGAGCCAATGCAGAACGTAACGTCTAACGAAGTTCGATTAGGATACCTAAAAAACGGCACGGGATACTTCGCGTGGGGTCCGGAGGTATATGCAGGTCTATCTCACGACTATCGCAACCTCTCGACATGGCTGGACGAAAACCTAGATCCCGCACAGGCCGACGCATTCTGGGCGACAGAAACGTACTGCATCGACCAGAACGCGAACGTGTATACGAACGTATCTACGTGCACGTTCTTCAAGCGCGGGTGCGACGCTTTGAACGATGAGCTGCCAAATCAGATTTTGGCGTCGGCAGGTTTGTCGGCTTGAAAGAAGCAATTGCGAAAGCCTAAGGAGCTAACACGTAATAGCGGTGATGGGCCAACGGTCGACACCCATCGCGCCGTGGTATCTGTATGAGGTATGTGCAGAGTGAAGGCTTGCGGTACGACCAAGGTTGATTGACGCAGAAGCTATCTAGACGCAGTCTGACCAGGTTTCGCCGGTTCAGTTGACTACGAATCTATACAACAAGTACTGCGCCAACGGCGCTAGTATTATGGTGAGCAAATGCAGGAACGACCACGGCTCATGCTCTTGCTAATTTACCGACGTGCGCAGTACGAGCTCAGCAACTACAGGCTGACACACAGCTTAGAGGCATTTTCCGGTAGGTCTTTTGTGCTGCTGAAGACATGCCGTCGCAAAGCCAAAAGGGGGAAATGCTAATGAAAAAGCGACAGGTTACCCAGGAGCGTTTCAGTGGATGAAGGAGCGTCACGCGGGGACTCCGCTTCCGTACAAAGGCTGCCAATTGACGGAATACTCGACTTATACGAGGCAATCGCTTTGGCCGCTGCCTATCTTTACGATCTACATGGAGACGTTTCTTGCTAGCATGGGCGTGATGCTGGGTCCTGCTACATGATCTGATCTTCCCCAATGGATGGGGCATAATCTGTAATAGTAATTTGTTGGTACTCCGTTAGTGCAAAGTGAGTTAAAGGGGGAAATTTAAAGGCTGCCAGCGAGGGTGAAGGAGTGAATAGTACGACTTTTCCATCGCTTCACAAGAACGAGACACTGTTCGTCACGCTCCCGCGAATTCACGAGGCCCCGAACCATCGCTCCATCCTGTAGCTTGATGATTCCGGTCTTCTTTGTAGGCATGTCTAATGCACGAGACTGTCCGTCCAGGCTAGTAGAAATCAAATGAGCGATGCTCTGTTGAGGACAAGTGTGCAATGAAGGGGGCGGCAAGGCGTCCAGGAAGTCGCGGATAGAGTATGGGAGAATGGCTCTTTCCGTGGTATGCTCGAGTCTTCGCCAGCTGCGCCTCCCTCTTGTTCTGGCACACGTACCCAGTTGTCGCCGGCCACGACAGCATCGGGACCGATGCCAGACAGAATTTTTCGCGCTCCACTTCGGTAGAAACGTCTCTGTTTCTGCTCTCCCGTCTCGATGGACACTGTCCTCACCACTTCATAGGTCATGATAGCAGTGAGCGAAGAACTGCTCAATACAACCGGTAGATTCGTCAGGTTCCAAAGCACCCCTACTGTGACATACTGTGACATCTGACTGAGATAATAGATGGACGTTCGTCCCCTCTCCACAACCTCACTGGGAGACGAGTCGTTTTTGTTGCGTAGCAGGCAAATTTCCACACAGCTGAACCCGATTGCCAGCATCTGAGGACCGAGTCCGCATTTGTGGAGTTATTCTGCAATTGACATCTGCTCTAAGTCAAAGGTTTTGCTCTCCGCAGCATCCGTGTTCGTCTCGCCCGATAAGGTCGCCTTCACTGCCGACCGGTTGTCAAAGTTGACAAAGCAAAACCTGAAATCGAGACCAGGAGGATTCAGAGATGCGTGCGGATGCGACGACGAGAAAGCGACTGTGGTCCATGTGACATATTGCATTTGCAAGGAAAATAGCCACAGATCTGAGGAAGGAATGACTTATGGACAAAGTGACCGGCCGGTCGGTGAGGAAGAAAGAGGCAGACGTACAAGAGTCATCCCGGTTTTCGAGCGGGAGGCCCATCAGGCTTAGCCGGGCCTGGTGTTCACCAAAGGCGAGCGGCTCGCTATGATAGGGCTTACATTGCATGGACACGGAGTTGGCAGCGGGACAACAGTTCCACACGCCTTAGCAATGACGATCTGGGCAACGCAATTGCGCGGTCACATGCGGGATGATAAGATCTGCGACGCACGCTGAATGCGCCGTGGGCGAATGGACGGAAGAGCCGGGCATTGACTGCTGGGAAGTTGGGCGTCAACGTGGGCAAGGCTCACTGGGTAGATCAATCATGTTGGAGGACTGCGGCTCGTTTCCTTCGCGTTGCGGCCGCGAAGGTGGTTTATCGGCGTTCAATTGGTCTCGGAATGTGTCGGCGTGGTCAATAAAGACAAGGAAACATAATTGTAAGCAGAATGCAGAGCGTTGGTACGACGAAGACGCGGCCAGTCCCACAGGCAAAACATAGAGGACGTATTCCTGAGGAAGAAAGTGAACGTAGAAGTGGAACAAAGGGTTCCCTTTGGAGGCAGTGGAGACGCTAGAGGTGAGGAATGCTTTGCTCTCCATTTTGACGCGTGACTAGAGTTGGGGGTAAAGGGGCAGTGATGGCGATGGTGATGGTGATGGTGTTGGCGGCTTGCGCTGGCACAGGCACAGGCACAGGCACCAGCAACAGGGCACGGGAGCTGGCCACAGGTAACCTCACGAACCAAGCACAGCATAAGCTTCAAGCACCAGCACACGCTCAGGCTCGGGCTCGGGCAAACGCTCAAGCGTCACAAACCGGCGCAGCCAGCAGAAGAAAAAGGTACAGAAGAAGCACTGGCCGGTCAGCCAGCGAGGCGATTCCGCTTCCTTGTCATTTCCTCACCAAGCTGCACGCAAAGTTCGTTTGGACACCTGCAACTCCTCGACATCTGATACAAACATACGTACCGGCTCACCCACTAAGAACTGTCCCATTTACACTCTCACACACACTCGACTCTGTTTTATTTCCACTTCTCCTTTCTGCCGCTCTCCCACCCGCCTCCGCCTCACCCTTCTCGTTGCTACCTCTGTGCTCCATCCTCTTGTTTACGAGTGCGGGTCATAATCCATGACGCTGCATCCGCCGCAACTACAACGCCGCCAGCTGCTGCCAACGCCAACATGGTCAAGGCGGATCCAAAGCGCAATTATTATGCAGACTTAGAGGTGTCACCCTCGGCCGACATCGACGAAATCAAGAGGCAGTTCCGCAAGTTAGGTGAGTGTGATGGCCACGTTGTTTCCCAGCCCACCGTAAACACAAGAAGGCCCACGCCTACAAGCGCTGCGATAGACTGACTCGGACATTCTTTAAACAGCTCGTCTCTACCATCCAGATCGCAACCCAGGAAAAGAAGTTGAATATGTCCCCAAGTTCCAGGCGATCCAAGCTGCCCACGAGATCCTGAGCGACCCAGACGCCCGAGCCAAATATGATGCCGACAGACGCAAACTGAATGCTTACGCCTCCACTAGGCCGAACGTGCCTCCACGTACAAGCGGCCAGACAAACTTCAACCGCAGCCCATATGAAGCCTTTTCAAACTTTCCGCCCCCGCGCATGCGTACCCAGCCCAAGCCAACCCGAGAACGGCCACAGAGCTTCACCACGCATTCATCCACACAACCACCGCCGCGACAAAGCGCCTTTCCCAACTTCGCATCGCCGCACAATCCGGGACCGAGAGTGCCTCCGAGGCAAACCTACGCCAAAGACGACGCCGACGCGCGAAGGTCGGCGTGGGAACACATAAAGCACACGAGCAGGCACCCGCAGGAGCAGACATGGTCCGACGATGATGGGCTGCGGAAAGCCCGCGCTGCTAGAGACGCCGCGACCGCTCACCAGAGCAAGCCCGGCCTCGGCAGAAGCAGCACGGTGAAGGGAGGGCAGCCACGCAAGACCGGCTTCGACCCCAATGCAAGGTTATCTGGAGACTGGGAACCCCAGGCACGGAGTACCTCGTCATACAAAGCAGGCTATCGAACAACACCGCCTAGGGCGCCTTCGCCTCCGCCGGCAACAGCACATGCCGAGAAGGAGAAGCTTAGAACCGAACCTCTGGGTTCATTCCGCACGAAGCTGAATCCCGACGAGGTCCCCTTTTCGGAGGGAGCGCGGGTTCGTACACCATATGCGTCCGAGGGTATAGGTGAGAAGACGTACTTCAACACTGGGAATCTGTCTCGCTCATCAAGCATGCGCGATGCACCTGAGCTGGCTAAGCAAGCGGCACGTAAAGGACCATCGCCACGTGCGAACGCTGCTCGTCATCGGAGCGCCAGCCCTGTCAGTCGAAATAATGTCAACAGCAAATCATCCCCGATGTCATCTTCAAGGCGAGCATCAGCAGCGCCAGGTTCACGAAGGGGCACGACGTTCAATCTTGATTACAGCAGCTCTTCAAGCAGCGAAGTCTCTGAGGATGACGAAGACCCAGATTCTGATGCCTCAGTTAAGCAAATGTCCGGCTCAGGGGCAGGCGCTACCTTCAAAGGTCGCAAGACGGCGCAGCCGAGCAGCTTCTGGCGAGAAAGGACAGATTCGCCGCTTAAGGGGCATCCTAACGGCCCATTTTCGAGAAACGGGGACCCCGGCTCGAAGACTTCAGGAATACCACCAATGTATGGCAACCTTTCTTTTCATCGCTTTTCTACATTCACAACTATCCATGAAGAAGAGGCAACGTCACCAAAAAGGGACGATACAGCTCGTCAAGCCAATATACCAATGTTCTTGTGTGGAAATTTTATTAGCAAAACCACCTCTTGTAACAGGCCCAAAGCCTTTTCTGATCCGGTCTTTGAGCCTTCGCTTCCACTACATTCAGAAAGGAAATGTGTACAAACGGAGACGGTGGAAGGCAAAATTTCAAATCTGAAACATACCTCTGCTGCCACAGCTTTTGAAAACTTCGCTTTTAGCCAAGTTTTTTGCCCCAAATTTCCTGAGTATACGCTTCCACCGCAACAGTTGGCTAACCATCGACCGTACAGATTCTCATTTTCCAACATCGAGAATGGAGGTAACGCGCAGGACCACAGACGTAGGAGCGCCGACAATATCTCCACCAACTTCAACGCAAGCGAATGGGAGGGCACCTTCAAAGGAAGCAATGCATTTGCTCCCCCTCCTCCACCGCCGCGCCCGACTTCTGGACGCGGCGCCACAACACGACGACGAGCATCACCAACTCGACGAGGGTCCTCAAAACCAGCCCAGGCTAGGCCCGGAGCTTCCAGTGACAATCCAATTGATTTAACGTCGACCCAGCCAGGCACGCAGGCTAACCCCATCGATTTGGAAGCTGATGCTATGCCTTTTCCGCCACCACGTTTCTCGATGCACTTTGGAGCTACGCAAGACAGCTCTGGCATACCGCCGAGAAGTGCAGGCTCGTCATCGCAAGGCGGCGTTTCCTTGGGGGAGCAGCAACAGTCTGGTACAGGGGGACCTGGAACGTTCAGGAGCGAGGATTGGCTTAGGAAGCCGACCTTCTTCTTCCAGCCCCCGACGGAAGCCCCGAGGCCACCTTCTCCTGGTAAAGCAAACACAACGACGGCGAAGAAGACCAAGGCGACGAGACCACGAAAGCAGTCGAAAGGCGAGAATCACCTTCGACCTCCAACGCATGAGTTGTCAAGCGATGTCGAAGGCGAGGAGTCTGAAGCGACTGGTGGCAAGACGAGTAGAGGAAGCGGTTCCCCTGACGGGGATGCCATGGAAATTGACTCTGATCTAGCAAGTGGGGCAGGCACGTCGACGAGTCCACGAACAGAGCGGGAGCCGCGCATTGTACCTGTTGCACCGCAACGGCCAGAGTGGCGCGAACCTGCTGGTGCTCAACCTGGCGTAAAGCCTGGCGTTATCCCCGGCATGAATACAAGCGCCGTGCCCTCCGCTGTTCCTAACGCAGCTGTGCCGGGCCAGGCACATCCTCCCCCACCCCCACCACCTCCCCAGCCGGCCATGAGCAACACAAAGCAGAAACGTGACTCTTCGCTCAACTTTGACTCCTTCCACCGAGCGGCACCTTTCGCACCGACGACAAGCGGCAACGGCCTATCCAGTCTGAAGACCGATCTCTCGGGCACTCTCCCATTCGAATCGCAGCCGTCCCCCGTTCATCCTGGAAAGCCTACTTTGCCTCGTCAGCTAGAACTGCCGAGAGTACCGAAAGCTCCAATGCCACCTTCCGGTTCGCGCATCTCTCAGACACAGTGGCGCGAATATATGTCGGCCATGGCCTTCTACATGGGAGCCTGGTACCAATTCGAGGACAAAATTCTCGCTCACTTCAACGCGCGGCATCGCAATGCCGCCAAGTTCGGGACAGGAATCCTGTTAACCGAAGGTGGAGTCGGCGGCGCGGCAGATGCCATGAGACTTCTGGAGGCTGGGGGAGAGGGCTCGGAGGAAGGCTACGCGAGTTACCTGCGCGGCATGGAAGAAGACATCAAAGTCAGCAAGCATTGGGATGTAGCAAAAGAGAAGCACCGATTTGCCATCGAGACGCTGCTGGACTTCAAGAAGAAGATCTATTTAGGCCAGGCTCAGATCATCGGCAATGCACAGTAAGGGAACGGTAGTGAGACGCAGTAGTCCCAGTGATTTTGTCCGGTTTGACAAGGAGAGCTTGGAAATGGTGGAAAAGGAGAAGGACATGTTTCTGCTTCGCACCGCCGACTATATGACATACTGTAACGCAGGTTTTCTTCTACGGTGTGGGCAATGTGCAAGGCTTTGGTAGTGTTTTCGTCTTTATACTTAGCACGGCGTCTTTCTGGTAATCATGGTTTGACAAGTCTGGGAATTGAGTCACGGACAGTGTAGGAGTTTGTTTGTTACGGGATATGGTAAATTTCACGGCCGAGCGAAGCAGCGCAACTCATAACATAGCATAGATAGAATCGCAGCTCACGTGCAACGTAGAGCTCGATGTTAACGATCGTCCAGACGGATAATTGAGTGTCAAGGATCTCGTTCCTATAGCACCAGACAGTATTAGTCTTACTTGCATGTAAATCTCGAAAAGGTAACCAAGCATGCAGGGCGGGTACGTGATCAGTAAAAAATTAGAGTGTTTGTTGCATTTTTGATCTTCATCGAAGAATCATCTGGGTTAAAAAATATCATCCTTACGGAAAGGTTGTGTGCAGGGAGGATTGTGAGATGTTGAACGTACCTCATGCTTAACATCAATAGTAGCAACCACTGCCCACTGTTATCCACTATTTGCAAGTAGTTTTACCAGCTTGATGGTCTGACCTTGTATGAAAAGGGCTGTCAATGGCTGTTATCGTACGCGTTGTAATGTTCTTTTTGTGTCATTTCTGAGCAGTTCTACGTGAAAAGGCATCTCTATACGCGTGCTAAGCCTGCAAGGTAGGCCTTCACGCACATAAGCTCGTCTCGCCGTAGCCAATCACATCCGCAAATAGGTATGCACTTAGTCGAACAGACCGAAGCCCATATCTTCGTCCTCAGACTCCTCCTTCTCCTCCTCCTTCTCTGGTTCGGCAGCCGCAGCAGGAGCATCACCGCTTGCAGCAGCCACTGGAGCGGCGGCCGCATAGGCCTCTGGGTTGGCGATTCGGTCCTTGAGCTCCTCGATGCCCTCCCAGGAGTAGTCTGTCTCGACGGCAACTGCAAGCACGTTCTTGTACGAGTTGACAATGGAGTGCATGACGGATGGCAGGGTTGGGTAGCCAACGGCAAGCGAGATGGTGGCGATAGTGTTGATGGCGGTGGAAAATGCCTTAAGGAGCTGTGACTCCTCAATGTCGAGAACGGAAGCATCAAATGTCTGTCCGTTGTCATAGATCTGGGCGACACCCATACCGTAAGTGAAGGGGGAGATGTTCAACATGTTCAGCAGGGTCGCCTCAGAAGCACCGACCTTGTTGCCGGCTTCGACAAGCTTCAGGTCCGTGGTAATTTCAATAGTACCACGGGCAATCTTGGTGGGGACACCAAGAGCCTGGAAGAAGGATGTCTTACCAGGTTCCATACCAGTGTTACCAGCTGGAACGTACACATCGGCAGGAGCGATGGCACCGGCACGAGCAGGAGCGGCGACACGGTTGGACAAGATCTTCTCACGAATGTCCTTCAGATCGTCATTCGTGAAGACGAAGCCGACGTTGCCCTTGACGAAGGGGAGAAGACGCTCAAGCTCGGGAAGGGAGCCGTCGTTGATGAATGTCTTGATCGCGCGGCGAACCATGGTGTTCTTTCCCATGAGAACGACACTGTTCGCGCAACAACAGTTAGCAGCTGCCTATGGAATCATGGGCCGTATCATTTCCTCCTGCTTCTGGTAGAACGTACCCCTTGCCACGCAGAGACATGCGGATCTCGTGCATCTGCTGGGAAGAGACATTGTCGACGGTGACAACGAAGATGGACTTGTACGTCTCAAGAAGGTTCTATACCGGTTTCCAGTCAGCACACAATGAGTACGCAAACGCAGTATACGTGCTGTTGCCGCAGATGATGCGCACCTTGAGCTTATCGAAGTAAGCTGCCTTAGTAGCTTTGGCGACCATTTTGGCTGTTCGTAGATGACTAGGCCCCTCGTGTGTTCGAATTGACAACCCGGGATTTTTAAGCGCTAGTCTGCTGGTTGTGGTGTGGTGTGTACTTGACCAGAAGAGATGAAGCTCGACGCTGCTCACGTCCTGGCGACTTTTCGGTGTGCGAAAATGGGCGGCGTTCAGTGCGTGCACGGGCCTCCCTCTGTCTTGAGCAAAGCCGCGCTGAAATGGACTCAGGCCGAGTATAGCGAACTCATTCAACACATCTTTTCTCTGGTCTGGGTAACCGTCCGATGTGAATGACGAATTGCTGCGTGATCACTCCACCTCCATTGATACATTATCCGCTGGGTGTGTCTCGGGAATAATTGAGGCAAAACACAATGCATCACCCATATCAATGCTTGGCTACATGCAGGCCCAGCACGGACGGCCCGCATTATCTGCTTGCTGCCAGCGGGCACAAGCTCTTCTCAGTAGGCCTGGAAGATGGAATCATAGTTAGTCGATGGCCCAAAACAGACGAAAATGATATCAAGGTAAGGAATTGCCCATCGGGATGTGCTTCATTGGCTCGCTCTTGGGTTCAGACTTGACAATGGATTTTGCACCAGATTTGGAAATCTGCACATTTCGTCATGTGAAGTTGTGTTGACAGGACAGCAGATAGAAACACCGGAAGCAACAGAAAGTGAGATGGCTGGTCCGCCGACAAAGAAGCGACGTCTCTCCGTCACAAATGACCGGGAAATTTTGCCAAATATCATCAAGCTCGCCGTCACCCATTCTCAGCAACACGTTGTGGTTGTTACAGGTGAAGACAAATGCATTCGTGTCTTTTATATTTCGCCTCAAGGGCAACTTTCGCAGCTCAGCATGCGAGCTATGCCAAAGCGGCCTTGCGCCCTGGCCTTCACGTCAGATGACTCCGAAATCTTTTGTGCGGACAAGTTTGGAGACGTCTATTCGCTCCCATTGCTTCTCGATCCTGACAAAGAGGCCGAATACATAGCAGCACAGCAAGCCGCGGCTCTGAAAGAAGCAAGTGAGTATGCTCCGGCTGCCACAGAGCTCACGGTGCATTCTGCGGCAAATCGCAGGGCACTGGAGAATCAGCTACAGCAGGCCAAGGAAAAGGCAAATCAAAAATTGAAGGAATGGTTGCCGTTCTCACATCAGTTGCTTTTGGGTCACGTGTCCCTGCTTACAGATATGCTGGTGACTACCATTCGGACTTCCGAGGAGGAGGAGAAGCCAAGGACGTACATACTAACGTCCGACAGGGACGAGCATATTCGTGTTTCAAGGGGACCACCGCAGGCATTTGTCATAGAAGGCTATTGTTTGGGCCACCACGAATTTGTGAACAAACTCTGTCTGGCCGAACCAGGGGTGCTAGTGTCGGGAGGAGGAGATCGCGAACTCATCGTGTGGGACTGGCTGCGGCAGAAGGCGGTAAACAGAATTGACATTCTCGACGCAGTCAAGAGAGCAAGGCTCCATGTCCGCACCGGATCTAACGATTCGGACACCTCTGAAAAGCAAGGAGAACAAGCCAGTCAGGTGGAAACAGGGTTGGAAGAAAAGGACAGCAAGCTTGCGGTCTCCGGGCTTTGGCTGTTCGCGGACGCATCACTCGAGACTGAGCCGCAACTCTTGATCACTTGTGAGGGTGTTCCGGCGGTGCTGTATATTCCGGTAGCTGCACTTCACAACGAAGATGCCCAAGGTGAGATCAGCTTTCTTCCTCTGGACGGGAATCCATTAGACGTCGTATCGACGGGAAACACGCTACTGGTCTCCACTGACAACATCCATTGCGCCGGCTCTACAACGGACATTGAAACCAGTGAGGTACGTACGCAAGCTCTCCGATGCCTATGTCGTCGTTGCTGGTTAACATGTGAAAACAGGCGTTCAGACCGCGCCTCCAAGCCTTCCAGGCCTTGGGCGAGGAACTGGGAGGAGCGGCTGTGTTTAAGCCAGACCAACACCTCAACAACAAGCTGGTGCAGTTGAACGAGCAGAGCACAGTGGGGTGGCACGAGAAGGCGCTGCAAACGCTGCTGTACAGCGTCGAGAACCTTCGTAAGCGAGCTGGCGTGGACGACTCAGGTACAGACTGAGCGAAGGTTGAGATGAGCACCTCGGACAACGAATTGACCGGGTAACGCTGGCATGCCCAAATGAAGCCTGGCCTCGGTCCGGGACATTTTGTATGAAGTATTGATAGACAGAAGTCAGCCAACGAGGCGTTTGTACTGAAGCGAGTCTCGACTGCGATGGGTTTGGTAAGCGGGCCCACCCATGCAGCCGAATGCAAGCCGTGGACGGCGCCTCGCCCTATGGGGGCCCCTCTGGTCTTGGGGGGTGTCGCCCCTGGAGCCGGGGGGTGCATTAGCGGCACTTGCGTGAGCGATGACGCTAGAATTCAAGCAGCAAAAAAAAAATCATCTGGCCCCGGTCGGTTGCGTCCAGATTCGCGATGCCGGCCTCATTATCAATCAACGTGATTAGACATCCCTTTGCTCACACACGTTCTCTCAAAACCTACTCGTGCGTTCTCCATGCGCTTGCAAACAGATCATTCCTCCCTCTGAACCTCCATAAGACACCTCACCAGCAGCCTCGAGCGTCTTGCTTCGCTCGACCTCCTTCTGGACGCTTCTTGTTGCCCGAATCTCCGTTGTCACGCCCGCTCTTAGAGCCCAATTCGAGTCCGTCCGTTTGCGACCCGCTGCGGGACACCACCAAAGACGAGCACAGCACGTAGCAGGACTTTGCAATCCCATCACTAGTGACCGCCGTGTTCAGACCCATCGCCAATAAGCGACGCTCGACGCTCTCAAACCGTTCACCGTCTTCCTAGTTTGTCCTCACAAGAACCGTCAAGGTGTTTTCCTCGGCCTTTTTTCGCGCGCGTTTCCTCCCGCTTCGCTCCTCGGTTTCTTTTCCCTTCGCTGCATCTGCCGCTGCTGCTTTTGACCATCACAGTACGGCGACGACCACTTCAGCAGCGGGCGGATTGTCGAGAGCCACGGCACATCTCCAAAACCGCGGCATGCATTCGAAAGTTGCCATCATCGGCTCCGGGCCAGCTGGCCACACAGCCGCCATATATGCTGCCAGAGCCGATTTGCAGCGTACGTTTTGATGATGGGCAAATTGCTGTTCGCAAGGGCAAGAAAGAGCTGACTGGCACTGTAGCAACCATGTACGAGGGCTTCCTGGCGCTTGGCATCGCTGCCGGCGGGCAATTGACCACCACAGACGACGTGGAGAACTACCCTGGCTTCAAGGAGATAAAGGGTCAGACGTTGATGGTACGTGACATGTTGTATTGTCACGACGTAGCAGGAAGCAAAACGAAAGCGAGAGCAGGCTAACTTTGCGTGACATGACAGGATCAAATGCGCGAGCAATCCGAAGCGTGTGGCACCAAAATCATAACTCAGACTGTGGCGAAGGTGGACTTTTCCTCCCGGCCCTTCAAACTATGGCTTCACCCAATGGGCGATGAGGAGACGATCGAAAACGAAGATGAACCTCACACTGCCGACGCAGTCATAATTGCCACGGGCGCAAAGGCTCGCCGTCTGAACCTGCCAGGCGAGGAGAAGTACTGGGGTAACGGTGTGAGCGCGTGTGCTGTTTGCGATGGCTCGCTGCCCATCTTCCGCCAAAAGCCTCTTGTAGTGATTGGAGGCGGTGACTCGGCCGTTGAAGAGGCAATCTACTTGACTAAAAAAGCGAGCAAAGTCACCGTGCTCGTGCGCAGGAACGTCCTGCGAGCGTCGAGGGCGAACGCGAAGAGGCTTGCATCAAACCCAAAGGTAGAGATCAAGTACGACACTGTTGCCACGGAGATTGTCGGTGAGGACAAGCCGAGGGGTCTGATGACGGGTCTGAAAATCAAGAATGTGAAGACGGGCGAGGAGGAGCTGATCGATGCCAACGGACTGTTCTATGCTGTCGGACACGACCCAGCCACGCAGCTGTTTAAGGGAAAGCTCAAGATGGACGAAGATGGTTATCTGATTACGGAGCCCGGGCGGGGTCTGACGAGCGTCGAGGGCGTGTTCGCAGCAGGTGATGTACAGGACAAGAAGTACAGACAGGCCATCACCAGCGCAGGTACGTACCTTTCAAACACGTTTCCCTCGTCAGCAGTCTCGTATTGACTAACCTACCTTGACAGGTTCGGGATGTATCGCCGCACTGGAAGCCGAGAAATGGCTCGCCGAGCAGGAGTCCGAAGAGACGTCTCACGAGCCCGAGGTCAAGAAGTCTCAGGCCAACAGCGTAGTGCCAGAGTACAAATCGAACCCTCTCCTATGACTATGGCGGCGGATCGCAACGCTCGAACCGAGAAAGAGGCTGCTCTTGCTGCTTGCGGCCACGTGGGCGATGAGGTCTGCACTGGATGTGCTACACCGTCGAAAAAATGCGCCCGAAGTAACGATGGGTAGGAAGAGGAAGAGGTCGCTTGGAAATGTGTTCTTTGAAAGATTTGTGCATAGACGGGTCTCCGAAGAGTGTTAGAGAAGACCCCCCTGGCCTTTACTTGGCCTGGACGTGAAGAGATAAAATGTTCTCGGTATACTTTTTGCATTGCGGAACCTGGAAATAGAGACGTCTTCAATCGCAGAAAACATGATCTATTGTTTGCACCTTTGCAATTCGCTTTGCCGATAACTTAGGGAATTGAAGAAACGGTGAAATTTCTCACTTGTGATATGGCCAGCTCTCTTCGCCTTCTCCTCCTTTTTCGGTATATCCTGAAGTCGAAAAGAAACCGACACTATCCCACCGCGCCACGCACCGACGCGCGTGTAAGTTGGCTGCGGCTGTTTGGTGTCTTACACCAGACGCGGTGGGTTTGTAACAAGATGTGAAACACCAATCGTCGAACATGGCGGAACGCGAAGTCTCCCTCTCCCTTTCTGAGATAAAATCCCGCCGAGACGAATCCGGAACATGAATGCTCCGAAACAAGCAGGTTTGTGGCTGCCCAGCAATATAGAGTCGGACACTTGTACCTGTTTTTTTCTTCCCTCTTTTCTTGGCTTGTCTTCTCTCTCTCTCTCTCTTTCTCTCATTGTCGTCGAGTATTAAGCGCGAGTAAGGTGCTACTAATCGCCCTCTCACCGTTGACATCCCAGTTCTTGGGAAGAGCTCTCTTTGCAGTCTACCTCAAATTGGCTTGCCAAGGACGTTTTCGAACAAAGGGGCTTCTTTGCACGGTTTAAAATTAAATTTCCACATTACGAATGATGATAACCACGAAGCGGGACGAGGTGTTCATCACAGGCGATGGCCGCGAAGTGTTCGTGTGTGACAAGGTACGCTTCCTATTGCTTTGGACAAGAGGAACTCTACTTTCCAAGCATGCGCTGACCGAGTATTCATCACAGGCCTGCCGCACGGCAGAGATCATAAAGTGGAGCATCTTCCTCGGGCTCATGGGTATCATCTTCATCTACTTCACAGTCGGGTACTGGCACGCGCGGCGGCGCATACGCAAGGGCCTGCAGCCGTTGAGATATCACAGAGTATGCAATCCCTACTTCTCCACGTTCGTCCGCGCCAGCTGACAGGTCTTCCTTGCAGTGGCTTGCTCCAAAGCCCTTCCGCCAGCAAAACAACGCTGCGTACTACAATCCGCAGAACGGAACGTACGGAATGTACCCGTACCCGGAGCCTCCACCGGTGTACAATCCTAACGGTATGCCGCCAATGTACGCTCCACCTCTGGGAGGATCGAAGGTAGCGCCGCAGCAGAATGGTGTCGTACCAGCTGCTGCACCGCAGACAACGCCGCAGCAGCCCCCACCTGCATTGTGAGCTGCAAGAGACGTTTCCTTTTTATTATGTGTTATGATTGCCACTCTTTGTAGTCCAGCGCCCAGTACGCGTGATTGTCGCATACCAAGTCTTTGCTGGAAGAGAGGAGGTCCTGTACGATAGGTCGCTGAGAACAATTGATGGTCCCTTCGAAGAGATAGACACAAGAAATGAATACCAGCCACGGAATTTTTGACCAGATCAGTCCATCTCCATTATGTCTGGGTCGTAACCAGTGTTCGCGTAACCGTTCACGGCTGCCTTTTGCGCGAAGCTCTCCAGCGGCGTGGCCGGCACCTGAATTGCGCCTTCGCTGCTGTTTCCTGTCGATCCAAAGGCATGACTCCTTACATGCTCCCCATCAGGCCCACTAGATGGCTTCAAAGGCGGCATAGCCTCTGTGGGTACGGGCATATCCGGCACGCGCAACGCCTGCCTATCTCTCATGCGCTGCCTGCTCTCCAAAATAGCTTTTCTGACGCTGTCATTTTCTTCCGGAATCGTCAGAGACGTCGGCACAGTGTACAGCACCATTTGCATGTTCTTGGCGGCTTCGTGGGCTTCGTCGCCGACGAGCACGACTTTGGGTAGCTTGTTGAGGTGCTTCTCAATGTCCGGAATGAAGATGGGCTTTGATTCGGTGTCGGATTCGGTGTCGGAAGCCAGCTCGGCGTCCAAGTCGTAGATGTACACCTTGTGCTTCGTGTCATCTAGTGCCATCTGATCGTTGTCGAGGGTGCCATTGGGGACTGAGGTGGTGGGCTTTAACGACGGCGAGACGGGAATGTAGAGCTTCCCGCTCGCATTATCTGTAGAGAGTTAGAACACCGTACAATTCGGCAATCGCAATGCTATTATCCGTACCTATATTCAACAGATCGAATCGTTTGGCGAGCCGCTGCTGATCTGTGAGGTCGTCGCTCGGCTTCCTCTTGCGGGAAATGGTGGCGGGCTCAGACGCCATCATGCAGGTTTCAGTTAGGGACATTTGAACAGGTCGCCAATGGGATGGGGATCTCAATTATGCATGAGACAATCAGTAAAGAGATACGGGCTCCGCCGAGAACAGCGACCTTGGAGCCTGTGGTTCTCTTATGAAGCAGAGCGTCGGGCGGTCTCAAATGAGAAAAGCAAGGCTGAGGTGGAGATGCCCGCAGCATCGCGAAGCCCGCCATCGTTTCAATTCTGGAATTTTCGACCCGATTCGTCGACTCTCGCGACTTATCATGGCGAGACCGACGACAACAGTCAACGCCCTAGATCTGCGGCCGTTTGAAAACAACGTCAGGACAAGCAAGGCCCATGACTGTCTTCGACGTGTTCTGCTCACATACGTTCGGTGGTCAGTTTCTCTGGCCTCTTTGCCTCTCGTGATGCTCCAATGCCTCAACCAGGTCAACCAGCCGCACACTTGGTCTCCGTTCATCTGATCGACACATTCGTAGAACACGAACGTAAAGCTTACTTGAGATAATTGAAAGCCTTACTCCTGCCGATGAGTGTAAAAATGTAAAGAGCTTATGGCCATCTTCTCCTATGGTACGCAATTCTCGACGGCCAAGTGCGAACATGTCGACGGTTTTCATAGTCCAACCAGAACACAGCCTTCCTGATTGATTTCTACTGGAATTCAGCACATGCATGGGATCTTTGACAGCCCAAACCAGGACGTTTTCATGCTTATGTGGCATGGAAGACGTGCTAGCATGCTGAATTCCACGAAATTTGTCTTCATCATGTTGGACAAAGGGGTCATTATCCTAATGGATCACGAACTTATGATTCACAAGAGCATAAATCTCAGCTTCTATTGCTGTGATATCATTATGTAACCCATCAGCATCACACCGTGACCCACACTTGGTGATCTAGGCAGCAGACCTTTCGGTGCCAAGGTCTGTCTGCTCCCCTGAGAGGAATGTCCGTTCTACAAAAAGAATACAGTACCTCTAGTCGTCTTGCGAATAAGTACAAGTAGCATGATAGTGGCAATAAGCCATGCATAAAGCATCGAAATTCACACCCATCCACCAGCAGACGTCACTGTTCCGTTTTCTGGATCTGCCAACGGAGAATCAGCTAAAGATTATTCGAGAAACAGATGCATACTGTACATCCGTCTTGCGAGTCCGTTACAACTGGCAAAAAGAATGCACATCCAATAACAAAGGTTCAAAGACACAAAGCTCCCTTCAGTGGACAATCACAAGCGACAATCCCATTGCGTGTACTAGCAAGCATATTCGGGCCTTGTACCAGGCCGCGGATCGGGAATGCAGAATACTGGAATTTTCAAGCACAGGAGAACTCTTTTGTGTTTACGAAGAGCGTCTCGAAGGTCTCGTAACTGAAATCAACACCATTCTTGCACGCGCACGTATCGGCAATCTTTGGCTCACAACGGATCCGAACACCTGCTATGATCATGGATGTAGCTCCCGCAACTTCACAAGTTCCTGCGCATGATCACTGTGGCGACGCACGTAGAAGTCGTGTGCCGCTTTGAGACGAAATCGCACGCAGCGGACTGGTGCATCAGCCTTAGGCAAATCCTTCAAAGAAGAGCTGCAAGGAGAGACCATCGGCTTCGATTTCGGAAGTTCATGGTGCTGATTCCGAGTGAAGGCGCAAGAGCTCCAAGCTATGATTTTGATGGCAACGTGCTTCGTGTTGTACTTGAACATGAGCAGTTGGTTTCTTCTTCCTATTTAGCAGGGATCCGTTGCGGGCTACCTAGAGACACTCTCAAAGGATGCGTACTTGGCGTTTGCAGTTTAGAAAGATGAAGGAGGCATTTGGAGAAGCATGTTGAACGTTACAGATTGGGAATACAGTCTCTTCAGAGAGCATGCGAGGTACGTGTTGCTCACTCTGCCCCAAGCTTCGCATGATGCTACCACCCCACTAATTGATGTAACATGGTTTAAGCAGATATTGCAGATGATTGCTCTTCAAACACGTCTTCGGGCTGATTCTGCAAGCAATGCCGTTCCCCTGCGGCAAAAGATGTCGATTGTAGGTTCTCTTTGATGTAATCATTGCTGTGATACACGTCGTCATAAAGCATGGAAGTTACGTAAAATACCGCTATAGAACGTTTCTGTTGTGCTGCAAAACTCGAAGCCTTGTGAAAGTAGGTTGTCAATCGAGTGTATTTACTTCTTAACCAACTTTGTCCTGAATGAAATAGGGTCGCTTACGCAACACTCTGGTCCATTTATCCTACCTTCCGCCCTACCTGCACCAGATTTTCATGATGCACCAGTTGCATTTCGAGACTGAAGTCGTCTGAAATACTACAGCTGAAAGAATTGTACAACTATTCTTGGCAAACAACGTGCACTTGGTCTAATCGTGACGTCGATGGAATCTTCAGCCTCACAAGGTCTGGCTGCACGCTTTTGAGAAGCTGTTCGATGACAACACAAACATTTGTGATGATTGGCAGCTGTGACAAGCGTGTAAATTTTTTGTTTTCACTACTACTTGCATTGACCGCACATGGAAGAATAATGCAATTATGTCGAATAATGTGACATTCCTGTTGCCCCATTTCTCCGCAGATTGGTCATTATCGAATACTTGGAGTCTACATCGGTCCTGGGTTTCGTACCCGTATGTCGTATGCGCTATTCGCCTCATTCATCCATTCGAGCGTCACACATGTGTCGTTCCCAGCGCTTTCGCAGTCTTACCTCCTTTGTCTCTTTGTCGTTAAAAAGCAGCCTTCCTGGAGCGCGTCCCCTATTCCTCGTCACCGATCTGGAGCAGTGTGCATTAGCATCGCGTTCAAGGGACTTTGAATGTCAGAAGCATAACGCACCTTTGGTGCCAGATAGAAGCGCAGGTAACTGCTGTTGGCAAGGTCGTACTCAACCAGCAATGGCACCTCGTTGGACAAACAGAGTTTGACCTGCTTCGAGAGGCCGGTAGCTTTGCAGAAATTAGACAGATATTTGAGCGAGAAAGTCAAAGCAACAGGCTCCGTGAGGTGAATCTCGACGTTCTCTTCTGGCTTCTCCAGATCCGAGTGCGAGCGCAGCGTGATGGAGCCGTTGCCAATGTCACCTTGCGAGGAGAACTTGACACCTTCCTTCGTGCATTCTATGGCGACTGTCGATCTTGATTAGCATTTACAACTGGCCGTGTTGCGCGGATAAAATTCCCTACCAGATTCAGAAATGGCGCTCAAATCTCTTGTTATCCGTTGAAACTCTGTGGACGGCATCTTGATGGTAGCGCTGTATTCAGTCTCCGGGATTCCCAAGTGCTCTTGGTCGATGTCCATGAGTTTGATGTCGTACTCGCTTATCCGATCTGCGGACGGGCTCTCAAAGATGAGGTTGACCACGTCAGGGCTGTCTTCAGCCTTGAGCGTGAGCACATCTGTGCTTTGGGCGGCGCGTAGGACTTTCGTCAGCGAGTTGAGGTTGATTCCAAGAGCGACGTTGCGGTCGCAGCGATAAGGCTCGAACTGCTCCGATCGTAACATCATGGACACAAGTGCGACGTGCGAGTTGTCCATGGCCTGCAGAGCGATGCCGGAGTCATTGCAGTCGAAGTTGCAGTCCTGGACGAGGTCCTTGATCGCATCGACGGTCTAGATATGTCAGTTTATGTTGTCTGAGTGGAACCTCTGATCTCGTGCCTTCTTGAGGGTGTCCGCTTGAGTAAGGCGTGCTTCCAACACTGCCCGAAATTTAGCTCAAAATTGTAATTGCTGTGACAGCTGCCGCGTTTAAGCTTACTCTTGGATGGATTTCAAGACGCTCGATGAATGTCGCGAGAAGGACGTAGCAGAGTCTGCGGAGAAGTTGAGGGATTTCTTTGACGTGCGGGAGGACCGAAATGTGCGTGGTTGAGAGTGTATATATGGTGGAGCGTTGGACGCGACTGACGTGTGAGCGTGGGACGCGACTGTGGGGACTTGTCCAGGTGCGGCGCGCCGGCGCCACAGAGTTCAATACTTTGGGCACAGCCACTTTGTCCATCATTCCAGTGCTTCTTATGCCCAAAACGCGCAATCGCAAACTTTTATTACACGTTCTGGCTCCAGGATGGCATTCTGAACGCATCGTTATATTGAGACTCATATTCTTCATCGGCCGCACTGAACCGTCTGTTAATGCCTCGGATCACAACTAGAATAACATTCTTCGAATCTCTATTTACGCAGAACCTAAAAGGTAGACGGTTGCTCAATGAAAGGATCAGTGCAACATTTGCTGCATCACGTTCAATCTATAGCTTTCTCTCCTTTCCATGAGCTCAGAATGTCGCCCACTATCGACAATTCGCCCGCCTTCAACAAGTAGGATTGAATCAGCTTCTTGGACAGTCCGCAATCGATGTGCAATGGCAATAATTGTTGTACATCGGGCCACTTTCTTCAAAGCCTGATGGAACTCTGCCTCGCTTTCTGCATCCAGTGCGCTGGTGCTCTCGTCGAGAAGTAGGAGGCATGGACGACGTATCAGAGCGCGGGCAATTGCGATTCGCTGTTTCTGACCACCCGACAAACGAGATGCGCTTGGGCCACACTGGGTTTCGTAGCCATCTGGGAGATTTTTAATAACTTCGTGGATATTAGCTAGATGACATGCTTCTTCAATCTCGGCATCGGTCGCCTGGCGATAGGGAGGAGCGCCCAAGCCAACGTTAAAGCGGATACTGCCATCGAATAGCGAAGGTTCTTGGGGCACGATGGCGATCGTATCGCGGAAAGATGGTGAAAGAGTGCTGATATCTCGGTCGTCAATGTATATCGCACCATGTGTTGGTCTGTATAGACGCTGCACCAACTTCAAAATCGTCGACTTCCCTGATCCTGAAGGCCCAACTAGACCAAAGAATTGATTTGGAGCGATAGTAAACGACACTTTGTCCAGAACAGTAGTGTGCGGAGAGTTGGGATATGCAAATGAAACGTCCACGAACGCAACCTTAGAGCCCCCACGAGGATGAGTTTGGAATGAAGCAGTTCTTAGGTCCCCTTTCATGGCCTCATCATCGTCGAAGAAATTTAAGGCGCCCGGAGGCTTCTTCTCAATCTGAGACTTGGAACCAATATTTATTGTATCCATAACACGTGTAAGGGCCAGACGAGCTCGAGAGAACTCGGGTGCGAGGGCAAACATACCACTCCAAAGCTGGGCGCTTATCAACATTGCCACAAGCACAACGAGGAAATCTTTCTGCGAGTACTGTCCCTTCATGATAAGCTGAGATCCCCACCAATACGCCAAGGCATTGACAAAAATGCCCGTCGTATAGGAGATCGCGAGCCACACGTTTGTAGTTGCCGACGCGCGAACAACTTGCCTTCGGGGTGACTCCAGTAAAGACTTGAAAGATTCCATATATTCACGCTCGAGTGATAGCACGGCCACGGTTTTTATGGACTGGATTGCTTCTGTTGCGAGCGAAGTCGCTGTCGTGAAGGCGTTCTGGTGACGCTCTTCGTAACGAGCCAACATGCGAAGTTGCATGAAGCCGGTTCCGAGGAGAATTGGCAGAGTGACCAGGCAAACAATTGCGATCTTCCAGGCGAAAATGAAAGACACAATGATTGCAACAACGACGTTGACGCAAATAGCAAAGACTGTGCCAAAAGTTGAACCCCCAAAGTTGCTAACTGCCGTGCTGTCTCTTGTAATAATGGAGAGGAGACTGGTCGGGGTTCGTCCATTGTCTGTGTACCAGTTGACTGACTGCTCAAGCAAGGAACCAAAGGACAATGCGCGAAGATTGTATAGTAACTTTTCGGCAATGACGCCGAATGTCCACCACATTAAGAAGTTCGCTATAAACTCGACACTTGCGAGCAAGAAATACATCCCTGCGAAAAACCGACCTCCTTCAAGAATGCCTTCGACCGTATTTTGGCAAGGGTTAAGCCTACCAACGGTAAAGCCGAATATGATGCCCGCGCCCGAAAAGGTGCATCCTACGATAATTGCAGAGGAAATTGCCAGGGCAAGGAGAGCGAGCTGAGGCCGAAGAAGCCAAGCAAGACCCTTAATAACAGAACTGAACCTTGTGACCGAGTCTGAATCTTCTATCTCTGAAGTTCTCGGGATCTCGTTCTCTCCAGACGTTGTATTCATCTTTTCATGTGTACCCCTTCTGTCAGATTCCTGCATGAGGGACTTTTCATCAACCGGTGATTCATCCTTTGCTGGTGAAAGCCCAGTTGAATCATCAGTGAGGGATGCACAGTCAGTTGCGTCAGATTTTCCCATATCTTGAAGTCGAACCATGTGCGCGAATTCTCCATCCGAATCGCTCATAAGGCCGCTGTATGTGCCTTGTTGTACAACCTGTCCAGCTTTCATGACAAGGATGTGATCAGCGTTTCGAATTGTGGACAGACGATGCGCAATCGAGATGACCGTGTTTCCTCCTGCAGCAACTCGCTCAACTGCAGCCTGTATTTTTCTCTCGCTGGCAGAGTCTAGCGCCGAAGTTGCCTCGTCAAGTACAAGGATCTCCGGTTCGCGAATCAGAGCTCGTGCAAGCGCAATGCGTTGTCTCTGTCCACCACTTAAACGAGAACCACAAATAGAAGCAGGCGTGCCAAACCCTTCATTTAATTGCTCAATGAAAGTTAATGCATCCGCTACATCTGCGGCTCTCTGAACCAGTTCGGCGATCTTGGAGAACTCTGGACCAAGCGTTTTTGCGAACGACAAAGCATCTTTGCCTTTGGCAGCAATTCTTGCGAGATGGCTTTCCTGCAGAAAAGGCATCAGTCGTTTGAATTCTGGTCTAGGTGAATTGCACAATCCAAGAGCGATGTTCTCAAAAATGGAGCGATCAAAGAGCGTGGGCTCTTGCTGAACGAAGCCAATGAAACTCCTAAGTGACCTGACATTCAAGTCGCGTAGATCATGGCCATCGAGCTGAACTTTACCCCTCGTTGGGTCATAAAGTCGGACAATCAAAGATGCAACCGTTGATTTTCCACTACCAGACAGACCGACGATAGCGGTGTGCTTGCCAGCGGCGAACTCAATATTCAAATTGCTTAGGACCAATTGTCCTGGCCTTGAGTTGTATTCGAATGCTACGTCTTGAAAACGTAGTGTTTTCGCTTTACTCGGAGTGAGAATTTCGCCTTTCTCAGAAGTACCATCTATCGCAGAAGACGCAGTGATGTCTTTCTTAAGTTCTTTGTAAGCAGCAGTCGCGGCACTGAGGAATGGGAGAGATGGAGCTATACTGCCTAGCATGACACATGCGTCGACGAGGAGATAGACAATGGCATAAATCTCGCCAACCGTTGTACCATTGCCGCTGCTCTTGAAAGAATCAACAATCAGAAAGCTTCCTTGCCAAAAAGCTAAAGCGTTACCGGAGTACGCAATAAAATACAGTAAACCTGTTTGAATCGCAGCAATTGCTGACTTTGTGATTCCGTGCTTGCACGCAGCAGTTATGTGTTCCGTAAATTTTGCTTCAAGTCGTGGAGCAGCGCCAAAAGCCTGTACTACTTCAATATGCGAGAGCGCCTCGGAGGCGACCGAAGACGCCAATTTAACGTCTGCAGCTTGTTGAGAAACATATTTCCTCATACGTCGTCCAACGAAGGCTCCCGAGAGAAGAAAAGCAGGTACCATCGATATCAGAATACCAGCTAGGCGAGGCTGCTTGGAAAAGGCAATGATGAATACAGTCACAAAGAAACTTATGGTGGTAATAATATTGCCGACTTTTTCTGACGTTCCCGCTTGAATCGCGGTGATATCTCCATTAAGGCGATTTGAGACCTGGCCAGAGCTGACGTGAGCGTCAAAGTATGAGGGCGGCTGCCGAAGAAGTGCGGAAACATATGTTGTACGCATACGATGCGCGAGACGTTGGCTGATAATGTTCCAGCACGTCAGATGACCGTAAATTAATACAAGTGCGATCGCCCCAATGTATGCTGTTTTTATTACTTTGTCGTTGATCGCGTGTTCATACTGAAAAGGGTCGTTAGAGAGTTCGCCTTCCGCCGCGCAAGTAGCGCTGTTGAAATTGTCCACGATCTGACCAAACAAGACGCCCATCAGCGGGAAAGGAACGCCTGCAGCGACGGCACAGAGCGTCCCGCAGGTGATGAGGAGGTAATCTACCCATTCTGGCTGTGCTGCGAAGAGAAGATCAAGCCAGAGTAAAGATGTATCGATGAACTGGGTTATCGGTTAGAATATGAGTTTCTCCGGTTACATTTGAGACATATTGGTCAAGCCTATTCTGTTTGGCCTCGGCTGGCCTACCTTCTTTATGCTCTCACTACTCTTGCGGAATGTTGAAGCCAATGAGTCTTGATCGTAAAGTGCTTCCGAAGACATTGCGAGTACAGTTCCCATGCAATCTACAGTTGAAATTGAAAATTTTCAATCGCAACGATGGTTCAAACAAACGCTGAAGGAGATGCCATGCCCAAGAGACTGTACTGGGCCGTCTGTGCACTAACATGGAGAGCACCAGTTTGTCATTGTCCAAATGAGCAGGCAAGGCAACGGCCAAACGAGGGATCTGCATACCCACAATGAAGAATTTTTCAGCCAGGGCTTGGGGGTCAAGATTTGATCCGTCAATGTGTTGCCAAAGCATGGTCTTCGTCAAAGGCCGATGTCGTTGCGGAATCCCGCCCAAGTGCGAATAACGACCAAAACCTCACTGATGATCAGGATCAGATAAAATTTGATAAGATGAAAAGGTTAGATCCGCCGATGATCCCTGCAAGAATCAACATCAGGTCATCCGGACCAAGGAATCTCCCCAACAATTACTTAAAACGGAGAATGAAAAACTCTCCACTATTACTATAGCGTTCTGGGAAGTTTTCAAGAAGATCAGCTCCTGAAGCCAAAGCCCTGGACGTCATTTGACAGAGCACGCCACGACCGCCAATGGCCACCATGTTCTTAACTGCATGCCGAGGCTAGGCACAGAGGATTGCAGGTGAACTTTGTCTTGTAGCCTAAGCAGGGTGGCTTGGATGATGCATCTCGACTCATTGACTTGTTCGACATGACTGCTTGCTTCCGAATATAGCTAATGTGACTGCGATATACGGCTGCGTCCAGCGGCACCCTCTTACGCCACTTGCAGTGTTTTGTCCTGGATGTGATGGTACTGAGCTATGCTTAATCGAACCTCGCTCGTACCAAGCACGCTAATTGAGTATCAACAAAAGGTATCATTTACGTCTAAGATAATGGAAAACACTCGCTCGAGCATATTCATGAGCTTGGTTAGAAAGAGATTATCTTCCAAGATAAACGAGAAGAATCCTAGAAGAAATCGAAACGCGAATTGGCATGTCTGGAGACTATAACTTCGGCTCTCCGCTCAAGAATGCAACATGTTGTCTTAAATTGTCGAAATCGTCTTACACATCATCGGTCGCATTACCAAAACAAGCTTCAACCGATCTAGCTGCAGACAGCAAGGCAGAAGAAGGCATCTAAGAGACGTTCCCAATTATGAATACAATCTGAACCAGCAATGGCTCAACACCAAGAGCATGACTTCCGTGAGTCGTAAGTAAGACACGCCATCAGTACCCGGCAGACTGGATTACATTCCAGTCGATCTTGGTGCTATCCATAAGAATGCCCTTTAAGGGGAGAAGCTGTCAAATTAAGCCAGTTCTATCGGCATAAGATGATCCATGAAAATGATAGACATTGAGAATACCATATATCGCAACGAAGCCCTTGGCGAACGCAACATGAGCCATGTCCATCGAGGATCGCCGGTGAGCATGTTGAATTTTTGTCGGCATGCATAGCGTCTCTTGTGATGGCTACCAGTTCGGTCTCCTTCCTCACTATTATATAAGTCAAAAGGAAGTTCTGATATTTTTGAGTATTCTGCGAACTATCAGAGATCAGAGAGCGAGCTTCCATCTGCACCCAAAACTATATTGTTTCAGCCTTCAAATGGCCCCTCAGACTCTCAAGACACAACGACTTACTTTGCAGCCACTGGCATCGGAGCATAGAGAAGCACTCTACGAACTTGATACTAATCCCGATGTCATGCGATACATATTCACTGGAAAGCCTCTTACTCGCGAAGAATCAACACAAGTGTTCAACCATCTGCGCAAATTATCGCAATCAGACGATGGGCTCGGATGCTGGGTCGGTTACCACGGAGATGAGTTTGTCGGGTGGTGGGTGCTCGCGCCGATGCAGAGCCCCAACGACAGCTCGGTGAGAGGCAGACGAGCTAGTTCTGGTAGTGAATCCTCAGGCACCTGCGCAATTAGGGTTGAACTCGGGATGAGAATTGACCCAAGATTTTGGGGCCAAGGGTATGCCAAAGAAGGCCTTCAGGCACTAATCAAGCATTCTCTCGAGGACTTGGGTGTTGATGAAGTCTTCGGAGAGACGATGGCAGTGAACGAAGGATCTCGAGCAACAATGCAAAAGTGTGGACTGAGGCACGTACGTACTTGGTACAACACGTATGAGGATTTTACGCCTCCGCCTGGAATCGAGGAAGGCGAGGTAGAGTACCGCATAACTCGAGAGGAGTGGCTCTCGCTCCAATCCTCCTGATACCGAAAACAATTAGCAAAGAGAAATCATATGATTAGGATTTTAACAGTATACCGATCTCGGTCATTGGCATTGTCCTCACCCAGTAAAGATCATCGTCCGCGTGTCCACAGACGTTGCAAACTGTGTCTTGGCTCGACAAGTCTTGGTGGCATGATCTACTCCGACCTGGAGGAACGCAATCCTTGGCAGCTCCTTCGGCCGCCTTCCCAATAGCAGCCTCGAAGTCCGGGAGAAGATCCACATCGCGTCGCGGCGCTAAGATTATCGCATCTAATCAATCAATCAGTCGCTGACTTTCGGCACGAAAGCTGGACATTACTGTATGCAATGTAAATTTCCACACGACATGGATGGTGGCAAAAATTGATCTGGTCCGAAAGGCGGAATATTGCCTGGAAACCTGGGTCTCTAAAATGTAGATATACGTTGCGCTCGCGTTTATCTTTCTCTATTTCAAACTTGGCAGATCCTCATACAGCGACTTAGGCCGCGTGCAAACAGCGAGGACTTGTGGCATCTATCATTCTATCATTTACCTTGATCCATTACGTATATGTCCTTATCCTTACGCAAAAATCGTTAATTGGAAATGGTGAATCTCAAAGAATTCGGTCTTGGTATGGGCCATAAAAAGCCTGAACATGCAGCAACTTCGGCTGTTGCTGAGGCTCAAGAGCAACCAGAAATCGCGAAAACTGAAACGCCAGGCAAAGAAGGCGGGCATTTATCCGTTAACGACGACCCTGAAGTCAAAGGACCTGAAGATGCACCTCCCGACCCCAATGCCCAACGAGGCGTTCAAAAAATCGAAGCGGTAACCACAGCCTGGTCGAAATGGTCTCTTGCTGCCTTGCTGTTCAAGTTCGTATTTTCATCCCGAGGACACGCACTAGCTTATTTTCTTTGACAGTATCTGGCTCATCTTTCTGACCAATGGCTTTCGGATTGCGATTCTTGCAAGTCTGTCGCCTTATGTGACCAGCGATTTTCAATCTCACTCGCTGTTGACTACAATCGGAATCGTAGCCGACGCAATGACCGCTGCGACGTACATCCCGATGGCGAAGCTGTTGGACGTGTGGGGTCGTGCAGAGGGGTTTCTGCTTATGGCGGGCTCAGCGACACTAGGTGTCATACTCATGGCAACGTCACGAAATCTTCCTACCTTCTGTGCTGCTCAGGTATAGGCGATCACTTCCCTCTTGCGATATCAAAAAACTCTAAAAATGGCAGGTCTTTTACTCGATCGGATTTGCAGGCATCATATACACCATTGCCGTGCTTGCGGCTGACGTAACGTCTATAAAGAATCGTGGTATCGCCTTCGCATTTACATCATCTCCATACATGATCACTGCATTTGCCGGTTCAAAGGCCGCTGAAGCATTCTTGGAACACGTCAATTGGCGTTGGGGGTTTGGCGCATTTGCCATCATCGTACCCGGTGTTACTCTGCCAATGTTCATAATGCTGAAGGTCAAACAGCACCAAGCTGAGTCTCGAGGAATAATTGCACTTAAAAGGAGTGATGAGCCTGTAATTAAGCAGATATGGGATGGAATCATCGGGTTTGATGGTAAGATCATTCTGAGGATGGCCCAAATTTTGTCACAATCAGCTGACACTCTGCTGGATTGTAGTACCAGGAGTTATTCTCTTCGCTGGCGGACTCACTGTCTTCCTGCTCCCATTCACGTTGGCCACATATGCGCCTAATGGCTGGTCTTCTGACTACATTATCGCCATGATTGTCACCGGATTTGTCATTCTTCTCATCTTCGGTCTCTACGAAGTTTACGTTGCAAAATCGCCATTCCTGAACTACCGCTTCCTGACTGACAGGACGGTTATCGGAGCTTGTCTCTTCGATGCCACTTACCAGATATCATACTACTGTTGGAACAGCTATTTTACCTCATTCCTTCAGGTTGTTTGCAATTTGTCGGTAGCCAACGCTGGGTATGTCAACAGCACATTCCAAGTCGTCTCCGGTGTCTTGCTGTTCATAGTTGGGTATCTGGTTCGCCGCACCGGACGCTTCAAATGGCTTTTCCTCGTCTGCCTTCCGCTCTACTTGCTTGGACTTGGTCTAATGATCCACTTTCGCCAGCCCAATCAGTACATTGGCTATATCGTCATGTGCGAAATCTTTATTTCCATGGGTGGAAGTGTATTCATTCTGCTTGTTCAGCTGGCCGTCCTTGCGTCTGTGGACCACCAACACGTTGCGGCTGTTCTTTCTTTACTCTATGTCTCTGGCAGCATTGGTGGTGCAATTGGAAATACCATTTCGGGCACCATTTGGACCAATACCTTTTACAAAGCTCTGCTGAGATATCTCCCAGATTCAGCATTGCCACAAGCCGCTACAATATACTCCAGTCTTTCTGCACAGCTTGCATACCCGGAAAACAGTCCTGAACGCATTGCGATCCAAAAAGCGTATGGATATGGCCAAGCAAGGATGCTCGCAGCTGGGACAGCGGTCATGGTTTTGTGTTTTGCTTGGGCGTTGATGATCAAAAACATTAACGTATCTAAGAAGACGGCACAAACAAAGGGAATTGTATTCTGAAGAATCTCGAAACATATCTGGAACGATACATCGTCAACGGGATTGCGGCCTAGCTTGTATCTTCATTGACACTGTCATCAGGATTTCTAGGGTGCGGAAGGAATTTGTGTGGTGAAATTGGCTCCCATCTTTACTCAATTATCGGACTAGAACCAGGAATCCCAAGAGAAAATCATGAGTAATTCTGTCGTGCTTTCGAATCGGCATACGTATCCCTGATTTAAAACTATTTGAAAGATTTGCAATATGTGATTGCTTGTAGATTCCAACAACCGTTTCTGAAATCTTGTACCGTGAACATATCACCAACAAGATGAACTAATGAACACAAAACTCGCTTGTAGAGCGGTGTACTTGAGTAAAATGTGCTTTCCGTAACCTGATGAATAGCTGAAATTCGCAAATTCACTTCTTCCGCCTGAAACAACCTAGAATTCTTCTTGCAAAACGTCGCCGTTGAGGAGGTTCCAGCTCATTGTCAACTTCGAATTCACGCCCCTCTGCGTCTACGTCTGCGTCTGCGTCTGCGTCTGCGTCTTCCACTGCCTCAGCCAGGGCACGCAGTTTGTCACCATCCAAAAGTTCAAAATTAATGCGAGGCCAATTTATGTTGAAAAGATCTTTCCAAGGACCGAACGCAACTTGCACTCGGTCTGGAAGTCCACGAAGTACGTTATGCAGCAACCTTGTCGCCTCGCGGTCTCTCAGTGTAGCATCGTGAGGACTTATGAGCACATACATCAAGGAAACATGTAAAGAAGTCAAAGACGTCGCTGCTCTGTACAGCCTTTGGAGGTCGATGCTCGCTTTTGGTCGCGCTTTTTTGCGATTCGTTGGATGCCACTGGTCAGGATAATGAGTGTGATACGTAATGAGTATTCTAAGCGTCTGAACGCGGCTGATTTGAATGACCGGTAGCTCGCTGAGCTTGATGTGACTGTGGCGGATCACAAGATGGATTTCAACGGGATATGTGAAGTAAAAGAGATGAATGATCTCGGCGTATGCCTGCTTGCAGGTTCTAGCAATGGTCAAGAAAGGGCCATGATACCGCGGCGTCCATATTAAGCGCAACCGATTGGGTAGCTGGACAAGCGCATCGTGTTCGTACCGCACCCTACCTTGAGCGATGATTGTCTTGAGATGATCGTCAGTAGATTTCGGAGCTGGCCTGCATGCCAAAAGATGATAGTATATCTGATTCCGGATCTCGCCAGGCAGGTCAAAGAAGACAAAAGGTCGGATTTGCTCACGTCTACCGGCCGTATTAGTCCCATAGTGAGATATGATAGATCTGCCTGAGCTTACTGCTCCGGACTTAACAGAGCATAATGAGAACGTGGTTGCGAGATAGACCTCTTTGATTTTCTGCCGCCCATGGCGTAGGTGAGTGTTAATGCATGTTACGATCTCAGATCATTTACTGTGGTTAGAAGATGGCTTTATGTTGTTGACCGGTGTACAGAGTGATCATGTGATGGTGGCTTAGAACTAGTTCTTGCGCTCAGTGGCTGAAAGGCTGTGCTGCTTTAACAACTTGTTGCTTTCACCGACGTATCATACACGGTCAGAAACTTGCAGGAGAGCAATTCCCTGATACTTCGGGTGCTTTTTTGGTAAGTCAAACTGTGTATTTGCTTCATATATCATAATCAGCATGGGCAATGAGATCAAGAGCTTGTAACAGCATGCTCAAAGCCGTTTAGCTCAGGCCACCATTTTTCAGTGCTCTAATGTGCGATTCGTCTTCCGAAAAATTCTCAGCAGCTTTGATGTAGTGTTATAACTTCGTTTCAGTCGACTTGTGAAGAATCCGTTTTAGAACTAAGCAGGTAGAACTATCTAGTATATGGGTACTCTGCTTGGGTGCCATCGAAAAGTCAATCACAGACATTGTAGGTCAGGCAGCTGGACGAAGAACTCATGTTCGAGCCGATTCACGTCAGCATAACTCCGTGCATCTCTATATACAAATGCTGTCGCAATCTTGAACTAGGGTCTACATGAATGCAGTGATCCGCAGGATGCAATCTTCGGCTTTGCGGCGCTTCGGACCGACCCTTTGTGGAGGAAGACCCACTTTATTAACATAGCTTTTGGTATCACAGTGGCTTTTCTTTCCTCCTTCATGTTAATTTTTGCGGAAAAAGTCCAGGCCCACCCTGTAATAATCCAAGCAATTGTATCGATTATTTATAAATTGCAATTCATTTTGCGAGAGTGCAACGGAACATAGTTGCACCTTAATGTTGGCGCCTTTGCCAGAATTTAATCTGCATTCCTTTGTCGGGTGAGGACACCTCTAATGCTACTGTTTCAAGGGTCAGAATCTTTTGCTATTAGCTTAGGATCCTCTAGGATTGGTTTGGTAGGAATAATACAGAGGTGCTGAACTTTTAAATTCAAGCGCTACTGGCTTCCGACTGCCTTACAGGGTAATTTGCATTATGGGTGCTGAGAAAGTCAAACTCACATGCTATTCTATTGTTACTTCCATTTCTTGTAAACAGGCAAATTCTTGAGGAGTGACTTGCTAGCCGCGAAGCCATCTCTTCGCGATCATTTCCAAAGTAGAAACGTCGACGTCGACGGGAGCAAAGTGCCAAAGCTCGTCTGGCCAGGCTTGGCTTCCCACTTTGCCGTGACCCTTCCAGTTCTCCCAAAGTATATCAACTTTTGGCGGTACGGAGTTGATTATCTGGGCGACGAAGCCAATTAAAAAAGCTGAAGGGGTGCTCTTAATGGTGCTTTGGCCACAGAGCTGTATTGCGATCCGTATTGCTCGAAGCGATATAGCCAGGCCGAGCAAAGGGCCGAGGTCAATGGAAGTATCAAAGCCAATGCTACAGCAACACTCGTTGATAACAAAAAGAAGTCGAAGATCTCTGACGAAGTCTATGCGGAAGTTGCTGGAGAGGCTTGGTACGAAGGATTGGTGTCCAACTCTGACGAAGACCTCGAAGTGGTGCTTGTGGTGGAAGAATTGCATCGCTTCGGCGTTAACAGCTTTGGAAAGCCGCATAACGCGAAGATCCGGGTAGCCATAGCCATACGCACGCATTGGGACGAGGCTGTTGTCGATTGGATTGCACTGCAACAACACTCGGCCTGATCCGACAGCGCCACTGTTACTGTCCCATTCGCGTGAGCTAGGAAATGGGATGGGACCAGCAGCCAGGTACCGCTTGGGCTGAAGCAGATACGCATATATCATGTTCCTGATTTCTCCTGGCAGGTCGAGGAACACGAACGGTCGAATTTGCTTCTTCCTGCAAATCCTTCAGCACAGTGTAGAATGAGCGGTATATGGTTACCAACTGTTGGATGCTGAGATGCTCATAATGAGAAGATGGTGTATGCGAAGAGGGAGACGTAGATTGACCTGGGACCCGGAGATTCGGACGAGCTTGGCGTTGCCGTTTGCGACTGATGTCAACCATCTTCTGCTCCCCAGGACGGGTCGGCCCACCCTTCCGAACCATGATTCGCATCCGTCTAAGCGAAGGGATGGCCACAGAGGACCGAGGTGAGGGAAAGGGAAAAATATTGCGAGGCAGAGGCGTGTCCTAAGATGCGGCTCATGTCAAGAAGGCAGAAAATGACGCAAGGCTGAGACTTCGCGCAGACGTAAGCGCGGCTTATGATCTTCTTGAAGTTGGAAATCTGATGATTGAGCGGTTTCCGCGACTTCAAATGAGTGGTAGCTAGGATCTTCGATGTCACCAAGTAGAGCTGCCATTGTTTGCACCGGTGTTACGAGAACAGGGCGATGCGTTGGATGTGATTACTAAGGAAGCGTAGATGGTTATGTGAGGATGTTTGGCCCACCCTCTGCCCATTGTTCAGCACAACATGTGCAGCCACAGAGTCTCAGCCTGCTCAATTTGGCTTTGAAGGCGCAAGGCCCGGACGAGACGATTTGTCAGGGGAACTCGCGGTCCCCGCACGACAAGCCCATGAGTATGAGGAATATGCCGCGTGCACGAGGCCAGTGATGGATCAATAGTGAGCCGCGCCGCCAAGCCGATGATCCGCACAGAGCACGTGCGCCAAGCCTGTCATCGGCTGTCACCGCTGGGCTGGCGAGGGGTTAGGTATTAAGGCTCTAAGGAGTTGAGGCATCAAGGCGCAGAGACGGCCAAAGTGCTCAGCCACAGACGATCGCCACGAGTGATCGCCACAGGGACGTCATCGGCGCTTGCACGCAGCGACTTGCCTAAGTCCAACGTCCACTCAAACGTCCCGCGTAGCCTGGAACGCGCTGGAGATGGAACAAGCAGGTTTCGCGCCAGCATCAGAACACATGGCGATCGTCGCTCTGCGCCTCGCCAGTCCCTGGACAAGTGACGGTAGTGCTCGTTGACAACAAAGGTGGTTGGCAAAGAACGTGGTGAACGCAGCAGACCAAAATGGCTTCCAATATCGAGCCTTGCCAGGGTTATTTATGTCACTTTGCACCCACCCTCGCTTGCGTAAACTTGATTTCGTGTCGGTCGCCAGCATTCACCATCATTGGCTACCAATCTTCGAACCCGTTGCTATATGATTCACGTTCGTTCTGCTTTGGCCGTGATTCACAACCCGAGCACTTCACAGACTTGTCTACATATGCACATGCTGTCGCGCGGACATAAACATCCTTTGAAAGGCCCATACTCTATCGCGACGGTTTGAACAAAAGAGATAGTCCTGGCCAAGATGCGTCTTCTGCCTCTGCTTCCCTTCCTTTTAGCGCTCACCGCCCTAATCCTGGGTTTCCTCTCTCTCTTCGCCGGCTCCAAGCCCGACTTTCTGGAGTCCTACTCCATCCTGACGCTAAACGTCTCGCGGATTGGACAAAACATCATTGACAGCGGGTCCAGCAGCTCCTCTAGCTCAACCATTGGCTCTTTTTTCCACAACTTGACCGGTGACATCGTCAGCGAGCTCGAAGGCGATATAAACAACCGGGCCGCCTCCCTCGCAAAGGACTTGGGTCTCCAGGATTTCTACTCGGTCCATGTGATGGACTACTGCCATGGATTCTACGTCCCTGGAGCGGTCAAGAACGCAACTGTGCACGATATAAAACGCAACGTGACGGGCTGCTCGAAGACGAAGGCTATGTTCGCCTTCGACCCGACGCAAGCGCTCGAGAACTCCCTCAATGCAAGCGGCAAACTTGGCGGCGAGACAGCGAGCAAGGTCCTCGACTCTATCGACTGGCCGCAGGACCTCGAAAAGGGTCTGCGCGCACTCAGGGCCGCGTTCAAAGCGCAATTTGTCCTCTATTGCATCGCGTTGGGCCTTACGTTCCTTACGATGCTCTCGTGCTTCTTCTGGCTCTTCAGCGGCGGGCGCGCAGGTGCCTGTGCCGACATTACCATGGGCTTCTCCGCATTCCTGTTCATGGCCATAGCCAGCTCGATAGGAACCGCCATCGCTGTCAAGGGCAGCCACGTGATCAACAAGTACGGCAACGACATCGGTGTCAGTGCAGACCAGGGCTCAGGTTTCTTGGGCTTGACCTGGGCTGCGACGGCATGCTTGCTCTTGGCCTCTATTGTGGGATGTGCTGGCTGTTTTGGAGTCCACAAGCGGAGACGATCGCTCAAACCTTACCAAGGAGAGAAGTGAAAGATGGAGGGGAGAGAGAAGAGAGAGAGAGAGGGGGGGGGAAGGAGAAAATGGCGAACATCTTTTCTTTGTTGATATGAGTGGCATTTTTCACTTACGAAGCCCTTTGCGGGACTTAACGACGACCCATTGTTCTATACCCATCGATAGTATTTATATAACTCGTCCCGGCATCGTGACCGGCACGAGGAAGAATCCAAATCGCTGTACGATCTTAACCCCATCATCGCGCCTATGCATATGCATTCTCGGCTTTCATAATTCATGAGTGAAGTTTTTTCATCATCAAAATCACGTAACACGTCGTCCCAAGAGATCCATTCCGGTATGAAATTCTTTTGTATTTTTTTTTTACCACGGCTTTCTCCCGCCTTTCTTCAGCTGGTCTTTTAGCGGATCGTACGGTGCAGCCATGACAAATCGAGGCGCTTTGGGCTCGGGGCCCTTCTCCAAGATCTGGTCCGATTCGACTACAGGAGTTGTAGGCTGTGAGCTTCGTGTCGCCAGCCGCTCCGGTTCACCTAGCGTAGGATTTGTTCGCTGTTCTTCATGCATCTTGTCAAGCGTGTCGCCCACAATACCGTACTTGGCCCAGTTGATCGCGGGTGTTCGTACGATATTCTGCGGCATGGGGAAGCGTGGAAACTCCTGCTTGGCCCCCTCCTCCAGTTTCTCTCTGCTGGAGCTGAGCGGCTGGTCTGGTTCGAGCTTCTTGCTCCCAACTTCCAGCGCGGCAAGTAACTTCTCGACCTCCAGCCCCACAGTTGGACCCAAAATGCCGTCCTTTTCGCCGCTGCTTGCCTTAAGGTTCCCAGCCATGAGTTGCCGCAGGAACTCCTTCGGGTCCTTTCTGTTTAGCTCCTTGAGTTGCTCGAGTCGCTGGATATTCTCAGCAGCGCGGGCCTTTTGCAGCTGCAGTAGATCGGTCGTCGCGCGCAGCGCTACGGCATCCGGGTTCGAGTTTCCGGAGAATGGCACCGGAGGAGGACGAGGGATAAACTCTGGCTTGGGCGGGGTCGGTTTCTTGGGAGACGTTTCCTTGGGCTTTGGCTGCTGTTTCGTGTCCTTGAGCAGCTCCGCAATCTGCAACGCCTTTGCGACCTCTACGGGGTCCAGCTGTTCGCTATCGTTAGCATGCCGGGACTTGGAAGAACATTTGCGCGACCGCGCGTAGGAAGCGGTTGGAGGGGCGCACCTTCTCGAAGCTCGGGCGCCGCACAGGAGGGCCCTGCGGCTGCGAGTCTGGTGGTTCTGCGCGCTCATTCTGCGCCACTATGCTCGAGGTCGTATGAGGTGAGGAGGTATCATCTGATTGCGAGGAAGACATTTGGCATTCGTCGTGACTTCGCGGATCCGGAGGGCGAAAAAAGCGACGCTAAGAAAATGTTCCTGCCGATGTTCGGGGGTTGAACCGTACGGGCTCGTCTAACATGTGACCGAAGAGGCAAAACCCTTGAAATTTGATTTCACGTTATGGGAAGCGAGCATGCACGGTGTATAGAAACGCTGTATGGCGGAGAACAAGATGGTCGAATGTGAAACTTGCGTTTTAGGACGAGCGCAATCGACAGCGCCCAGCTCCGCTAGTTAAACTTCGGCTTCCATCCGTGCTCCGCTGAGAAGGTGACGTCTGACAAGAACCCGAGAGCGATTACTTTGATTCATGCTACCGTCATGTAAGCGGAGAAGAAGCCAATCCGCCGTCGCAAAAGAAGGGTATATGCGGGAGGAAATACAATATAAAAACTTCGTAGTCCAAATCTTGACCCTCCCTGTGTGCGCTATGCAAGACTCATTTCAGCACCGCTGCTCCCGGTGGAAAAAAAAAAAAAAAAAAAAAAAAAAAAACCAAACAAAACGAACGACCGGAAGACACGCCATTGAGATCAAATAAAATAAAATAAAAAAGGCCACCATTTTGGCAGCGCCGGCCATTTCGGGTGTCAGCCCTCCATCTCTGCATCCTGCCTTCCTTGCCAGCAATCGAGGCAGCTCACATCACCGTCCTCTCCGTATTCCACGCAGCACTGCCGGCATATTTTCCGTGAACAGCCGGTATGACATTCCCGCATACATATGAAGCACGTCCTTCGACGACATTTCCAGCAGTCTTCGAAAGCGTCCAGCTCTCGCTTCAGCCGTGGAGCCTTGTAGCAAACGTGACACGGCGTCAGTATTGGTGTCGTGTGTGTCGCGACATCCGGCATTGAATGCAATATGTCGACGGCCGGGAGCCGCTTCTTGACGGGGAGGACCCGTCTACGATGCTTCTGCGGAGGCGTCCTGTGAACGTCGGCCTTAGTCCGTTCCAGTTCGTAGCCGAACTCGAACTCGGGCGGAGGCGATGGCAGTGTTCTCGAACTGCATCGCGTGTGGCCGCTTTCGTGGGGTTTATACGTCAATTGCAGTTTGGTTCGACTGATGACTTGTTAGTCGATGTGGACGGACGAGACATGCGATGGGCGACTGTACGGTGACACATCTGGAGCATTCTCGCCAGTAGCTCGTCTCCTTTTGCCCAGAACCGATGGCTGACTCCCAAAGGCAAATTGCACAGCACCTGAAAGGGCAATTTTGTCACGGCTGTTTGTCTCCTGCGCGAAGATATCGGGCGTTATGTACATATCTGCTGTCCGTGGCTGTTGCACGAGCGGTCCTCCCCTCGTCATGATGCTATGATGAAATTTGGCGGTTCATGGCGAGAGACAATCGGGTCACAGACGAGAAGATGAAAAAGAGAAGAAGGTGGCGGTTGGACTCTTTATGCCGAGTCCCCCCAAGCGAGGGATGGGTATGAGCGAGCGGCGGAAAGACTCGACATTGGCCAGGCACCAATTCGCACTAGCGAACGTTCCTGCGTCGCAACCCAGAGGCAACAGTGACCAACTCACTCGCCTTGCTCGTCAGCATAGATTGGAAGACTGTTAAAGATGTCGATGTGACACATCTGGCTCCCATTCTCCCCGTTTATCGACACCCCATTCAACCTTCTCTTGCATACAAGGTGTGTGTAGAGGCTCCATTAGCGCCAAGCGTAACGTGATCCCAGACGCCGAAAGAGTCGAGCAGTCGTGGAAAAGGTAGCCTAGGAAAGTTGAAGTGTCGTGCGTGGATATATTTACTTCCATGCTAAATACTGAATCAAGGCGCTGAAGAACATAAACAGCAAACTTTGTCGGCCTTTTAGGAGGCTGGGACAAGCGACCCGACAAAATCTATGCCTCTAGCACGTCAATCACTCCCGTCCAGTCCTTTCTAGATCTAGCCTCCCAATAGTTGTCCTTTCCACTCTTGAGTCGCCAAATCTCTTCGTCGCCCTCAACGCCGGCCTTGTAGAACCATTTCGGTGCCCATTGTTCTCCGTGTTCCTCCATCACTCTGCGTCTGCCTCTCTGCCTTTCCTCCAATCGCGCCTTGAGTGCTTCCGCACGATCCACGTCACCATCTTCGAGGGCACGTTGGTCTGGACGTAGTCTGGAATCTGTTGGAGGAATGAAACCTTCTTCTATGGCCGTGATCTGGTTCAGCGCTGCTGCAAAAACTGTAAATCCGTACCGCTTAGCGGCATCCTCAACAAGAGGACCAACTTTCCAAAGCGTCTTGCCAGTATCCATGCTATTGTCAGAAACGTTGAGATGAGATGTCCACTTGCCCCCTAAACCATGTGGCAGCTGCTGTCCGCTCCCGTCGAAGGCCTGTACAGTGACCTCCTCGCTACGGCCCGCAAACATACCTCCCGCTTTGAATGTCGCAATCGCCTTCATACCAGTTGTCTCGCAGATCACAGTCATGGTGCTCACTGGTTCGACATACTTCTCGCCCGCAATGACGTTGCGCAAGAAGGATGTTGCCAGCGTCCAAGAGTATGCCTCACCCACTGTGTGCAGAAACACTCTCACGCGGCCCTCAGTATTGAGTTCGGCAGACTTGCCCCAGAACTTCTGCACCGGCATCGGGGCCTGAAGGAAGGTCCAATCTTCAGCTTCTGCTTGGCAAGCCATCCGAACAGGTCGATGTGAGATCTTCTCGGCAATAAAACGGTACCCCTTGTCCTCACGTACGAGTTCAAACGTCTCGCCTAACATGGGATTGAATGGTTTGCGAATAGCTCGATCCTTAACTCGCGAGGAAGAGAATGAAGAGACAGCGAACGCGGCGATGTTGAGGATGCGCATGGTTGCGTCATTGGTGTTTGCTGCCGCGTCAAGAAGCTCACTGTATTCCATCTGTTCGGCTACGCGCTGAAGGAGGGAGGTTGGCTCGTTGGCAGAGACAGGCATAGCTATGGTAGAAAGGTCTTTGCCCACATTCTTGCGTAGGAAGCTGATCAGAGACGGGGGTGGTACTTTCGGCGGCGGCACTGTTTTGCGGCGCGGAACGGCGCTGAGTGGCAATGGGCTGAGTGACTTCGGCTTTGGAGGGAATAAGGAGGCATGGCCTTCACGTGGCTTGCGTGTAAAACTCCCCACCGCTTCGAAATCAGCTTCGGAGCCGGAGTCACTGTCACTATCCGACACACTCTCGCGTTCTGTCTCGCCCTCGAAATCGCTGTCGTGCGTAATCTTCAGCATACCTGAATGGCTTCCTGCCGAATCTTCGGCATCGAAGAATTCGTCGTCGGACACGGAGCCTACGCTGCCTCTTCGACTGAGTGGAGATATGGGTGGGAGACGTCGCTGTTTTGACTCGGAGATGAGCTGTGAGAACTCGGAAACGACCTGGTCCAAATCCCGCATAATGGCCACGCAGTGTTCGTGCACCCCTTCGTCATCGGGTTCACGCATAGAGTATGGGTGGCTGTGCTGTCTTGCGGGTTGTGCTTGCGTGGGAACATTTCCGGCCATGGGGACGGCTAGCTGTGCAGAGAAACTGCGCCTGAAAACAGCCCCAGGGCTGACGTTGTTACTGCTCGACTTACGCTTCCAGAAGGGAAGTTTCTGCTGGCCTGACGCCGAAGCTTCATCTGGTGTAAAGTAGTCGAAGTTGCCGGAATCGGCCGGACTGGGTACGCTCAAGCTGTTGATGCCCAGTCCGGAGGATGAAGGTTGGTACTTCGGATCGCAATCCTGGGCAAGCCTGCGCACAGCATCACGTATGCCGGAGACTCGGCCGACTAGAGCCTCTGCACGCGCCCAGTCCCGCGCCTCCGCTGGGTCTGAGACGGCCTGCGAGGCGGTACGCGAGCTTTGGACCGAGATGGGGGCTTTTGGTACTTTCATATCTGCACCATGCGATGCACGAGACAGCGCGTCTCTCCAGCCAAGGAAATCCTTCTGGTTGCCAGCGCGCAGATGCCATATCTCAGCGCCTGAATCCACGGAGATCTGCCGTGTCTTCTCGTCCGTGCTGATGACGGCAAGCGAAAGTGGGATGGAACCACGCAGGGCGGAGGAGTTACGGTTACGATAGTATGATAGAGTAGATGACGTGAAATCGAGAGAGAAAAAGCGCTTTGCGTATGTGTGATGCTTGCGTCGTTGTTTGTGAAGAACGCCGGTATAAAACGCCGACGAGCCAAGAGAGGTCTTAATCTCGGTCCCGTGCGCCGAGCGAGGCCGCGGATCGTTGATGACGCTGGAAGAGACTTTGGACAGGTTTCCCTCGGATGGAGGAGTGGTGGCAGGAATCTCCGGGCCTAGCGAAGGGCTAGGTTGCGTGCTCTGGGAGCCATTGGCTTGCGAGTAATGTAGATGATGTCCGGACACAGGCGGTGCGCCGGTCGGATACGTCATAAGCACAAAGGTCACCGTCTTTGACAGCTGCTTGGAGAATGTGTTGTCGAAGACCAGGCCGTACATGCCGCCATCGCCCTCGAGCACGTCATAACTGCCCATGGTGACCTTCTCGGCCTCACATCTGCCCATCCATGCGACCGACTTCATGCCTAGCTTCTCCAGCTTCTCAACCACGGTGACGTCCTCCTTTTTGGAGCCTCGCTTGGAAGGCTTTCCATTGCCTTCGTCGCTCTCTAGAGATATGTCGATACCTGGGGTCTGGGGGATTTGCGGGGTGGTTGGGAGACCGACGCTGTTGCCGCCAGGGTGCTTGAAGACGCCGAAATTGAGGGATTTCTTGTGCGGTTGGATGCTCCATGAGATGGTGTTCCCTGCTTGGACGTTGATCCAGCGAATGAGGTATGACTGCGCGATGTTCGGTTCAGCCTTTGGGAAACGTTTGGAAAAGATACGGTGGGAAAGACGTGTTAGTGTAACGTGTACATACCCTGCTGTGCACTTCCAGCTGTTCCATTCCAACCATGGCTGCTCAATTCCCCAAGTCTCCGCCAATTATCAAAGAACTAGCCGGTGTTTGTCCAGCTTGTGATCTTCTGCGCCTGGTGCAAGCGGCGAACGCGGCGCGGGACGTGGCGGAAACGAGGAGGCAGAAACGGGCGCTCGATGCACCAATGCGCAACAAAAAGTGGCTTATTCACGACAACATATGGACACTGCGAGGATAAGACAACAGCAAAGAGGCAGTTCAGTCTCAAAACCCTCTTTCGCCTTGCTAAGTTCGGTCTTCAAGATGCGTGCGCGTGTGTGTGCATCAAGATTTGCGTGGCCAGTGAGCGTGAAACCGTAATCCAGTTTCGTCTTGCGGTGTACTTCTTAACCTTTCCGTTTACGCAAAAAGACGTGCGGTAGCGTGCGGGTCTTGAGGCCGACAATACCACGTTTCGAAGCAGCTGGAAGTAACTTGGCCAACAAAGTTTAGTCAATGTATATCGACGAAAACTGGACTTCCTAAGATCCACGTGTGTTCGCAGCAGATAACATTCCTGTGCTGGCTCTTCCGTCATGCAAACGCCTGCAAGACATTGCAGTGCACCCTCAAAGCACCTTGCATGCCAATGGCAGCACAGCATATGCCATTACATGTGTCAAACAACATCTATCGATCCGCGGCAGCCTGTCTTCCCTTCTTTCAGGAGCACTTTTTCTTTCGTCGCTGCGTCATCATCCTCCGTATCTTCATCGGACCCTTCGCCATGACCGACTGGCTGCCGTTTGGATTTGAATCATGCTAAGCTTGGTGTACGACTTGAATACTCACGCAAAGCAGCCCGGCTATGGCCTCTAGGAGGAGGGCGAATCGCATGAGCCGCAGCAGGGTTATCATGGTCCGCTTAGAGGACTATCAGATCAAACCATTTCATCTGAAAGCATGATACGAACAAAGAGATACATGTAGATACAAGTGGATCTGTCCTGATTGCTGCCAAAATTTGATAGAAAAGGCAGTTGGTCTAGCCTCTAATATTTCTCGTCTAACAATTCTGTCGGAATAGAATAGCACTACCTATTCCAGCTTTGTCGTCCACAGCTCGCTTGTTCCGCTCCACCTTGCAATAACATACCTATTAGCTTGAGGTCACGGAATCCGTATGCTCACGAGTTGCGCGCCGGCGAATGGATAACATCATGACCAAGCGACAACAAGAACAACAAGCGAGAGATTCAGTGTGCCCATCTTTTTTCTTGTCGACGAAAGCGAGGCGAACGTTATTCAAGAACTAGAACAAGAGTTCACATCCTTGTCAAGCCGTCGACGGCACAGTTACAACACCAGCAGCGTTCGACGCTGACAGCTGCCTAATCATCCCTGTAGTTCTAGACCTTGGCGAGAGTCTGCCCTTCTGTGTCTTCGCTACCTTATTCCTGTTCCATGGCTTGCCCCGCTCTCATTGATCCGGGACTTGCTTTGAAGTGGCCGAAGCGAAAGTGCTGAGGTGTGCCCTCTTTTATGTGCCTGACGCCTCACTCAGATGCTTTGCATGTTTAAGTGTCGGCAAGACCTTCTCGACACAACTTAGGGAAAGCGGCCTCTTGAGCCGGTTGCTTCTCTTCAGCCGCTCGTTGCCCTACTCCAAGCGCGACTATGGGGAGTTCAAACTTCCCCGCGTCGTGGCAGAATAACTTGGGGCAGGGCCTTTCTTCAGACCTGCCTGGACTCACGGCAGGACGCAAAGAGGCCACACCTTGTCGATCTGCAAGGCAGATACGAAGAAACACAAGGCGAAATCTCAAGTTGAGAGGCAGTTTGATTGGACGCCTCATTTATGAGTTCAAGTGGTGCATGTGAAGACGAAAGATCCTATATCTTGCCTAGCTTCACGATACACGGCTGGAGCTGTAGATCCAACTACGTTTTTCTCACGGACAGCTCCTGGAGGTTCCGGATGACGGGACAGAATGAACATTAGCCTGGGCATTGGTTGACGAAAAGGATCCCACAACAGTAATTCCCTAGCCCTGTGAATGCCGTCACAATAACAGTTCGTCGACATGAGCGACGGTAGAGGAGATATCAACAATTGGTCAGGCCACATCTATGAACTGCACGCTTCTGCCTTCCGACCTAGCTGTACTACTCTTGATAGCACACCGCGTTATGTGCCGAACATAGTCCACGAGCTAGAGAGAAAGATGCTACTTCCATACATCGAAAAAGTAGAGAGGCAGCATCGCTATTCCGCCGTTGAAGTCCAGGTTAGATCTGTTAAGCCGGTGGAACAATTCTCGCAGCAAGCAAGACCAGTGCGGACAGCAACGCCTGCGCCAACACCAACAGCATTAACACCTCACTTCCTATCAACAACAACATCACCACAAACGTCAAAATCGAAACTGGTATCTGGGTCAGATCCAGATCCGTCTCAGCCATCAGATGCCTCTTCTGCTGGCAACGATGCAAATACGAAATATTCGGACAGAGTACAGACTACGAAAGACGAACCGTTTGGTGACACGAAATAGGCTCTTGGTCGGATCATCCTCCCTCTTTAGTCCTCCACTCTTTTTAGGATTGGCGTTGTTTGTTTTTGCACCGATTATTCGAGGAGGTTCAAGATGCCTGTGGCGAATTAGGTCATATTTGGTCATTCGTTCCTACAAATAGCTATGAGTCTCAGAGATGAATCAATTGCTGAAGGTAATTTTTGGTCCAACATGGCCACGACAAACCGGAAAAAAAAAAATTCCACGCCAATCAAGGCATTCCCATGAAGTGCTGAAGATACCATACAGTGTTTTTCTTTATTGCTAGTTCCAAGCTGCGCTGATCATTTTGTTTTAACCAAGGCCATGGAATACAACCCAAGATTACAGGCACGACACGAGATTGTCAAAACGAGTTCATTTGAACATATGGAGGACGGGACATTCCCACTATACGGGATTTGTCCCTCTGGCCTAAAAGATGAACTTGAGACCTCTTGAGAGTCGATAATGGCCACCCAACATTCGACTGCTTCTCGACCAACAGCTAATCTCATGTAGCGAACCACAATCTCTTCCATAGATCGTCCCGTAAGATCAGCCGCAAAGTTAAGTATGCGACGCTATTGGTTGTGCACCACAAACCTTGCCTCAGTTACGTCTGGCATCAAGAGTGGTTGGGACGATGCACAGCCTGAAAAGCAGCTGAGAGAAGATATGCACGTGATTACTTTTGGATCGTAGCCTAGGATGTTTGCACCGAAATGCCTGTTTGCGCTGAAGTAAATTTGCATGAGAGTGGAAATGGTCTGACGGGATAGCCAACTCTGGCCAATGCCACATGGAGCGCCCAGATTAGTTTCCTTAGAACATGCAAGTGAGTGAAATTACGCTGAGTAAAGACGGAAAAGACGTGGTAATTTTTGGTTGCCTTGAGGTCGTTTCGAAATGGAAGGAAAATCTGCCTGTTAACGGACACGAATGCGAATTAGACCGTTGGTTTGTATTTGAAATGTGCTTACTTTAGCTGGACACCGTTACTAAACGCAACCGCATCATCAGGATATACAAGGCGAACAGTAGACGGCCCTGGGCGTCGCTCAACCATCGTGCCCAAGTGATGCGAAATCTATGACCAGGCTGGAACACTCGCCGCGCATGTGACATTTCCTTTCCGTGGAATCCGTTAGCACAGCTCCATCTTTCGTCTCAAGTTTCGCTCTAGTGACTGAATCTTTAATCTTTATTTGCCATATATAGGGGTCGTCCTTGAAGGCCGCCAACGTTTCTTCGCGCTGGCCGAGGTTTGAATGGGAGAGGCTGTATCGACGCCGTGCTTGAGTGGAACATGGCGCAGACCGGCGTCGCGAAGGGCGTTGAACAAATACCGAATCCAGCGGCACTTGTCTCTTCCCCCCCCCCCCCTCACACAAACGGGCTCGTGAATTGCGTATGTGATTGAAGCAACCAGGTCTGATCGCGGAACGACGCTTCAAAGAGCAGCACGACTGTCGACGCGACACCATGGACGAGGGCGGCCAAGGACACAGCGAGGGCCCGATTACTAGTTCTAGTTCCACTGGCAAGCTTCGGCCTCGCAGCCCCACAGCAGTATCGATCCTGGCGTTTGGGGACTCGTTGACAGAGGGCTACACGGACTTTGGAGTACGATTTCACTCTTACGGATGTACGTTCATTTCTGGCTATCCCTTCATCCGCCCCTTTTACGACCGCGACAAGTAGAATAACCGTTGTTTCTTTTCCTTGTCGAAAAGCCACCCTTGCGAGGCGCAGAAACTGCTGCGCAAGCATCGCTTTTCGGGTCGGGCAGATTCTCCACGACGGCCGCGCTGCCTTTGCTGAGAAAGGTCCCAACTGTCCGGAATCGATGAACTCGGGTACGAGTGGGGCTGCCTCTTCGTCGTCGTCGTCGTCGCAGAAGCTTCGGCTTCATGAGGAGGCGAAGATACGAATTCTCGCGTTCGGCGCCTCGCTCGTGGCGGGATACACCGATCACGGGCGACGATATCATCCGTATGCACGTATGTATGCGCGCGGGACGCCGGCTTCCTCTCCGGCTACGTCGTTTTCCATCTTTTTTGACATGGGGAGGCGTCAAAGGAGAGCGTCCTTATCTAAGCTTTGCCTGCTTGGACGACCGTTCTCCACGAACAAACCGCGCTCTCTCCTCGTCGTCGGTTCAGCGCTAACGGGTCGAACGCAGTGGCGTTGAAGCCGGCGCTTCAAAAGCTTTGTCCGGGGCTCAAGAGGGTCACGGTCGACGTGGAAGGTCAGAGCGGGGACTGCGTCCTGACCTCACTGCGTGGAGAGTTCCAAACCCGGTTGCAGCACGCCGCACCCGCGGGCAAGACGAAATACGACCTCGTCATTATCTTGGGCGGCACAAACGATCTCGCTTACAAGCTCGATAGAGGCCTCGAAGGGGCCGAGGAGATCTTCGAGCATGGCTTGAAGGTGCTGTACGACTACGTTCTTGGAAGCACAGACGCGAGCCTGCTCGTCATGACCGTGCCGGAGCGAGCCATCGACAAGCAGAGCTCGCCGCTGGCAAAGCGCGCTCGAGAGGCCAGGGAGCACCTCAACAGCTTGATAAAGCGGTGGGCGGCGGAGCAAAAGGAACGCGTCTTTCTGATGGATCTGGCGCCCATGGTGCCGTTCCCGGCTAGCAACAACGACGACGACGATGGCCAGCCTGGCAAGGGTTACTGGAGCCCCGATGGGCTGCACATGTCGGTCGCCGGATACGACTTTGTGGGCGAGCAGCTCGCGGGAGTGATCCACAAGCTGCTGAGCGACTAGGTGGTTGAAGAATATGAGCGATTACAGACGACCTTATAATCCAGCACTTGACGTAGACTGAAACGAAAACCTCTACAAACACACACAATAAAAAAAAGACTTTCATCTCTTCCTCGTTGACGGCCTCGTCGAGAGGGACTACAAGGCCTTTGTTTTACTTTTTCTTAGTATTTTTTTTCCTACAATAAGCGCTGCGACGTGCAAGTTAGGATCAAACACATTTCCTGCGGGGAAGCAAGTTACACGCGCCAGACAGACGTGCTACTTGTCGTCAGCAGGATTTCTCCTCAACAGCCGCGGCAAATGCATCGTTCGACTCTCGAGAAGATTGTGTGGCATCTTCGCTAACGCGCAGATTAACTTGTTGCCATCCCTGTGGTCCCGGCTTAACGTATCTTCGGACGGGTTTGCTGATTCTCCTTGTATTAACAACGTCTCCTGGTGCCACCTCCAACATTCTACATTCGGATTTGTTTTTCCCTTTTGCGATCGGTCCGTGTAGACGGCATGGTGCGAGTGGAAAAGCAAAGGAAGATCCCCGTTTTTTTTTAATGGCATATCACATAAAACTCTAGCGATACCTTTTCGTTTGGGGCTCCAGCGGCATGAAAAGAACGTCTAAATCGTCTAGCTCTTCAGAGAGTTGTTCATGGCTTGAACTCCGTGGAGTGCTCGTGTCGAGTCCCCAAATTGGGATTCTGGTGAGACTGGCTCTGATGTAATGCGAACCGTCTGAGAACGATTGTAGCAAAGGAAGGGATCAAAGTCGACGTGTACCTACGAAGACGCACAGGCCGATCATCGACAAGGGGATTGATTGTTCTAGTAGGTGTTACGACGGCTTTTTGGTCCTGTGGACTATAGATGGTCATGTTTTGGATTTTTGATGTGACATTGGTTGCATGGCTTGAAGCGTCTGTCGGGGCTTTGGGTTGGGCGTGAAAGAAATCTATTCGCTGTCGTCAGTAGATCGAGAACAACGTCATGTGCTGCGTTGGAACAAGAAAGTCGTTGCGAGATGGGTAGGGCAGCAGGAGGAGACGCCGAGCTGCTTAATATTCTCTCTTCTTCCTAGGTTAGACGGGATGGAGCAGACTTGGAAGGTCCTCAACGAAGGGACGTTTCAAACATTGCGGAGTACATTTTTGCTTTCCCTTCACGAAGGGTCGACCCGTGTGCAGGGCAAGATAGCTAGGTCATGGCTAGACTTGGTTGTTCATTGACCAAGCACTGCACGAGTTGTACGGTCGACACGTGTAGAGCGCGTTTGCCGGGATCGAGACAGAGATGTGGGAGCATACTCCGAGCCGCAGATACCGCTCCACGGATGCGAAGACGGAAAACCAAAGCCACTGTAGTGTGAGGAAAAAAAAAAGCAAATTCTCTTTTTGATGTAGTGCCGCGACGCGACACGATGAAGGCTTCGGACTTTCGAGACGTGCGGGAATAAAAATCACATCTCGCTCCAGACCTCTCATCTGGCTCAGAGCATCTACGTTGCAAGGCTCCAGGTCGGAAAGCAGAATCCGGAACACGGGCAGCGCGCCGTACGCCAGATGTGGACGGCATAGGGCGCGCTCTGCTAACGTTAAGCCATGTTGCACCGCACCTGGACCCGATCAGCAGGCCATGTACGGATCTCGCTGTTCGAGCTAGCGGTCTAGAAGGGCTAGGCTGCAGATGAGAGCTACGGGATCAGTGGTACGAACTAACAGGGAAGGTCGTTGGACGTTGTGCAGCACGCGATGTTCGGGTGTGAGTGGATTGGGCCCGACGAATGCAACGGCATTATTACAGTGCAAGGCGACGTCCACCGGATAAGGGCTCGTCGGCAAGCGGCGGCGACAGCGGCAAAGTGCACGGGAGGGCAAACGACTCCCCCTTTTGATGCCCTCTCTTCATCGGTTGGTGGTTGCAACGCTGCAATGGCGGTCAAAGAAAGCAAGCCTATGCTTGCCTTGTTTGATTCTTTGGGCGTCAACCAAACAGCCGCCATCCGCGGTCTGAGGAAGAACGGGTCCGTTTGGTGAGGATGCATGCAAGATGATGCAAGCCAGAAGCGAAGATTGGCGACGAGCAAGGGAACACAGAGTAAGAAAGAAAACGAACAACGCGTGGGTTGATGGATAGACGGATAGACGGATGGATTTGATGGCTGTAAGGACGGATGGATGGGTGGACGGATGGCCTGTCAATGAATCAATTGAACGGAGGCTATCTATGGCATGTCGATTGGGCGCCATAGGGGAAGGCCGGGAAAGGCTGCGATGATGGCGAGCGTGGATGTGAAACTGACTCTCCTTCATGCAGGCCGTGACGAGGCCGGGGAGCGAGCGTGAATCGAGGTGGAGCTCACTGCAGCACACGGGCACTCTGACTTTGGTCACGGAAGGCAAACTTGGCAGCAGAGCGCACCTGGGGACACGGGAAAGACAAGGACGAAACGACCACTTGGCGGTGGTGTCGACGATGAGGACGATGATGAGGATGATGATGAGGATGATGATGAGGATGATGATGATGATGATGATGATGATGATGAACAATGTTGTGAACAATTGAAAGCGAGAGCTCAGGCGATGTGGAATCAGGCGTTCGAGGCAAAAAGCGTCAGTGTTTGGTGATGTAAGACATACCAAATATAGGAGCCGCTGGCAGGAAGAGCGCGGTACTTGTGTAAGTAGGCGGCGCGTACGCAGCAAGTTAGGGGGACGCGGGGGGTAAGGGGGATTGTTGAGGGCGCTGGACAGAAGCCCAGGCAAGCAGCGGCGCTTGGGGGGGTTTTGTGGGCTGGAGCCTCAGAGCAACGGGGAGGGGGGACGCTGACCATTAGGGGGTGGACGGAGGAGGGGTCGCCGATTGAGCGCAGCGCCCTGGCCGGTTCTGGGCGCTTGCCAGAACGCTACATGACCTGTGTAAAGCGGAACCACTCCAACAGGCACCGAGCAGAGGTCATTTAGCAAGCTGAACAATGCATGCAGCACAAGCGCAACAAGCCGTTTGGTGCCATTGCATCGGTCAATCCGCAGCGCCTGGCGCGACGCACCGGGCCCCGTACCGTGTCTGATCGTCGCCAAAGGCTGATGGAGAAAACGGAGGCCGTCAAAATGCCACAGTGACGGTGACGAGGACGGTGAAAGAAGCAATGACATGGACACGCTGACGGCTTCAGTGAGAGCAGACAATGGCAGACACAACGAAAATTAAGAAAAAAAATTAAAAAAAAAAAAAAAGAAGCTGGTGCGGCCTTTACGCCGGGTGCTGGAACGGCGTCTCAACATGACTTGTAGTGTGTTGCCTGTGCCCGTGCCCGTGCCCGTGCCTGTGCCTGTGGAATCGTCACGGCCGTCGTGATTATTGGCGTTGTTTTGCTGTTCCGGTGACGTGGATTGCCACCGCATCGACCACCCAAAGAGGAAGAAGAAGCCGCCGTTTGTTGGTGTGTCCTTCTTCTTCTTCTGCTGCTGCTGCTGCTGCTGCTGCTAGCGGTGCTTCTTCTCGCCGCTTCGTCTGCCGCCCGCGGGTTTGCCTTCTGCCGTTTGCCTCTTTGCCGTTTGCCTCTCCGGCTTGGCTGCCGGCGCTCCACCAAGGTTAGTGACACTGCTCCGGCCCCCAGTCGCGCATTGCCCAGCGGGCTGTGTTTGCTGGACTGTGCTGGAGTGTACCGCCCCGTTCCGGACCGTACTGCGCCGTTCTGTGCTGTACGGTGGCGTGCTGCAAAGTCTGCGTGCTCGCTCCGCCGTCCTCTCCCTCTGCCTGGCCGTCTCCTTCTCTCCCTCCTCACCTCGCGCCCTTTCACATCCTCTCTGCAATCCCACCCACACACACACTCTCTCTCTTTCTCTCTCAAACCGCCGACGCTGACCTGCGCCAGAAGGGCGTCTTGTGTTCCTTCTTGTTCATCGTCTTCTTCTTCTCCTTCCTCCTTTCTTCTTTGCTTTTCGCCTTCCTCTCCCCCCCGATTCGTCTCGTGTTTCGGCCCCTCTTGGCTGCTGTCCTCTCTCTGATCTCGATTGGGCTGCAAGACAAGCCTGAATTCTCTGTCTTCCCGCTCCTCGAGGCCCGGCCCAGGTACGTTGCTGGTCACCACCTCAGCCTGCTTGACTTCTTGCTCTTCCCTCCTTCCCTCCTCTCTTCCTCTTCCCTGCCCCGGCTTTGCTCGTTCTTCTCGTCCCCACTCTGCCACCTGACTGCCCTTTGGCTCTTCGCACCACAACTCAAACATCCACCCCCCCAGCCCACTTCGGCCGCTTGTCCTTTCACCGCCTTGTTCATCATCTGCCTTCTTGGACCTCACCGGTTCTTCCGACATCCACAACAACAACAACGTCTGCAACAACAAGGCTAACCCCTCCAGATACTTGGCCATCTCCCTGCCACCCACTCGCTCGTCTCGGCTGCTCTTATATCACACACACACACAGTCGTGCTCTAGCAGCAGACGACCTTCAGTATGACGACCATGGTACGTTGAGCACATCCCACGCCTTCACCCCGCTCCAGCCTCTCTACCTTGCTGGGACGTCCTCTGACTCTTCTTTGCAGGATCTCCGGGTCGGCAACAAGTACCGCATCGGCCGCAAAATCGGCTCCGGTTCTTTTGGCGACATCTACCTCGGTACGACGCCCTCGTGTCCTCCGCTGCTCGACACGTAACGGACATGTCGACAGTGCGTTGTTCGTAGCACACGGCGTGATACTGATCTGTTCTCCTTTGTAGGCACAAACATCATCTCCGGTGAAGAGATTGCCATCAAGCTTGAGAGTGTCAAGGCCAAACACCCACAGCTCGAGTATGAGGCTCGCGTCTACAAGTCCCTCGCTGGCGGTGTCGGTATCCCGTTCGTGCGTTGGTTCGGCACCGAATGTGACTACAACGCAATGGTCCTCGACCTGCTCGGCCCTTCCCTTGAGGACCTCTTCAACTTCTGCAACCGCAAGTTCTCGCTGAAGACGGTGCTGCTTCTTGCCGACCAGCTCATCTCCCGCATCGAGTACATCCACGCAAAGTCCTTCATCCACCGCGACATCAAGCCAGACAACTTCCTGATGGGCATCGGCAAGCGTGGCAATCAGGTCAACGTGATTGACTTCGGCTTGGCTAAGAAGTACCGTGACCCTAAGACGCACTTCCACATCCCCTACCGTGAGAACAAGAACCTCACCGGTACCGCTCGTTACGCGTCAATCAACACCCACTTGGGCGTCGAGCAATCCCGCCGTGACGACATGGAGTCTCTTGGCTATGTCATGCTCTATTTCTGCCGGGGCTCCCTTCCCTGGCAGGGGTTAAAGGCCGCCACCAAGAAGCAAAAGTACGACCGAATCATGGAGAAGAAGATGACAACCCCAACCGAGGTCCTCTGCCGCGGCTTCCCCAACGAGTTCGCCATCTATCTGAACTACACGCGCTCTCTCCGCTTCGACGATAAGCCGGACTACTCCTACCTCCGCAAGATCTTCCGCGATCTCTTTGTCCGTGAAGGCTTCCAGTACGACTATGTCTTCGACTGGACCGTCTACAAGTACCAGAAGAATGCACAGGCAATTGCACAGGCTCAGCAGAAGGATCCGGAAAACAAGGAGGCCGACACCTCCAACCAACCCCAAGCTGGAACTGCCAAGCCAACTGGTACCCGCAGCGGCCGCCCCGCCAACGCAGTGTAAGTTTGTACATTTCACTTATCTTTGCCTTGATTTGTTCTTGCAGACAAATGGAACGGTGCCGGCCCTCCGTGGGCGACACAGCAGTCCACAGTCCACGCACAAAAACGCTGTACAACCTCGATTGCGGCATGTCTCGATCGAGCCCAGATATTGTAACGCACGCATGGAACAGTGTGCTAATGTCTTGGTGCGACTCAGGGACAGCAGCGCTCGCGGTACGCGCGGCGGCACCGGGATGTGAGTGCCATGTCTGTAGGCTTTCAGCCTTGTGTTTGTAAGCACTGGTGCACATTTCTTAACTTGGTCTACCCCGCCCAGCCCTACAACCCCTCTCCTCGTTTCTTCCTTTCAAAATGGACAGCCAGTTTTCTGAGCGTGTACTGATTTATCTCGGGTGAGCAGACAGAGCAGTGCGCGCACTGGCACGATGCAACTTCGCTCACACACGCGCAAGGATGAGGCCAATAATTATTGAACATCGATGACGAGGCAGTCTTGTCGTGCATGATTATGAAATCAGCTGGAGCGTGACTGCCGTGGTTCATCTTTCTCCTAACAAACCACCACAACTCCTGTGAAACGCGGCGTCGCCGCTTGGTCGGCACCTAATGGCGGCACCATACACCATGTCATGTCGTATTGTGGTTTTCGGATCTCAATTTCCCGGCGCGGCGTGACAGCGTCTGCATAATACGTGAAGAGCATCGGTTCTGCATCAACGGACAAACACGAAGCGAAGCGTATTTTAAGTGGGCAGGGCTCTTCATCCTCTACCTCTCGGAACGTGTGAAACGCGGCATCGAGTGCACGAGTAACTTCTTACATGGGCAGCCCCCCCCCTCACCGCAGTCACTGTCAGTATTCGGCAATGTTGCTCTCAGGTGGTTCCTCTCCTTGCGCGTACATGGATTTTTGGTTCTCATTGTGTCGGTCTCTACTCAGTCAACCTAATTTGCCCCCATCCCCCCTTTGCCTTGCAATTTGAGTTTTTATTCCAGAATCAGTATAGCTTTACTCGAGAAAGATATGCACGATACGGCACAACGGACAACAGCAGCACCACAATACATCCCTTGGCATGTTCTACCAGCTTCTGGGGAGGTTCAACGAATAAAAACAAAAGTGGTCCGGGGACGTTTGCCACAACCAAAAAAAAACACCAAATTGTCATTTTTTTTTTCCAAGAGGTAGTTGCGGCGGTAGACGAAAGCAGTGGGGAAGGGCAAGACGAGGTGGGACGCGACTTTACAGCGCCGGCTACGGAATGAGCGCTTTTAGAACGCTTTTCACAAAGCTGAATGAGATGCTCATCGCGGTGCAAGGGAAAGACACTGAGGGAGCAGAAAAGGTCTCGTGTCTGTACGTTGGTTCCTGGCGGTTTTGATAGTTTAGCAATTCTATGCTCTCTTTTTTTTTTCCTTTAATAGAAGGCATCACGTTCTCGACCACTTTGCACCCCAAATTGTACGGTCTGCCTCGAACAGGAATATTGACCGTAGTACGGAGGCGACCGGATGTGCAGACGAACGTGGATGGAACCGCGGATCATGTGGGAACGCGCGTTGGCGTTTGTCCCCATGAAAACGTGCGTCCAGGAAATTACCTGTTTTGGAAAAATAAGATTCTTCGGCTTGGATTAGCCCTCGTCGCCGTCACTATTGAAGGAATCCAACCAACATCATTGTGAGCACTCTTGTGAGGACGAAATAAAAATTCCCCCTGGTGGAATTCATTGCGTTTTGCTTCATAAAGATGCTCCAGTGGAGATCAACGTGGTCGATATGCCCGCAGTGTCGGCTCCGTTTACTAGGTTCAGCATTGAACAGGAGGATCCTTCCTTCTACCAAAGCAACTTTGGCGACTCTAGAATCGGGAATGCTACGGCCGCCGTTGCGAGCACAGCTTATTTCATCGTCGACAAGGGCAAGGTTTCTGGCGACGTCGAGTTCACGCAGTGCGCAAGAAACGAAGCGATCGGGCAAGGAAATCGAAGCCCGCGACCATTCACCTCCGCCCATAGAGGATTTCGACACGCCGCCCGAGCTACGCGAGCCAACACGGAAAGAGGATGAGGGTCAAACAGATGGCACGTTTCCCGACGTGGGGGACAGTTTAGAGCCTGGCGGGCTGAGAGCCTCCCCAGAAGAGATGGCAAAGGCGGCTCGCAACTTTTTTGGAGACTCCCTGCCGCAGGGCGCGTTGACGCACACCGAGTTTATGATATACAAGAGAATGTACGGGGAGCCATCAGCCATAACGACTGATCACCTGGCCAAGACGTCTGGAGAAGGCCAGGAGGATAGCGCTGTGCTTCTCAGGGAGAATGAAGACGGTACCGTCGATGAGTTTGAATATGTCGAGGAACATGAGGAAATTGAGATGGTTGGCCGCGATGCGGAGCGGCATGGCGACAAAAACGACGACTTGGACGAGCTGACGGACGAGCCTGCTACCTTGCGCAGGCCGTTGATCGATCTGGAGGTTCAAGAGGCGCTCGCCACGGTGGAAGATACATCTCTCACGTTTGGCGAGATCGCGGAGGAGACGGGGCACTCGAGGTCCAGAACGCGAGATGAGATCCTGGAGGAGATTTACGAGAATTGGCCAGAGGACGACAATTTCGTCCGCACACATCCTTTCACGGAAGCGGGCAAGTTCGGCACGAAACCGTCGACGCTCCAACTGCCACGTGAGGCGTTTGTTGCGCCGGTCCAGGCCATGCTTTCAAACGTATCGAACAAGCATCTGATCGAGGCAGCGCACAAGTCCTTGGGCGGCATTGGCATTCCAGACTCCCCGTCCACGCCAGCGATTGGGCGCAACAAGGGACAACGGCCGGTGCCTCTGACGGCGATGCAGAGCAAGATGAGCCCGATGGAGTCAAATGTATTTGTGAGCAGCATCATGCCGCAGATGTACGCCAGCGCCGTCAGCGTGCTCGTGGAATGCAGAAAGAGAATGGGCAGCGCATGGCTGAGAGGGCTGATACGGAAAGAAGGTGGGCCCTTAGTGCTGGACGCAGGAGCTGGTGGAGCAGCCATTGTAGCGATCAGGGAGCTGTTGAGAGCGGAGTGGGAGAGCATGCAGGAAGACGATGGCAAAAGCAAGGAGCCAGACGCACAAGGGCGAAGCAGAGCGCCGGTAGGCAAAGCGACGGTGGTAACAGGCAGCGACTCGCTGCGGCACAAGGCCAGCACGCTGCTGGAAAACACGACGTTCATACCGCGACTGCCAGGCTACATCGACCCCACGGAGACGGAAAGCAACACGCAGCAGCCGCGAAAAAGGTACGATATCATTGTTGCGTCCCATGCGCTCTGGTCCCTGACGGAGGAGCACGAACGCAAAGCGCGCACGCAGACCTTGTGGTCGCTGCTCAACCCCAACGGCGGTCTTCTGATTCTTATCGAGAAGGGCGTGCCCAGAGGATTCGAAGTCATCGCCTCTGCGCGTGATCTGTTGCTTCGCAAGCACATCTCTTCCCCCGGAGATGAAAGCGTCGCGGAAGACCAGCGAAGTGCGTCAAAGGAGACCGGCGACAAGAAGGAGCGGTTCGCGGTGAAGGAGAAGGGGTGCATCATTGCGCCTTGCACGAATCACACACAGTGTCCGCTCTACCCGGTTCCGGGTGTCAGTCGTGGAAGGAAGGATTGGTGCTACTTCCAGCAACGGTACATACGACCTAGCTACCTCATGACGGTTCTGCAAGCGAAGGCCAGGAACCACGACGACGTCGAGTTCTCGTATCTGGCCGTGCAGAGAGGGGTCGACGTTCGCACCAAGGAGGATGATCTGCTCTTCGGCCAAGGTTTTGAGCAAAGAGATAGCGCGACGGAGAGGGCAAAGGCAGGATACGGTCCGAAACGATCGGGCAAGAGGGGAGGAGAGGAGGCGGGCGAGAGACAAAGCGAGAACCCAGCGGCGGCGGCGGAGGAGGAGGAGCAGGAGACCGGAGACGCCGCCCAGCAGCAGCAGCCGCAGCCACACCCGCTGTCGCTGCCTCGCATCGTCCCCGCGCCGCTCAAGCGCAAGGGCCACATCCTCCTGGACGTCTGCACGCCCTCCGGCACGTACGAGCGCTGGATGGTGCGGCGCGCTCTCGGCAAGCAGGCCTTCCGCGACGCGCGCAAGGCCAAATGGGGCGACCTGTGGGCGCTCGGCGCGAGCTCCACGGAGGCCCGCAGGGTCAAGCTCGGCACGCCGATCGAGGTCGTTCGCATGGCGACTAAGAGGGAGAGGGAGAGGTCCAAGGGGTGGCGCAAGGGCCGCGAAGGCGGAAGAGGAAAGTGGCAGTATGGCGAGGCGGCCATGGGTGCGTAGACGGTCCGGTTGGTGCGATCAATAGAAACTTCAGTCTTGCAACAACTAGTTCTGTGTAACGAATAAATCGTGTTTCCGGGGATCATGAGGTTGTATATATAGCTTACAGTATTATCTTCTATCTCCAGCATAGATTTCGTAGATCGGTGGAATTACCGGATGAACTTAGATAAGGTCGAACTTCACGATTTGGACTCCGTGCTTTTGCAGATGTTTTGCGGTTAATAATGGGTAATGAGGAGCCGTGCCAATCCATTTCAATCGCAACTGGCTTTCACGTCTCACTAAACGGCGTAAACGTGGATCAATTTCCGTTGTTTCTCCAGTTGCGTCATTGACGTATTGATGTAGGATTTGATTCTTTCCAATTTTGCGCCGCCAACCGCTTGGAAGCTCGCCAAATAAACCTTCCCCGTGTTGGAAACCATAGATGTAGCATTCACCAACAAGCCGATATCCACCAGGCACCTTGCGGGCGACGAGATGCTGTCTGCATCCTAGAACTACGACGATATCGTCTCCCCGCCTGGCCTCCGGTGGTCCTAAACCCATGTGGCCGTCAGAGGTCGTTATGAACGTGCGACCCTCACAAGCATTCAAGAAGGCGAAAGAGAATTGCTTGAGTGAACGCAGAAGAGGCTCGTCAGCTTGCTGGTCTCCTGTGCAGAGCACGCGCAAATAATAATTTACACAATCCACGACATTTTGAAGTGGGAGCGCATTCGGCTGCGAGCATGCTTCCGCAACAAGGCCAGCAACGATTGTGGTGCAGTAAGCCTCAAACTCGGCACTGTTATTATCTTCAGGGCGTCGACCCTGTGTGCCGCATGTGGACAAATTCTTCGTCACTTCGTGGGCAAACAGCTCAACTGCGCGGGAAATGGTTTGGGGGAAGGGTGTTGCATTCTTGACGGTCCCGACGCACACTCCGGCCACTCTTAGAACTCCGGGGGCTAACAGTCTCGCTTCCGATCGAGTCCAGCCATCGGCCGCATCCCGAAGCATGCCGACTGTTCGTCTTGGTACAGGCGATGCCCAAGTGGATTCTTCGGAGACGGTCTGCGCCAGCTCGAAGTTCGCAAGAATGTCCGCGCGTTTCTGATGGCATATCATCTTCCAGACCAAATCTCGATAAACTTCACTTAGTGAATTCCCATAGTCGGGTGTGATTTTGAGATCCCCTTCCACAACTTCCATCAGGCCAAGCATGCCGTACACTTTGTCCTTCGGATCGGTACATTCTGATGCCTGCCCGAGATGAAACAGTCCGATAGCCGTCTGTTTCTTTGCTGAAAGCACGACATTTGCTCGATGGATGCCATGGAATAAAGCTTCGAGGTTCTCTTTAGGGCTTTCTGATGCAACGCCTTTAGTTACGAGGGCGTTGATGGCTTTTTCCAGGACAAACCAACTGAGCGAAGACGAAGAAGACATAAACACAATGTTCTCCGGCTTAGGGAGAGCAGCTTCTTGAAGGATCCAGACTCGGTTAAACCACGAGTTGGCAAAGAAGTGAACAAGAGCTAGAACGTCAGTCTGACAAAGCGAAATGCGGTTATAAGAATCTATCCATGCGCGCTCTTGCTCATTTCTACTCTCAGCGATTGTGTTGTCTAGTAAGCGTACAGCGGGCAGGGATCCGAAGTCCGTCAAAAGCTGGAACGCTCTAGAGCCAGAATGATCGCTTTCACCTAACCAGACGATCACTTCCTGGGCACCGGTATATATGTCGCGCATAAGAAGAACTTGTCGCCCGCGTTCTTCCGGATCCGACTGGCATATGGAAAGCGCATCGATCCAGACAAGGCGATGACGGTCACGGTACCGAAGCTTTTTTAGAGCAGACTCGACATGCCTTGAAACAGAAAAGACCTTGTCACCGGCCACAGTCAGGTGAGCAGAGTATTCTCTCTCGCCCCAAGCATAGGATAAAGCAGTATATTGTCGTTGTGACGCAGAAGCGAGCGAAACTGTAAGAATGTTGATTGAAATCCACTCCTGTGGTTCTCCAGGCAAAATCTCAAGTAGCCGTATTTGTTTCCTCGCGTTGTTTAGGCGATTGTGGATGAATGGCCGGAGGCCTAAAGATGCGCTTGTCGAAGTTGTAGGTGGTAAATGACCCTTACAACAATATTTATGGCCGTCTGTCAAGGCGTTTGAAAGAAGGTCTTTCACGGGACTCATTTCCAGGAAGATGGAAATTGGCAAAAAAGACGACTTGATGCACACGGCGCTACGGCTTCTGCACCCCTTGAAGCCCAGTTGAAGGCAGGGAGACAACCCGGCGGCTAAGCCTTGTTATGAGTGGAGGATCCCATGCGCATGATCTCTGTGTCTGTTGCCTGTGACATGGCGAGGATCCAGAAGAAACGCAAGGACACTTGAAGACCTTTTTAGGGGAAAAATCACATCGGATCGTTGATCAATTGACAAGACATGGGAGCGCACTCACGGTCAACCCTCCTTTAGTCTATCCGCTTCACAATATCATGGATGGCGATGTGGATAACACCAATACTTTCAATTGTCGACGAGTCCATAATTTTCCATGCAGCTTTCTTCGACTCATCTCATTTGGGAATTTTCGTTTCCAGCAATATCATCTTCTCTTTAAGAGAATTTTCTTGCCTTAATGTGTCCACACCGCATCCCATAATGAGTTGAGCAACATCTACACATGGGTATTTGTAGAGAAGCTTGGATACGCTGGTCTCTCTCTCTCCATTTCTTTTTTCTTTTTTTTTAATCTTTTTAAACGGTTATTGTGCGGGTTCGACTCAATTCGATCTCTGTCATTATATTTAAAAGTGCGTCAATTTCATTGTCCACGTTAGTTACCATGATCTGCCAGATAGCAATTCCGTCCTGTAATAGTGTCAACTTCACATTATGTGTACCATTGGGCTGTTGTACATATGACTTGATTCGAACCTCATCGCTGAGTGAGTACTGCTTAAATAGAGCCTTTGTGATCCTCATTCTAAGTGCCTCTGTGTAAAATTCATCTTCACTACCGCTAGCAAGCGCCTGGGACGGCTTGCTTCCTTTTGTACGGAGTTTGGAGCGATCAGAGTCAGATGAGAAATGCACAGATTTCCTTGCTGTGTACTTTGGTTCAGAGCTTGAATTCAAGGCCTGTGGCATTGCATTCGCTATTATTTGAGATATTCGTATGGGTTGCACGTTTGGACGTCTTTTGTAGTAGTCATTATCATCATCACCTTCGTCATCGATACTTTCGCTTTTTGATGCGCGTCGTACCGCTTTAAGTGAGGGAGAACGGGACCATCGCCCACTAGCTGTTGCGCAAGGAGAATTTGAAACTTGACGTGTTGCACTGCGCTCACTCTTCCTGGACCTGGTCTCTTCCTTCTCAACTTCTCTGGGTTGTCTACCGCCCTCGTATACAGTGGGTGAAATACTGTGCTTTGATGAAGCGGTTGAGCCCTCCACGGGAAGTCGTTCACCTCGAGGGCGTTTTGTGCCTTTGTTTAGCTTATTCAGTGTTCCCTGCGAGTGTAATCTGTCCATAGAAGGGGCTGATTCAAACTTTTGCCTTGGATGAAAATCCTTAAAACGTGATAAATATGACGCTGAATTGTATGTAGAGCCAGAACCAAATCCTCTTTGGTGCTTCCGCCCTGGATGTTGTTTAGAAGCAGGAATATGTTCTAAGGGGATCGAACTATAGATAGGCAACCGTCCTCGGTCTTGCTTGTCTTCTTTTCCCCATGGACTTTGTTGCGTTCTACCGACTGCAACGGATCTACGCTCCTCGCGTAAACGAGAAGTCGATACTCTACTTTTATATAAAGGGCGAAGCCGTGGCGGCTGATTGAAGTAATCGGAGGGGAGCAATTCAATTTTATGATCTCGAAAAATAACTTGCGCATCATCGCATCCTGTCAAAAGTGTTGTGCAATACTTCGATCGGTATGGTATCATTTGCCTTTCGTAGCAATGAGGCCGAACGAATTCATACATTCGCTTTCCACTCCGTCGTCGAATTGACGGCGACAAGACCAGATAAGAAATGGTCATGGCAGCTTCGAGAGAATGATGTCAAAAAGAGTGTGGTGCGTTATGGATAGTATGCGACAGATTTATTCTCTTAGTGTCTCCTGATGCTAATATGTTTCAATCTCAGGTGTTTTACGAAAATGAGAAATAGCAGCCTGTCTTGTGAGGGATAGGTTTACGACCTGAAAAGGCAAGAAAAATCAGTGGATTGAATAACCCCCTTTGAATTTAACATACACTGAGAATCGTGTCAGACACCAGACAAAGAAACAATGTCGCCATTGTTTCTCTTGCGCGACTACTTAGCCAGCATAAAGGCTCCTTCTAATCTGTATAGTTTGAAAAATATCTCTTTCACCTTCCTACGATGATTAATGAACAAACATTATCGTGTCAACTTCTCCTCTATTTCTTAACGCTTTGTTTGGGATGGCGAAAGTCCTCCCTTTGTGGGTATGGGTCAACTTCATATAATTGCGATTTGCCGGGAGGTCATTTGACATAAAGACCCAGAACTACTCAGTGTACATGCTATGCTTCAGAAATGCGAGAGACCCGGCCTCTCCAAGCTATGCCTTTCACGTTCTATTTGCGTGAGATCGATTGACAAGTGATAAAGAATGCTAAGAACTGCAAAATGCGAGTATCGGAGTGCGAATATCATTAACGAAAAAGAGTAACTGTCAAACATACATGCGGCTATGAATGTTTCTTAAGCCAGGAGAATGGGTTGTTGACGCAAAGGACGTATGATATCCAATCCAAGTGGGTTGCTGCTATTCCTATGCCATGACATCAACTTTTAACGAACCAATTCGAAAGGGCCGCAGAGGCTGTATTTTCTCCGATCCCAGTTTCTGAACATCTAAAGGCAGTCTGCGCAGCATTCGCAGCAATCAGCGCAACATTCGCAACCCTCCTCGCAAACGAAGCAGCAGCAAAGAACTGCAAGACAGCTCGCCAGACAACCTCTATCCTTCTGTTGTTGAGGGGGGGGTCCTTGCTGATACTGCATTGGTGGAGGGCCTTGGTAGTATTGACCTTGTGGAGGTGCGTAACCGGGCTGTCCATAGCTATGTTCATCTCGTCAGTACGATGACCAGGGTAGTCGTATACGATGCGAGAACGGCCGAAGCGTACGCTTGAGGAGGATATTGCATTCCACCCTGCGGGGGACCGCCGTAATATTGTTGCGCAGACATGTCTTATCGTGCTAGGTGAATGTACAGGTCTATGGTATCTGCTGTCAGCGCAATTTTCTCCTCTGTGCTGGTCACGATAGGGGGGACATTAAATATGCACTCACATGATAATTTAAGTACAATATGTTTGATATCAGCAAGAAAAACAGCGCGAAGATATAGGCGCACGTATGTTATGTACAAAAGGGGAGAGAGAAGTCGAAGGTTATGAAGGGGAGGAAACAGAGTTGCGGTCGACGACGCTTGGAGTTCCAGAAGTAAGAACAACTGGCCAATGATCCGACCATTTAAAAGCGGGGGCACGACCACACTGCCCTCTCACAAGTCGTCCATGTGCTGCAGCAGCGGCGATAAACAGGCGCGAGCAGCCAGCATCGCTAGCAAGGCCCAGTGGCCCACGGAAGAGCCAACGGGCGAATGTGCGAGCGGATGCTCAGCCACAACAGCCCAACGCAGCTGGTCATCATCTGCAGCCTCTGCCGACACGCTTGAACACTGCCCTCATCATTACGGCATGGGCTTGCCCTGCTGCTGCTTGGTGCAAAGGACCCGCCGGACTGTGCTGGGCTAGTTCTAGTGGCCGAGCCACACCGCGGTTGGTCTGAACGGTCTGGTTCCTGTGTCTCGCAACCGTCGTCAACAGCCATGTGATGCCCGACTACACGGACAGCGCATTGCCATGCCAGCTGTTCTGCTCAAACACTTTATATGACAGGTACACAACTCCTAGTGTTTCAAGAGTCAGCTGAGCTCGCATTTCGACCATTTCAGCACCGAGGAGCCTTTGCGTCTCCGGACTGCCGTGCACAAGCTTTTTGCCAAGATCGACAAGCTAATCTGCTTCGAAGGCGCAGCGCCTGTGTGACAAATCGTGTGCCATGCTCTGTCCAGGGCTGGCGAAGAAAAAAAGAAGCCGTTTTCCAGTGGCGCAGAGTGATATGAAACGTCGGTATGAGCAAAACGAAGAAGACTAAAATTCGGTCCATTGTTTGGCCTTCGTATTTGGACTTTCGATTGACTATACTATGCAATGGTGCGATGCGCGGAATTCCACAGCAAGGAAATTCATTGCGAGCCAAGGCTCAAGATGGCTGATGACGCCTCTCCATGTCGACCAATTTTCGTTTCTTTCATACACCCAGCGCTTGCTTCGCAGCGGTCCACAATGCATCACGATCAGACGTATCAGTAGTCTGCACACACGACGTCATGAACGACGCCCATGAAGCATCTGCCGCCGTTGAAAACTGAGCGATTAGATCTGGACATTTCGTCTTCATGTACCACGCGCCGCCACCAAAGCTGCTGGCATCGTCGCCGTTGACGAGGTCCAGCACTGCGGCAGGCGATCCGGCCGCACTAACTTTATCCGCGCCGACGACGGCAGTGGCATATTCAGAAACGAATTCTGGCGACATCATGCACCGCGTACCTTTACCTGGTGTCCCTGGGGCCGGGAAGTGGTTCATCTTGTACTTGAGCTGGCCTGACTCAAAGAGTTCCCAGGCCATGATTGCGGCTTGTGCCCCTTTGGTGGTGATGCCATACTTGGCGAAAGCAGAGTTGAATGCAGGCGCTGCTTGGTTGGCTGTTGCGCATTCGTCTGGATAAGGTGCGCTCGAGCACGTACTCGATTGTGGCGCAATTGCAAGCACCATATCGGCGGTGATGAGGCCGACGTCGCCGTCGCCGCCGGTGCTGCTGCTGCTGTCACTCGAGATTGGGGAAGAAATCGCTGACGCAGTATGTGGGGTCTGCGCTGCTGCTGCTAATCACTTGTTAGTCGGCCTGAATGCAGCGTATCTGATCCGTCATGCGGAATCGGGAGAGTTACTAGGAGTATTTAAGGCAGAGGTTGTTGTGGGTGCCTGTACTATAGATGTAGCGAATGAGGCTAATGGAGACGATTGTTGTTGTGATTGGGGCTTCGCCGTTGGCGTGTTTTGAGAGACTGGTGATACCGCTGAGGACGGGGACTGGCCTGGCTCAAGATAGATGGTAGTTGTAAGATACAGAATGCCGTTTGAGATAACACCACCTGGAGGTGGAGTGTACACGGCTTGGGCATTCTGCTGAACAACTGCTATGGATGATGTTGACGATGGTGATGATGAAGATGCTACAGCCGAAGAAACTGCTTGGGAATGTTTCGGGAAATCACCATGACCTGGATGAACCCACCACCGCGGCGCAGCTGCTGAGAAGCATACTAGAAGCAGAATTGTATTGAGCGTACGTGCGGGCACCATTGCTGGTCCTTTGTGCAAAGACTTGTAGGCGGTTTCTTTGCAAAGCGTTTCGAGAAACAGATTGTTTATAAATGAGCGAATGTTGGCCTTCCTGAAGGTCACAGAGATTGTGAAGAAAAGAAAAATGAAGATTAGGATGTCACGTTCAAAGAGCGCACCTCGGCCGAAAAAGAATGTATGCCCACTCAGACTTGTGCACAGCACGAGTGCAAGTAACAGGCAATAACAATGATGCTGCTCAAGCAATGATATACAGAAGTAGCACGGCACTTGGACATGACAGACATTTTAACGCGACTTACGATCCCAGGGGCAAAGCCCCTAGTGCGTATGATAGTGTTCGGCACAAGCGAAAGGCATGGTCCTTGTGCGGACAGCACTTTGCTGTCCAGGACAAAGACGGGCTTCGACACGCCTTAGATGACGATCAGTATGTGTCAAGGAAGCGCTGGCAATGGTCGACGGTCGATTGTCAGGGGCCACATCGGTATGGGTTGTGTTTCGGGCTGTGAGGCGTGCCATTGGCTGCGCAGAAAGAGTTTGGAAACGAAGGTAACGTCTTGGCTCGGCATCAACGAGGAAAGGCTGGTGACTCCATTGATAACTTCTGGACGAAAAGTGGAAGGCCTCTGGGACCTTTTGGGTTAGTTGAGGCAGCGTTGATAATGGGGAAGAACCCATGGCGTCGCCGCAGTAGGGTTGCGTGTGGGTGAATGCGTGCGGGCAAAGGGCTGAACTGTCCAGGATGTCGGGGTGAAATCTCGGCGAAAGAATCACCGCGCGATGCCTAATTCATCCACGGCATGGCATTTCAAACTGCAATTTTCTGAGAACATCGACTACCAAGGCGGCGACGTTCGCGAGCGTCCAGTCTACCAGCTCTTCTGCATGTTCAAACAGCCGTGGGTGTGTGCTTCATGCCTCGCGAAAGGGTTTCGTGTCTCTCGTAGAGTGCAGAGGGCCGCCCTGAGTAACAGTCAGTCTTTACCAGTTGCAAGAACTTTGAATCGAACGCTTTGGCAACTAATCAGCCAATAGTCAGCCCACTACGACAAGCGGATGTGTCCAGTGCTACCATATATCCAGCACTCCTCTCACGTGCTCGACGCATAGCTGCGGAACATAAGCTGTTGTCCAAGCAGCTGGAGAACGACTATTCTCTTGCGATTGCGAAGAAGGCGGGCGCTTTGGCGTCCATAGTCGACGAGCTGCAGAAATGGGAGAAGGCAAACGAGTCGTTGCGTGAGCTCCAAGAGCTCCTGCGTGACCCGGCTACAGATGCGGAGCTGAAAACGCTGGCGTCTGAAGATCTCGAATCCACAGTGGCACAGCTGCATGGTGCTTCGCAAAGTCTTACCGCCTCGCTGGTCCCAAAGCACCCATTTGCGGATCTGCCATGTCTCATAGAGATACGACCTGGTGCTGGCGGATCAGAGGCGGGGCTCTTTGCTCATGACCTGCTACAGATGTACAAAGGCTTTTGTTCAAGCAGGGGGTTGCGAGCTACGGTTCTTGAAGAGAAGAGGGACGATGGCACAAATGGGATGGCAATTGTGGAAGCTGTCTTGTCTGTCGAGTCGCCCGGAGCGTACGGTATTTTAAGATGCGAGGCCGGCGTCCACAGAGTACAGCGCGTGCCGGAGACCGAGAAGATGGGCCGTACACATACAAGCTCTGCTTCTGTCATGGTGTTGCCTTCCTTCAGCGACGGCGCTGTTGAAGAGATGGACATTGATGATCCCAAAAGCGACTTCTACGTCGATCCCTCTGAGGTTCGAGTGGACGTTATGCGCGCATCTGGCGCAGGCGGCCAACACGTCAATCGTACAGAGTCCGCCGTCCGCCTTACCCATATCCCGACCAATACCGTAGTCTCCATCCAGACAGGACGTTCGCAGCTGCAGAATCGGAAAACGGCGTGGGAGATCTTGCGAGCACGGTTAGCCCAATCACGAAGGGAGAAACGGGAAGAGGAGATGCTCGCCATGCGGAGGAGCGTTGTGGGGGTAGCCAAGATTGGTCGTGGGGATAAAATACGAACATACAACTGGTCACAGCAGCGTGTCACCGATCACCGGAGCGGCCTAAGCGTGCACGGAATAGATGGTATCATGGCTGGCGGTCCCAATTTAGAAAAGCTCATGGACAGCGTGCGGAAATGGATGGTAGAAAAAGAGGTCGAGAGTATGATTGCTGAAGTCAAGGATAACGAGAATGGAGAGATCGCGACGTCAAAGTCTCCTCGAGAGTAGGGTTTAGCTCTACGTCAGTGAGCACTTGCGGACTGCTAGCCATGATGAGATGCTTTTCCAGAACTAAAGTCACACTGAACTGTTGACGAGGGCTCATTTCATGAGCTAATCATTTCCTGGTTATTGCCTTAATTGTACATTACCACAAAAGTCTCAAAGACATCTTTCTTGACATCAAAAGCTGTCGAGCACACTAAATTTAGAAGCAACAGCTTAAACGGTAATGGCACAAAATGAAAGCATGCTACCGGATATGTGGAAATTTAGCTATCCTCTTTATGACGATTTATGATTGAAGCCGAGCCTAAAAGCAGGAGGCCGATGATCTACATCAAGATGAGCTCTGGTCCCGCCTCTATTCCATGAAGACCTCTGGGAACACAAATTAATCCTCCAGATTTCGCATAGGGTATATCGAGAAACAAAACCTAAACGCCAAACCCTTGAACCTTTGTTATCCAAGCGCGAAATACGTTCTGAGTGGCATATTACGCCGAGTCTTTTCCGCCACTCTTTTCCTTCTCGAACATGCTCTGCAACTTGTTTTTCGCATCCTCGAATGTGCTTGAGATCCACTCCCACCACTTGTGCAGCTTTCCTTTGTGAGAATCCTCGGGCTGTGTTGTTTGCACCGGGTTTTTCGGAGCTTTGGTTGGATCCAAAGGATCTGGTGTCAGGAGTGTGGCCGGCTCAACAGGGTTGAGGGTAGGAGTTGGTCCTTCAGTCGAGGAAAGCGGAACAATGGCAGTATCTTTACCCACGCCTTCCGACGGTGGGTCGTAAGGGGTCTCTATTTGTGGGGCATCGGTATCTGTGTGCTGGCCTACAGGCTTGAATGGCAATCTAATTGTTCCGTTATTTGGAGCAGGATTGATGCCTAAGGTATCGCAAACGATGTTATAAAGCTCTATGTTCTCTATGCCTACAATTAGTTTAGCCATTATAAGCTTATGAGCCACTCACGAAAAGGCATGACTCTACTCCCTGCTGGATGCGGGAAAGCTGGTCCTCGAGCCACAAATATGGCTCGCATAAGACTATTCTCGAAATCGTATCCATGTAAACCTCGAGGGTGATATATCAGTCCTTCCTTTTTTGCTTTGGCCACGTCGAATTCTTTCTTGGGCGCAATGGCCCAGCCTGCGTCTGGAACGATCCAAAGTGGAGCGATTCGAGGGTTTTTGGAGAAGTGGTAACGTTCCGGCATATCTTTGTCGCGCAGATAGATATGCAAGTGAGGCATATCCTTCGTCTTCTGCTTAAGTTGATCATACATTGCTTGAGTCTTTGATGGATCTTTTGGGCGGATGCCATACAAGGGCCAACCGTCCACATGAGCGATATCATCGACATCCAGGAGATCCTCAAGTTGAACGACCCGATCCGTAGAAGTCGTAGCCATGCCATGATCAGAGACAACGATAACATTGACAATGTCTGTAAGATTGCGTTCCTGGAGGCCCTCAAAGATCTGTCCGAGCATTGAGTCGGCCATTCGAATAGTTTGCCTAATCTCCGTGCTGTTGGGACCATAGTTGTGGCCATCAACATCCACGTTAGGTACATAAGCTGCAATAAGTTGTGGACGCGGATTGTCCTTCATTGCTGCAGGACTGTCTGGGCCAGGCAGATCTAGCAACTGTAATATTCGCTCGGCCTTACGGCTAAGATCCTCCTTCCCGTTGTACTTATCTACATAGGATGTAGGAACATTGCCAATGGCGGCTTCGGAGCCAGGCCACATATGAACTGCAGCCCTCACGCCTTGAAGTTCTGCCGTGAGCCATAATGGCTCACCCCCCCACCACTTGCTCTGCAATGACTGCTGTGGATGAGTGTAGTAGAATTCAGATTGATCTTCCGGGTCCCAGAATGTATTCCCGACAATCCCATGCGCTTCAGGATATAGGCCTGTCACCATTGTATAATGATTTGGGAACGTAACGCTTGGGAAGCTCGGCATCATGTATAGTGGCGATACGCCCTCCTGAATAAACTTGTTCAAAGTCGGTGTTAATCCACGCTGTAGGAAATCGGCACGGAATCCGTCAAGTGAGATTAGAATCGTGGTTGGCGCAAAAAGCGTTGAGCCATTAGATAAGGGCAATGCTAGTCGAAGTCTTTCTTGCGTTTCCCTCGAGTTGCGCGTTGCTCGGTACGCGCCGTAAAGTAGTGAGAGCAAGAGCAGGATAATTGCAGCGTGTAGCAAATATCGCTGTGCTGAATTTCGCCTCTTTATGGAATGTACGTCTAGTCGCTCTTGTACCTGGAGGGAGCGCTGCAGATCCTCTTCTGAAGAAGACCTCGATGGCGACTGCGATGGCTGGCCTCCTTCTTCCATATCATATAGCAGTTCGCTCTCCATCTCTCCCCTTTTAAGACGCTCTCTGTGCCGCCTAGAAGATTTCCGTAACCGTTTCGCAGTCTTCTTTAAGGGAATCTCGTTCTCTTTAAACTCGCGATATCGTCCCAAGTTGAACGCGCCTCTTGAAATCTGTATTCCGTGTTTACTCCGTCCCGTCGCAGTACTCTCGTAGTCATCCTCAAGTACATCTTCATCTTCATTGCTTTCATCTTCGGACTCCTCCCCCTTAGATTCGCGAGTAGCGCTTGCGTCGTCCTCGTCCACATCCCGCGCATCCGCGTCGTAGCTTTTGCGTGACAGCAAACCGTCTTTCTCGGAGTCGATATTTGCCATAATATCGCATAAATATCGGTAATAGCGAACCGTCGTGGTCGCACCAACTTGTTGAATCAAAGAGGAAGTTCAAACACATCAACAATTCGCGCTACTGGGGTCCCGCAGCTCTTGAGACCCTGATTCCGCCTATGGTAAGGGGCACCACTTTGCACTCGGATCTGCTCGCGTCACATTTCCACTACCAGCGTGAACAATAAACTTTAGACATATCAAGGCTCTCTGGAACTGCGTTCGTAGTTTTTGAGTTCATATAGAAAATGTTAAAATCAGATTATTTACGCAAGGTCGAACCCCGCAGTTGAAGTAATTTCTTGTCAATTCGCTTGGGAGACTGGAGGTCATAGGATATCCTAAAAGACAGTTTATTCTGTAATTGGGGAAACAAGATATGGAGAACATCGAATGTAGTGCCCATTCAGCCATATGCTGAAGAAATGGATGGATTGCTACACGAAATGCAAGGGGTTTCACTCTCGGCAGCCCAGTATGAGACGCTGTATCAATGATATTTTTCAATTAGCGAGACATAGCATCTCGCAAAAGCGTGATATCAGTCATGCTTAACCAAAGCACTCAGCCTACGTAAAAATTGCTTTGTAATGAAGCTCAAGTGCCTTGTAATGTCAAAAGAATGTTGACTAGAGTTAGACAAAGCAAGGGGAATACGAAATGCTTCTCATCAATACAGCCAGATCAAACTTCGGTAATCGAGTTTGCCCTGAAGTTGCCAAGAAAAATTGGACACGGTCAAATGCCATGTTATTGCCCTTTTTGACCCATCTACAAACCTTCCGGGTGTGTCTATCACTTCTCTTCTAAGATTCATGTATGCACCCCGCCTCTGAATTCACAACAGCCGAAACATCCCCATTATCACATCCGCGGATATGTTTCGGAACTTCATTTACCAAGAAACACCTTTTTCTAAAGATGTGAGACTCCCACCAGATGAGTTTGAGAATATTGATCATCTGTAGTTTCAATACCAAGTCACCAAGCAGCTGCTCTAGGTACATGCAAAATTCTAAACATGTCCGAAATTCGAGCGATTCATCTTTGAATGACTTTGTAAAGTGCTTGGTGAATGCCTGTCACTAGTCCTCAGGATAGCGGGGTTCGGCTGAAGGATGGCCCTAAAGGCTGATTCTGGCGGTAGATATATATAGAGCCTTTTTTGAATCAATCAAGCGTTAACAACCAATATCTCGAAAAGACCAAAAAGGGTCATGAATAACTAGCAGCATGAAACAAGCATCCAAAGCAGAGGTGAATTTTGATCCAAGCGGTGGTACACGAGACGTAGACCACGACAACTTTGGGAATGCTATAGACAACAAGAGTCCCGCTACGAGGGAAGAATATGAAAATGCTGTGAAGGCGATATATGAGAGGCTCCATAACCTTGCGTCGATAAAAGGGCTTGTCAAGCTGGACCTTACAGCTGGCCATCCGTATCTCTTTCTGGACGGACGAGAAGGAGGGATAAAGATTCTGAACAGGTGTAACAGTACTCCAGATGTAACCGTTCGAATGCGTCCGCAAACTGTCCTTCACATCGTCGAAGGACTGATGGACACTCGCTACGGACATATGTTCAACCACATTCAGTCGACAGGGAATTTACGGATGGGAATTCGATTTGCAGATCTTCTTTCTCCTCGAGCACCAGCAGCGCCCCCTGACTTCAGAACGTACAAGAATCTTCCACAGCCAACGACCGATATTCGACAAGTGAAGCGTGATCTAAAGGAGTTCGGATACGGCCTCGTTAAAGACGCCCTTCCAAAATGGCAGCTAAACGCACTTCAAAAGCGCCTCAGCGATCAGGCGTTGGGCGAGATTGCAACCGGTACAGCGTATTTCGACGGTGGAGCCAAGAGACCCAATCAACGTGTCTGGAATTTACCAAACAAAGGACAAGAGTTTTTGGACTTGCTTGAACATCCCCTTGTTGAAGAAATAATCCCTGAGCAGTTGGGTGATGGATATCACTTATCAAGCTACACGGCAAACATCAACCGTCCAGGCTCAGAGGCGATGGGCATGCACACAGATCAGATCACAACAAACCCAGCGATTCCACAATTTCCACTGGGAATCAACATGATGTGGTTTTTGTGCGATGTCAATGAGGCAAATGGAGGGACCAGACTGCTTCCCAAGAGCCACGATGGCCTCATCGCACCAGCCAGCCTCTTTGATATCGAGGGCACAACATTTGCCAGTGGGCCGGGAGGGACGTGTCTTGTGTTTGAAAGCAGACTGTGGCATGCGACTGGCCCCTTCACAGCGTCTAGAGGAGAGAGGCCCGTAATACTGCAATTTTACGTCCGGCATTTCGTACGACCGCAGGAAAATTTCACATTGAGTGTTGCGCCTGAGGTAGAGGCCAGACTGACGGACAAGATGAGGCAGGCATTGGGATTTAGGGTAACGGCAACACTCGGTGGCGTAGAAGGATTTAAGCCCGACGGAACGATAGTGAGGAGGCCAGAGAAGCCCGTGATGGCCCTGAATAGGCGGGGAAGCAAACTTTGACTGTTCTGACAACGCCCCTCTTGCTGGCATCTATGTGGTTCCTTTGATGGGAATGATGAACTCAGCAGAGCGCATTCAATCCTAAAACTATTTCTGGGTTAGAGTTCTTGAGCACCTGCGAGACTCTGTGCCCCACATTTTGGCAACTAGCAAATTGGTGACAGGAACAGACAGATGAGTTATTCTCTAGCTTCAACAGTAAGGATCTGTAACGAGTCATGAATGGAGATATCTCCGAGGAAAACCAGGCTGAAGCTAGCTTCCGATCTAATTTAGAACTACAATGTACTTGTGTGTGCTTAGGAGAAGATGACGCCACCGGCGAATACGCCGCAATTACGATCACAAATTCGAATGCTTAAGGCAACTACATGCCTCCCGAAGATCAGGACAGCAAAATACTGAATTGTTGAGAAACGTCGGGCCCAAAGAAATGTGGGAGACGTTCGCGGAGTACTCCGGGCTGGACTTTGAAAGACTTGGCGAGTTAATGGAACAACTCCGTTTGAGAGCTTACTGTGGGACCGTAGAAATACAAAATCCAGATAACGGAATGCCTTCCAGCCACGTTTTGCCTCGCATCGAGATTGATCCAGAGCTACATCGTCACGCCAGCTGGTTCTTCAGCCAAGGTTTGTGGAAGAAGAGCTCGGTTGCACTAGCGGCTTGGTCGGTTCCAACCTATTAAAAAATTGAGTCCGGATATGCAAATCCTGAAGGCTTGAGAGTCCATCCTCACAAAAGGCGAACATGTCGCAATGGTTTCCTACTGCAGGACGGAACCAAATTCACATGACTGACATGCATAATTTGTTTCAAGGTTTTTTTTTTTGCGGAGGAAGAAGCCGTGAAGATCAATCCGATATAAGATATCGTTGGCGACAACGCTGCTCTACGTTTCTAGTATGCAACGACCATGACGGCAAAACCTTCAACATGAATTCCACCGATCAAGCAGAGCCGGAAGGAGGCTTGCCGCCAGGGCCCCTTGAGCTGTCAGCCTTGGCTTTCACCGCAATGGGGACACTATGCTGTGTACAGATGTTCGTCCTCATTGGCATCACCTTCCAACGTCGATCCGGCCTTTACTTTTGGAGTCTTGTAGGCGCGACGTTTGCTCAGCTCCTCGTCTGTGTCTCGGTCCTAATCCAAACCTGGATCCTCGGCGAACAGCTTAATGGCATACCTCTGGCGCTTAGCACGCTCGGCTTCCTTTTTTTCCCACTTTTTGGATACCTGATCTTGTACTCACGGCTGCACCTCCTTCAATGCAGTCAATACATTCTATCTGTCGCCTCTGCCATCATCGCGCTCGAGTGGCTACTGGCTGAATTGCCCATGGCAATTCTGGGCGTTATCAATACAGAGTACCCCGAAGCGCGCAAGCTTGCTCTGGCGTACAAGATATCTTGGGAGTTTGAGGAAGCGGTTTATCCAGTCGTTGACTTGGTATTATGCTCGTGCTATTTCGTTCAGGTGAAACGACTGTGGGGCGACAGCGGGAAGAAGACAAGGTCGCTACTATGGAAAGTCGTCCTTGTCGTCACGATTTCACTTCTTCTCGACTTGTCATGGGTAGTCTTGCAGAATACGACTGACCCAAACTGGTCAGGTGCTCTTGAGGTGAGTATTTTCGGAATCGTCAACTATTGAGCCAAGCTGACGATAGTAGTGTTTCCTAATGGCCTTGAAACTGCATATAGAGATTTACATATTGAATATGTTGACCAACATAGCGAAGGCTCAGATGGCTGATATGCAGAGCAAGTTTTCGCTGTCGCTGGAATTCTGCACGTCTCATCCATTAGTGCAGGCAAAGTCATGATACAAATTAAGAAAATGAATTGCTATTAATCATGAAATACTTTCGATACCATTGGTTTTAAACCTTGCCGTACCTGAACACCAAGATACAAATTTGCTGTTCGCAAGCGTTGTAGGACACATGGACAAAGGGATACGGGTGATTGGAGTCATAGAAGTGTCAAGAAAAACACGAACACTTCTTATACTACATCAACATGATGATTTCGCCATAATGACCAACATTGACTAAGAATTCAGTCGTTGATCTTTGGCTCGAGAGCATAATCACGTGATGAATCACTGTGGAGTGTCCCTAAGACTCTGTACCAAGCTAAGCTTGGCAAAAGCGTAAATCTAAGATACGATCCAGTTTCTAATTTTTATATATCAATGATCGTGTCTCCACTTTAGGTCCTTCTTCGTACGCTTGAACCATTTCTCTTCATCATCAGGCACTGTCGTCGTCGCTGCACTGGCAGAGGCGCGCGCTGGTTAGAACGTGTTCCAAAGTCCTCAATCAGAATCAATATTTCTCAAAGCTTCCATTGAGTCCAATCTGGTCTAAGAACCACCAGAACGTCATGCACGTGGAAGAATTCATCAAACTTTGATCAGGCACGACAAGGCTGGCCTCTATTCGCTCAGGGTAATACCATGTCATCTCAGCTGCATACAGCACTGTGTACAAGCTCAGGCCCGTACGGTAGCGCAGGACACGGTCGGGGGATGTACCGTGGAAGCATAGCACATAAGATGGACGGGAAGGCAATGAGCTCAGGCTTAACCTTTGCAATAGCGTGAGTTTCGATGGTTTGGCAGCAAAGGAGCAGACCAATGAAGGAATGATTGGTTCTTGCAAGGCCTGTGTTTGGTTGGGCAAACAAAAGAAATGAAGTCCCAGGTGTGGCGCGGAGTTTTCGCATTGGCCCTCGCTGGTAAGGAATATACGGTGTACGTTCTGGCAATGCTGATCCTGTCACCATGTTTGGAGCATGCCACGATCGAGAGCGTGTCACAGTCCGTAGAGAGATGGGACAAAGTACCTGTCGGGACGTGCGTCATCGTGTCGTTTGATCAGAGCGAGGGCCTGCGGACAATGCGACCGCAGCGTCTTTCTAGATTCTGGCTTCAGGGATGGCTATTGTTTCGCTCCCCGGCAATCATCCGCCATGTCGAGGCCGTTGCGCGCCAGACGATGGGGATGCCCAAGTCGAACAAACGGTCAGAAGAACAAGAGATCCGGTTTCGTCGTGCTTCATGTGATTGGAGAACTGGCGGCACAGGACAGGTTTCAGAAGGGTCTGTCATCTCGCGTGCCCCTGAGGGTGGAGCAGGATCCGTTTGCGGGACGCCAGTTAAGGTTGGCTAAGCTTCGCGCGAGCGCGGACAAGCATTGTGGAGTCCGCGTCGCTGGCACTGCGTCGGCCGCAGAACCTGGCGCAGGCATCGAAGACGACCAGCCTCGGCGTTCTTGCGAGAGACGGCGCCCGTCGTGGTCACACAGGCAGCGTCTCCGCGCTGGGGTCGTGTCGCGTGCCGGCGCTGCTCAGGGCCGAGAGGGCATGCCCATTCAGTGTCGATGGCGTGCGGTATCCACCCGACCGCGACGACGCCGCGTCATCGCAGCCTCTGCCCCGCCGTCGACTAGGTCCAATACGGATGTGGCTCTTCCTGTTTCCTCGCGATGTTTGTGCTGCGCCTGCGACCATCCTTGACGTCCTTCCGCTTCTCCATCTCTTTTCCTCACTTATTCTGTACACTCGTTCGTCGATTTGTTTTTGCAGCGTCAATTTCTCTTGCAGCGTTCCTCGCCAACTTCAGATCATGAAAGCATGGAATAGACTATTAGCTGGTGTTGGCATCGCGCGAGCCGCAATAACCCTCGACACGAGCAGCACCGGTTTGTGTGATCCCAAGCACCGTTTGCATCGTCCATGCTGAACTCTGTGTACAGACTCTATAAAACAAGCTGCGTCGACGGCAGCATGGGGCATGGTCAAGTACTGGTATACGGGCAACAACACCGGTGATGTTCCTGGTAATCTGCCCGCGCCTTACTGTCAGTAGCTGCCCTTGCCTGCTCGCTTGTGTGTCAACCATCTAACGAACGAAGACTGGTGGGAGGCTGGTGGCTTCTTCGGAACATTGATTGACTACTGGTACTATACCGGCGATACAACATACAACAACATCACCACACAGGCCATTCTGCATCAGGTATCTTCGTCCTCGTGGCTGAGCGCCGACTCTCGCGAGCTAACTTTGCCCCCAGATCGGCGCAGATTCCGACTTCATGCCCTCGAACCAAACCAAGGACGAAGGGAATGACGACCAGTCTTTTTGGGCCTTCACTGCTCTAGCGGCAGCTGAGTACAACTATCCTGCTCCTCCAAGCGGCTACGCGAGCTGGCTCGCATTGGTCCAGGCCGTATTTAATGAACAGGCTGCTCGATGGGACACTACAACCTGCGGCGGTGGATTGCGCTGGCAGATTTTCACCTTCAATACCGGATATACGTATAAAAATTCGATATCCAATGGCTGCTTTTTCAATATCGCCGCTCGGTTGGGCAGATATACCGGAAACACGACATATCTGGACTGGGCAAACAAGGCTTGGGACTGGGTGTCAGCCATAGGCCTCATGGACAGCTCGTATCATTTCTTCGACGGCACGGAGGACACTTCGAATTGTACCTCGCTTGATCATGTCCAATGGACATACAACCAAGGCGTTTTCCTATATGGCGCGGCGATCATGTGGAATGTGGTGAGTAGTACCACTGCCAGGTTGAAGACAAGTTTGTAACGCAAGCATCTAGTCTGCAACTAATGACGCCGCGAACGGTACGACAACTCCGAGCAACACAACGACATTATGGCGCACGCGCGTCGAAGGCATCCTGAACGCGTCCAGCGTCTTCTTCACGAACAACATCATGTACGAAGTGGCATGCGAAACAAACGGCAAGTGCGACAATGATCAGAAATCTTTCAAAACGTACCTTGCCCGCTGGATGGCTGCCACCACAAAGGTAGCCCCGTATACAACAGACACAATCATGAACTTGTTGACCACATCCGCTGAGGCATGTGCTAAGACGTGCACTGCCGGAGCAGATGGAAATCAGTGCGGCTTGGAGTGGACGAAAGAGGCGAACGATGGTGATTTGGGTCCTGGACAGCAAATGGCGGCCGTGTCTATTTTCTCTGGCTTACTCGCGGGCGACGTTCCTGGGGCGCTTACAAATAAGACGGGAGGAACGAGCGTCGGCGACGCAGCAGCCGGAACAACATCAAATGATAGCCCAACAAAATTTTCCACAATCACCACTGGCGAAAAGGCCGGGGCTGCAATCCTGACGTTAACTGTGATACTTGGCATGTTCAGTGGAGTCTGGTGGATTGCAACGGATTCGGAATAATCGCTCCAGATTAGATTCTTTAGAATAAAGGTGGATTATTGCATTCGCTGTAGGCAAATTTTTCTTTGAGCGTCTAAACATCTAAACATAACGCCGGGTGAAGACAACATATCATGTGCATTGCGATGATGAGCATAACATCTGAGTTTACTTTCTGAAAGTGACGTGTGAGAATATGCTGGCTACCCACGCAACTACTTCAGCAGGCACTCGGTGATGACGAGATACTACGGCTTAAAACTCCAAAACGGCTTGGAGCTACATGTTTGATGTTGCGCTTGTGGGGGTCGAACTGTTTAGACCAAGTCCAACGCAGTTGCGGTCAAGCTTCTTCAGCTCATCTGATCACACAAGAAATGAACTTGTCGGTAAAATCTGAACCCGTAGGAATTGACTGTGCTGAAGAGTGAGAGAACACTGCGTGATAGAAGTGTTCCGTTGAAAAATTTCGGAGTCCAAAAAATGAACTGTCAACGGACTCAGAGGACTGATCAGGTGAATTCTGAGAAAGCGGCCATCAAAATATGTCTGTCAATGCGAGCGACAGAGCTTTGCGAGGTGGACGTCGAATGATCCCGAACGATGGTATCTTTCCTGAAACAACGACAGACCTGACAGTCATTTACTGGACAAAGGAAATCAAATGAAAGCTGCTTTGGGTTTATAAATGAATTTTGTGCATGCCAATGGAAGTTAAGATATGATCTTATAAGCCAGTACCGTCCTTGGATTCCGGAAGTTAGTTCTAGCATCGCAGGCGATAACAAATGTATGCCGTGGGATGATACCTTTCGGTCCAGAATTTGCCCAGCATTGCGGCAAAGAGAATATCCGCCCTTCTTTGGGAATCATGCTCATAGATGGCCTACCACGTGCCAGTACACCAACGCCTTTATCAAGAATAGCCCGTTGTGCAATCCAAGCCCGAGTATGCGATTTGGATTCGACGGCCGGACCATACCAAAACTTGTGATTTGCTATATCAGAACATGGCCTTGAGGAGCTGAAGTCCTGTGGGAATATGGATGATCTCGAACGGGCTATGTCGAAAGTTCGCCAAGTGGGGAATGCAGTTCCGCACGTCAACGCCCCCAGTTCCCCCGCAATCTCCAGATTTCAAATCTCTGGCTGCTCACGCTTACCTTAGCACTCCTAATGTTTTTCTGATTGATCTTCGCATTTTTTTTTCTAAAAGCACTCGTTAACTTCTAAAATCAGCTACTCACTTAAAACTAGCAGGCCGAGAAACATGTCTAACGATCTCCAGACAGGGGAGTATGCGAGTAAGGAGATCTTGCTTCCTGACATACCTGCAGATCATCTGGAAGATCATGGAATACTGCGGCCAAGACAACGTGCTTACATAGCTTGTGTTGAGTGCCGTATGCGTAAAACGAAATGCGACGTCTTCAAGAAGGGCAACCCCTGCTCAAATTGCGTGCTGAACAAACGAAGCTGCGCGATAAAGCGACGGCTCAGGAGAGGGTGTCTAGAGAGAACGGGGACTGTACCCCACGGCACGAAGTTGTCGACCAGTAAGGCATCTGATCCCTCGCCAGCAGATTCCCCACATTCAGGCTCTATCAACGCATCAATACTGGAGAATGGCAGCCTTTTGACTGGTGCCTCATATGAGTTCGCACTTCAGAGATATGCAGGGACACTTTCTCCAAACCAGGCAGACCTGAATGGATGGAACTGGAGCCCTACATCGAGGCAAATTGAGAGTGTAGGTCGTACAGTATGTCATGAATAAAGCAACAGTCACGTCGGAGATCTGACAGTACTTGAGCAATGCAACATTGCTCGCAACGCTCTTGGTAGGAGATATACACGCTGTGATTATATGAACGTACTGCTGACTGTATCTCACAGATAAAAAGTGAGATATTCTGCCCATTATTATTTGACTCACGCTGAATAACTCCAGCTCATTCCCGGATTTTGAGCTGCCTTATTCTTACTATCCATTTTTAAAACCTGGAAATCTCAATCATCTCTCGTCAGAAGACCTGCGATTTTTACAGGACCGAAAATGCTTCAAAATTCCGAGAAGACGCCAACTTGAGATTTTGTTAACCCAATACTTTCGCCGTGTGCATCCACAGCTTCCTCTTCTCGACGAAATATCATTTTTGGTCATGTACAACAATTCCAATACATCTATGCGAGGAGATGCACATATGTCCCTGTTTGTTTTTCATTCGCTTCTTCACGTCGCCTGCAGTGTATGGTCTAACTTGACAATTCGCGCTTTGACTTTAGTGCTGAACGTATCACAGTTTGTGACAAAATCGGATGTGAGACTCATGGGCTTTGAAAGCATTCGAGAAGCAAGGCTTAACTACTACCGGCGCGCCAAGATAAGTTTGGAATCAGACACAGAGTTAAGGCAATAAAGCTGACCGTCTGTACGCCATGTTCGACCTGGGAGTTGAGATGGACAGCCTTGCGATTGCGCAAGGTTCCCTGCTACTCACATACTACACTCCACTTGAGGATCCAAGGGCTCATTCGTACTGGCTTAGCATCGCAATCCAACACTCCAAGCTGGTTCATGCGCACGACTATCGAACTTATGCTCAATTTCCCGCGGAGCGTACAGTACCTCTGAAGAGATTATGGTGGTGCTGCATTGTCCGCGACAGGAGTCTGTCACTTGGTCTCCGTCGTCCACTGCAGATCTCGAAAGCTGCAGTAGATCCCATGCCCCCACCTCTTTCTGAACAAGATATTGCAGCTGAGATGTCAAATTCTCGAATCTATAGTACAGCATCGAAACAGGATCTGCTGCAAACCTTCAATAAATTGTGCATGCTGTCAATATATCTAACGGATGCCATAGAGATAATGTATCCTACATGGGAAGCATGTTCGTCAACATTACCATCAAAGGTGTCTTTTGAACAGAAAAAGCAACGTTTATTGGAGGCAGAGAGCCAGCTAGATGAATGGTACAATGAATCGCGCAAAACAGAACTTGCAGTGTCCCCTGGAGACTCTGCTGCTGTCAGTCTGCTCGTGCTTCAAAATCTAGGATACATGTATTACTAGTAAGTCATGCGGAGCGCAAAACTATCATGACCTGTACTTCTGGAGCTAAGATATGCTTCTAGTGCTGCGAAAGCATCGATTCATAGCAAGGTGATCTTGGAATCGATCCTTGACACACGTATTGCTACCAACGGAGTGACCTGTCGATTAGAGAGCAACATAAAGCTCGAACAAGCTGTAAATGGCATGACATTGATCTTGATTGATTTACTGCAAGCAAAAGCCATCAATTATTTACCTGCTGCTGCGTAAGTATTGCAGAGGTTCGTAAATGTGTTATCGATGAGACTTATCTCTTACAGCGTTGCACTTGCATCCCTACCCCTCGCATGGCACGTTGTTGGCAGCAGACTTGCACCAAAGTCTCGAGATTCGGAAACACTTGAGAAAGGAGTAACTGCCTACAATAAGATGATGAGAATTTGGCAAGTGATGTATGAGGGGACCGACAGGGTCCTCGAAACGATAACAGAGCTGGTCCAACAGATTGAGCTGGAGAACTCTATATTGAGCATTCACCGCACCCCAATTCAACTATTCAATTCAAAAAATCGAGAAGCCAATTCATGGGCCAAGATTCTGCTCCTTCAGCCTGAGTCTTATAGTCGAGTCATCCTCGGTCTTGACATCTCGCTATCTCTTGGGAGGAAAATCTGCCGCGAAGACCTCCCCGCTTTATTGCAACCTCTAGAACATAAAAATGTGACGAATCTCATGAGTTTGTCCTTAACAGCGCCAGATTTACAGAATTACTCAAACTCGCAGCAAGAGGTTAAGCACATTGGGGCCATTGACTCGAATTACTCAGAATCAGCAACATGCCCGTTGGAGGGCGAGAATATCGCCGAGAAACTAGACGATGAGGTGGAGTCTGAATTTAGAGGTCCTTGGACAGTGAACTCCATTGAGGACAGGCAGGTGCCACGCAAAACAGAAGACGACATTTTTGAGAAACTTTTGCAAGGGTATGCAGAAGCAAGTCCTTTTTCCCCAATCTTTACGTGATTATGAAGAGATATCTATAGGGAGTGTAGTGAAGACAGTATGGTCTTATTCTTGAAGTTTCTAAATGTCCAAAAGAGTTTGCGAATCGCATAAATAACAACATACAGTTTCGCCGTTAGTTAGGTTGGCTTAAAACGATTCTTGTGTATTCTAGCTATGAAGTCTCAATGCATAGGATGCCACAGTTTAATGTAACCCATCATAAGACAAAACTAGCTAGGATTGTATTTCGGATTATATTGTAGCGAGTATTCCATTGCCTTGCTGGGGTTCTACAGATAACATTCTAGTGTGCTGAGGATCTATCACGTGATTAAGTGATCGTCAAGATAGAGTAGCTATACCCGCAGCCGCAGCCGCAGCCGTAGCCGTAGCCGTAGCCGTAGCCGTAGCCGCAACCGTAGTCCAAGACTTACAGCTGGCCCATAGCTGGGGCCACATCCGATGCTAAAAGTCTTGGTGAGCTTTACTGTTCTCTACATGATGAGCTCTACCAGTGAATGCTAAGCGAATGTCATTATCATGATCCCCGTGGAAAATCAAATTCCGCCCAGGATATTGGAGGGTTTTAAATATATTTGATTGATAACTATAGACGCTTGCCGGATCCTCAAGACGTAGAACTAATGAGGAGTGTTTAAATTTACATCGCAGCGAGTATGAAATGTCATCTTTTCTTTGCTCTGATGCTTGTCGCTCTTTCATTTGAATCAGCGCACTAAGATACTATACCATGCCATGGAATTGCATTACATACATTTCCTGATTTACGGATACTCTCTGCCACAGCTGTCGAGGTCCACAATCATTCGTTGTTGCCGGCGTCCGTTTATCTTCCAGCATCCGCACCTGCGTTCATCAGCTTCTGCAATTTTACTGTTGCTATATCAAATGCACAGACACTGTCTGCGAGTATATTCGGCTCCCACTCGAAGGATGGAAAGGTCGGTTCGTCGTGGGAGGAGGCGGTGTACTGGCTGCAGGTTATCTCACCGAGCTCGCACCATTCGTAGCACAAGGTTATGCAGCTGGGACATCTGATGGGGGCCTTACATTGAACAACACCATAGATCCTCAGACTGGTATGTGGATCCTGAACAAACCCGGCCAGTGGAATATTGATCTCGTACTAAACTTTGCATACCGGGCAATCCATGATATAGCTACCATTGGAAAAGCCGCCGTATAGGCGTACTACAGGATCCTTCCGCGATACTCCTACCGTGTCGAATGCTCTACTGGTGGAAGACACGATTATTCATCCGCATACTTCTTTCCTGATGATTTCGACGGACTTGTTGCGAACGCCCCCTGTGATATACACGATGAGATACTCTATCGCTGATGTGTGGCCCACGGTTGTGATAGTCAACATTTTCTCCCCCCCCCCCCCCCAGATTGTGTTTTTAACTACTACCAGCAGCAGGTTATTCCTGAATGCGATGACTTGGACGGTCTCAGCGTCGTTATTACATAAATCTACTCGAGTGTCATTTTGAAGCCAGGAGTTTGATAGGCTCGGTGGTGAGGTGCAGTAATACCGGAACAAATGTTTCAGTTACTGCCGACTTCGCAGAGGTCGTGTCTAAGATACTTGAAGGGCCTCAAAGTCAGACAGGTGAATGGTAGTGGTACGGTGTTCCAGTCGGAGCATCATTCAATGCGCTTGCCAACACCACAACCGTGAATGGGCGTACGACACCAGCGCCATTTGGGGTAGCGGCTGCTTACGCCAAGTATTTTGCATTCAAGGATCCAAACTATCCCTTTTTCAACATGACCTTCTCAGATTTTGACATTGCATTCAATGAGTCCGTCACAAAGTTGTCTACGTTATTCCCTTTTGATAAACCTGACATGCAGGCCTTTCAGAAACTTGGGGAGAAGATGATAACATGGCACGGTCAGGCTGATCAGTACGTGAACGCTCATGGAACGATCAAATTTTGGAAGGCGCTAGAAGCAACTAAATGTGGAGAGGCGACAGTTAGCAATTTTCAGAGGGTATTTCTTGCTCCAGGTGCGCAACATTGTGCTTTCTCTGGGGGACCAGCTCCTGTCAGCAATATTCTCCCAATCTCCCAATTTTAGCCGAGTGGGTTGAGAATGGCACCGCCCCCGGAAGCGATCTATGCCAGTATGTAAGCTTTAGATGGTGCAACTATTTCCAAAAATCTCCCTCTCTGGCCCAAGATGCCGTACTATAACGGTAATGGAGGCCTAAATATGGCATCAAGCTTTCACTGCGCTTAGAAAGCTGATTCTCCAAACAAGCCTTTATTTAGTGTGATAGAAGTAGCAAGAGATCTGGAAAGTCTTGATAAATACGTAATATGAGTAACTATCCAGGCAATTACGTTATTTCTATTTTTGGTACTCCTCCGTTTGCTAACTAGCAGAAATCACCTTGTCTTGTTCCAAGCAGATTCCTTTGGCCTTCTGGGGACCATCAAATATTTGTTGCCATTTCCTTTATCATGTCTGCAGTGGGGTTTGTGTTCGTTACCTATATGATAAGTTTACTGTAACTATAAAGAAATTAAACACCTATTTCAATCTCTAATATGAACTATCTATGCCATTAGAAAAGTCGGATATGACAATCTTAAACCTCTCAAATTTTGCATTACTGGAGTGCTGACTTTGGGTACCAGGCTATTAAATAAAGAAGTTTACTACTATTTCAAACCAATGATACGATATTCTTCCAGCAGACTATGCTTAAGCTCTATATCTGCGACCATAATCTTAAGAAGAACATGATATAGTGTAGATGAAAATAATACCGCCATTTTGATGACTGGAACAAAGAACATCATACCTATGAACTGAAAATTTTGTTCATATCTAAAACAATAGCTATCAGCCTATGGCAAAAAAGCCTCATTTTGTCAGTTGGATTAAGAAGGTCTAAGAGACGCTTTCAGAGACTCTCATATATTCTGATAACGTCCCTTAATGAGTATCATTATTGTATTCATTTAGGTATAGTCAAATCTTCACCGTTAATGCTGCTGGAGTATATGTTCCGCTAATTTTTCAAGATTGATAGCGGAGCATATCATATCTAAAGAACAAATTCAAATAACCTAAAAACTCTACCAAACCATTTCCTTAACCTATGCGTCTAATGCTACAACAAAAATTTCATAAATCAATTTTGTTAATCAATTATATCAACGTCTCCTTTTCAGGTGCTGATTAGACATCTCAGCAGAGCAGAAGCTGTATTGGCATTTCTTTTCTATATGTTTTAAAATTAACTTCAAACCCGCTAGGAGCTGCTTGTTTGAAAAATTCAAGATGAATACTTCTCTCCAATATAGAGGATTGAGCATTATTCTTTCGCAATTATCTTGACTCTACCTGAACATGTACTTGAATACATCAAAATTATATCAACCCCTCAGAGAAATTCATTATGATTCGAATATCTATTACAGTATGACACTAGAGTTCAATTTACTCTGCTTTATGCTCCATCATCACTCTAGTTTTTGAGCATGAGCAATTGTTGCAACATCCATTCAATATTAAGATTGAGCATCGAGCTCCAGAATCATATCTTCGAGAAATTCACTACCTATATATTGACTATAAATGTTTAGGCCGTCACATATTGTTGAACAAGAGCACTCTTATCCACATCATGCGTATTCAGCTCAAATGCCTTCTACATGTATTCAATCATGAAACCAGCTACATGACACGATAAATATGCGTCAGAGCTCTCTTAAAATGTTTAGGCGGCTGGCTGCATGGCGTTTTAAACTCTATAAAATGGAGCAAGGCGCTTCACATTATCCATATTCCCCTCCCAACCCCGCATCGCCCAATCGTTTCCGAATCTCTTCCGTGACTTTTACTAGCCATCACCAACGTTCGTAACTATCATCGGAAGAGACTATCCAGTCTATGTGTACGCAATCTAAGAAGGAAAACCATCCCGAGGTTATACCCCGCCAAAAATATACTTTGAAGGGTAATGCTAGGCGGGAAACACATAAAAAGTTTTTAAGATCCCTCAGATCTAGGAATATAGATATCCAAATACCTGACCACGGATCAAGACTTAGACTGTATCTCGTTCTTTATGAGACACTATGGCTTTCATAACAAAACTTCTATGGTCAAGAGGCGAATTCGCTGGCCGTTCTCGGAAGCGCCTTAATGCCTATAACGCCTGGATGATATTGTTTGTTTCCATCGGTTCACTTTGCTATGGATATACTGCGAACGTGATCAGTGCAACTCTTGGTATATATAAATTTATCATTATATTCATTCGTCCACTAAATCTTATTATAGCGCAACCGACATTTATAACTTACTTTAACCTCGATACTCGGTCAGATGCAACGGCTCTTCTATCCGCAACCAACGGAATTTTCCAAACTGGAGGGTTGCTAGGCACTTTAACCTTACCATTATTTAGTGATAGATTCGGTAGGAAAGGAGGACTAGCAATCGTATGTTCTTAAGCTTTAGTCAGGATTCGCAAGCGCTATTCACGGCTAATATTGGCTTCAGAGTGCCCTTCTTTGCCTCATTTCTGGTGCTCTGTTGGCAGGTAGTGTTAATATTGGAATGTTTCTTGCGTTTCGCTTTTTTGCTGGAGCCGGAGCATTTATGATTTTAGCTGCTGTTCCCATTTGGATGGCTGAAGTCGTTCCTCCATATCTGCGTGGCGCTCTCGTACAGCTTCATGCCGTCATTCTCGTAATTGGATACATGTGTGCCTCCTGGCTTGGTTATGGTATTTATCACTGGAAAAATGGTGGATCAGTAACATGGCGTATTCCTTTTGCCATTCAGTGTTTTTTCCCATTATGTTTGTTACTGGGGCTGTACCGGTGCCCCGAAAGCCGTACGCACCCCTTTCGACCCCCAATACTAGGTTTGCTCAGAGGTTCTGACATGACTACGTACAGCACGCTGGTTGATTCTAAACGGGAGGATTGATGAAGCTCGAGAGATTCTTATGCGTCTTCATGATGATCCGGAAGATCCCCATCATACCTTTGCGCGGACTGAATATCTTCAAATTACTAAGCAGGTACGCAAACAACGAATCTATAAAACGCCTCGGTTTTGCACCTACTGAAAAAATACATTTAGCTTGCTATAGATCGTACTTTACCCACTGGTTGGTGGCATATTATGCGCAAGTCCTCATTACGCAAGCGCGCCCTTATCACTTTGGGAACTACGGGATTCATTCAATGCTCTGGAATACTTGTTATCAATAATTATGGTACATTATTAATGAGAACAACCTCTCACCATAAATAAAAGACAAACTAAACCTATGCTATAGGCCCTCTACTCTATAAAAATCTCGGATATGATACTGCAACACAACTGCTGTATGGCGCTGCATGGCTTACGTTTGCACTTGGATTAGATCGTAAGACTACCCTATTATATATTATATTCTTTACTATAATCTGACCGGCGTAAAGTCATCGCATGTTTCCTTAATGATCATTTCCCACGAAACAAGTTTCTCGCCGTCGGGGTTCTTGGCTGTATGATTGATCTGTCTATTGAAGCAGGAATCATTGCCAACGTCAATAAGTTTGTTGATGAGGGTAACACCGCTGGCCTTAGAGCTGGCGTTGCTTTTCTTTTTTTGATCGAAGTCCCATATGACTTCTTTCTTAACGGAATGCAATTCATTTACATTAGCGAGCTTTGGCCAATGCACCTTCGCGCCAAAGGTATGAGTTTAGGAGTTGCTATGATTTCTCTTATGAACATTGTTTGGCTCCAATCTGCTCCGGAGGCATTCGCAAAAATTGGCTGGCATTTCTATCTTTTCTTTATCATTCCAGGTACTATCGGGGCTCTTATTATGTGGGTTTTCTTCCCCAATACACTTGGACTGCCTCTAGAAGAGGTTGCTGCAATCTTCGGTGACCATGATGAAGTTGCTGGCTATATGCGTGATATACAACTTACAGAGGAAGATATTCTCAACACGAATGGATATATATCAAGAACTGATGATAAAGTGGTTAAATTAGTATAAAGGTTTTGTTTGGAACCTCTTTACTATCCGTTAAGACTTATTTATGTAAGCCACTTCGGAAGGGATGAGCTTCCTATCTCAAGTGAGGAAAGTACTGAAGTTATATATTGGAAGAGGCTAAATAATAATCTTTATAATTTAGGATAATTTTGTTAGCAACCTTTTCCTACTCTAGGGTTAGGGTTAGGGTTAGGGTTAGGGTTAGGGTTAGGGTTAGGGTTAGGGTTAGGGTTAGGGTTAGGGTTAGGGTTAGGGTTAGGGTT